>NC_142615.1:20018382-20319956 GCF_059453375.1 Lepisosteus platostomus | reverse complement strand
CAGCTTTAGTCCACATGTTTTTCAAGCAGGATATTAACAGTATGATTATAACGAATAATACCAGACACACAAATATGTATTGAACCAGAGACCCTCTCCAGGTTCCTAGCACAGACTGTAGCCATGCACCAATGCCCCAATCATCTGGATTATAATTATGATATATATTTTTCTTCATCATAGATGTGCTTTGCTAAGTCACTAATTTGCTAATAATTGTCTAGAATACAAGTACTGTTTAGTCTTTGCTCACCTAAACAGCTGTCTATCACCCTAATAGAGAATGGCCTAAAACTGTGATTATAGCGAGGAGCATACAGTTATTTCCATTCTAATACATCTGAGTTACACTCAGACTAAAAGCAGGGCTATTTACCCATGCCAATAAACCTAAATAATCACCTCTATCAAAGGGGATTACTCCCATGAGCATCTTTTATAGCAATACAATCCCAACAGGAGCTCTGATTATTATTTGTGGCTGACTGATAAAGTATTGATTCCATATCCCCATTTATTAAAGTAAAACTCCTTACACTTAACAGGTACACTGTCACCCCCCCTCAGGAAGCTCAACAAACACAGAAACAGTGACAATATAATAATGTTCACTCAGTCTCTGGTGCAGTGGTTCGGTGTCAGCGCAATGCGTAGATCCAGCGATCTCATCCTGTCACTCAGATGGCAGAGTCGGTAGTCAGTTGCACTTGATATGGTCCTTCCCAGCAGGGTTGCAACATCTGGCAGGGTATATCTTCCTCACCCACACCCACTCGCCAGTTATCAGGTCGTGTCTTCCCTCTACTGGAGGTCTCCAAGTGTCCAGCACCTGTTCACCAGCCCCGTGCACCACTTCAATTAACAACCTACAATACTACAATAGAGAATTAGCAAATTCAACAATCCATTAGCCAAATTCATCCCTCTAGGAAGTTTCGTTGATTGGCCTGTGATGATATCAAACAGGCTCTATTACACAGTTCTGTTTGATCCAGCCCGCATCCCATGGTGTTCCTTCAGTCTGATGTCTAGTCAATCTTTTCTGTTCCTTCATTCCACTGTTCTAGCAGACTGAGGGTGATCTCAGTCCATCTCACCCCGAATAATCCAGCCACAGCCTGTCCCTTGATCATAATACATGCGGTAGGGCAGTGCCCACCAAGGGCTTATCTCCATCATCAAGTGTTTGGTAGACACAGAGGCAGTGACAGCAACCCACTGGGAAAACAGATTAGCAGCCAAGGTTGTAAACATTTACTACTGCATGAAAGGTTTCTCAGGAGCAGGCCTTTTGAGCTGTAGCACCTGCACCTGAACTGTAGTTGAGTTCCTTTGATAAGCATCACATTGAGATGCCACATAAGTGGCTACTGCTTCAAACACGGTCCCCACCCAGGTTTGGGTAACCAGCACACCATTTGACTCACACCCAGGTGTCCGACACAGTGCATTAGTCGAGCTACAAAGGGCATTAGGCTGTGAGGGCATGCAGAGCGTCCAGTGTGCTGGCAGCACCACACTCTTTTCTAACCATGTCCTTTTCTCTGCTTTAGAGGCCTCAGCCTGAATATCCTGTAGCTGTCCCCTTTTCACCAACAGAGGTCTCACAGGGGTCTCAGACTCCTGTTCTACCAGGACTGTGCACCTGACAGCTACATCTGCAAAGTTGTTCCCTCGAGTTACTGGAAACATTTCTTTATTATGTGATTTATACTTTACCACAGCTACTTCAGTCAGTAGCTGCAAAGCTTCTAACAGTTCAGAGACAAACCCAGCATTCTTGATTGGAGTCCCTTCCATGTTGGGGAAATCCCTATTCCTTCACTGCCATCCAAAATTGTGGCATACACCAAATGTATATATACAGTCTATATAAATTGCTACAATTTTCCATTTAGCATATTTACAAGTTTCAATTAAATATTTTCATTCGGTCTGCTAGTTCTACACCAGATTATTCACAGTTTATACAGCCAGGCAGGTAGCCTGCACAACACATAAACACGGCCCCCTGGCCACCGCATCAAGGGGTCCTGAATAATAATAAACCCACCAGACGATACCTATCTCCATGCTCCTGCACCAGCACAACGGCTCACAATCCATTTCTTTCACTTACAGACAGATCACATACAGATGATCAGTCTGAGGGAATACAGTCCAGGGCCAGTGTCTGCAAGAAAGCTTGTTTCAAAACATCAAAAACGGTTTCTGCTGCAGGGGTCAAGGCAATTTTGTCTTTAGACTGCACTACCCCCCTTAAACCAATACGTCACTGGACAAGCTCGTTCTGAGAAGGCATTCACCCTGGCTTTATCATGTAGTTGGTTTTATACTCCTTTTTTTCCTCTTTAGATCCAATACTTGGAGAAGCCCGGCCTTATGGATTCCCTAATTAGGTAAAACAATCACAATATCACATAACTCTATTGAGTTAGTTTACATAAATGCTATTTCATGCAGTAATTCCTTATAAAATGCTGCGGTCTGGGCCTAAAATAGGTCTGGGGTGTCCCCCACCCACATCAGTAGTTGAAACTGTACATCTTTTCCCAAGCAGACTGTGACAGCTTATATTTGCTTTAAACACAACCCTTGCACCCCTTCTCCTGTAGCCTCCTGTTACCCGTTAGAAAACTTTATATCACATCTTTATGCTGTTTTAGTCTAAAAACAGGACAGCTGTGCTCCTGTGTCCCCCAGTTACTGCACACTGTAAGATTATTTCACTTTTATTTAAATCCTGAGATAAATTTAGGAAGGCTACAGAGGGGTTTACTAGATTAAAACTGTTAGTTCACGCACGGCTCTCGTTTCAGCTTCTGACATGTTCTTTAATTGTGAAATCAAGCCTCTTTCTTACAATTTCTCCAAAAAACACCTTTTTTTTAGTAACTGTACACCAGCTTATTAGTAGTTTTGTCTTTGGGGTTTAATATCTCGGTATAACATTAAAGTCGCACAATAATTTCAACAAACTGGCGGCTCCCTTTTCTCCTCCTTGGGAGTCTTTTTACCCCATTTGCAGCGCTCGCACTTCTGCATGCATGCTTCACGAGTTATTAAATCAAATCTGTCTCCGCTGTCCGTAATATCAGGAAAGCATAGTTGTACATTCTTGGCAACATCAGGTTTTATCATCAGCAACATCAACCCACTCAAGTAAATTTGTTTTATTACTGTGGAAGTATCTTCATTCACTTCCTTCTCATCGGCTAACCCCGAGTATACTATCCATAAAGCTATAAACCTTTCTGTAAAATCTGAAACATCCTCACTTCCTTCTGCTGACATGTTGTCTAATCAGTTTTCGGTGGGTAATGCTCTTTCAAAAATCTCCACACTAATTCCCACCCTTCTCCCAGATTCTCTCTTAAGGCGTTCTATTTCTTCTTTTGCTGTTTCTTTTTCTGCATATACAACTTCGTTTCGTTCAGCCATTGCTTTTAGCTTTTCCATCAGAGATTTTTGCGTCTCATCTATGATATTCTGTTGAATTCTCAAATATTCCTCTAAATATTGTTTATTTTTATCCAAATGTTCATACACTTTTCTACATTCCTGTTAAGCCTATATTCCGTCTGACATATTTCTTTTAAGTTTCACTTTGGATTAATCAAACTTTTTTTTTTCTTCACACCAAACCATTTACATGTCTCCCACGCGCCCCGCGGAACCCCCCAGTCGAGACAAACTGACGAACTATCACAATTCGGGAACACGGACCAGGTTCCAAATCCTGGCTTTAAACACACAGTTGAATCGAGTTACCATTTTCGGCTCTTCTGCGAGTACAGTTCTAGTTACTACCTTCAGCCGTACTGCAGTCGTGTACCAGGATGCAACACCTGGATTGTTTCGCACGGGCAGGGCGAGACGCTATTCCTTCAGCAATCCCTTTTTTTCTACCCCACCTTCACAAAACAGGCATCTAAAAACACATACACCATAAACTCATTTTTCTGTTGTACTTGCTTCAGCACCACAGCAACATGGAGAGAACAAGGGACTTTTTAGAAAAGAGGAGTCCTTACCTCTTTTTAGAAGCGGCCGCCTAACTTTTCCTCTCCATGTCCGTGTGGTTTAATTTAGATGGATACTTCTTCATCATTTGGGTTACATATCCGCCAATCTACTTCCTCCTTTTTAGAGGACGTTGTAAACCTTTAGGAACAATATAATCTAGCAACAAGGTTATGTCACTGTAATTAGGCTTAAGACAATCAAGAACAAGGCTTGCCTTTCTTCGAAATTCTTTACGGTCATCAGGCAATTTAGGAAAAGACTTAACTAATGCAAATAATTCACTAGGAGACCAATGTCAATGTACATATGCTGGAGTTCCTTCTGGACCTGTAAAAGTGCACATTGGCATTTCACGAACAAGTGAAAAGGCTTTGGCTCCGGACCGCTTTCTAGTTTCGGTGGAGACTTTTTCTTTTTAGAAGACATGGCCATGACTTTAGCTGCAGCTTGCTGTTCTTTAGTTTCAAGACTAGTCTTTTTTGAAGCTTCCCATTATTTCTGTGATTCCTCTTTCCATTACATAAGTTTTCCAATTCACTTTCTTTCCGTTCTTCTCCTTCTCTTCTAAGTTTCCCCTTCTTCAGAAAACTTCTTTTTCCTAATTCAACTTTCCTCTGTCCATTCTGATTCACTTACAAAGATCCTTCATAGTTATGGGCCCCTAATTATCATATATAAATTATGTGCAAGTTCCCTTACACCTATTACCCTAGCTTTACAGTTCATGAACATAAAACATTTTTTTTACTCTAACCCAGGTTATAATTGTTTCTCTGAATTTGTCGTACATGTACTTTTGCTGGACTGCTCGGTCCCATTTTCATCTTTGAATTTTAATTTCCCATTTTTACCGATCGGTGCCTTACTTTGAACCTTATCACATCAACTACTCCGCAGAGCAAAAACCACACGTCTGTGTTAAGATAAGTTCTTTATATGAGTCCCAGACTCATCAAACCCGTGTGAGAACACCCCTGTGGCTTGCTTCTCAAACTATTAATTTTTAAGGATCACTTACTGGCGTCAGACAGCTGCCAATTCTCCAGACGCGTCTCTGGAAGGATAAACAATTTATCCTCTGAGGTTCGTCCAATTTTGCTAAAATTGTCAGGGTCCAGATGGAGTTTCAGCAGCCGTTCGCGTTCAGGTTTCTGATCCCGGACGAGCCCCCAAATTGTCATGGAACTATCAAGGAAGCCACAAGAGAGAGTTCTCACCTGAGTAAGGTCTTTATTTCAATATTGCAAGCCCTGCTGCCACTTCGCAAAGTGCAACCAGAGACTCAATATGTTACAAGAAGTACAGGGTTTTTAAAAGATGTTGCGCTGTAAAAAAGCTCAGCGCTTTGTCCTTTCTAAAAGTTCCCCTTTCCCTAAGAGAAAACAGATTACATCAAAAAGCGAGGGAAGAAGCACTAGATTTGTTATTCAAAGCTAATCAGTTACTTTCTGCTAATTCTAACGACCCAGAAAGCATATATTGTTTTGGTACATTATCTTCTAAAGTAACCTAAACAGTGTACTTTGTTGATGCACTGTTTTCTAAAATTCTGCACGTACTGTAGCACAGCATTTACATCCTTGAAATATATTATCTTAAAGCACCAATATATTTCTTGCAAAGCTCTCTACATTTTAAGAATCAATTGACTTATTAGATTTCCACTTCAAGACTTGTTCGGCTGGCGTTCTGGGAGTCGCGTTTTTCAGAATTGTATTGAAATCGTTTCCCACAGAGCTCAGATGTCAAAGCACAGCAGCAGCTCTCCACAGCGATCCTCTATAGCGCCCTTTCTCCCGCAGCTCCGTCCTCATTGGAAGGAAGCAAGAGTGAAAGGCTGAAGTGAAATTGAGCGGGGACGAAGGCAGTGAAGAGAGAGAACGTGGGAAGAAGAGAAAAACGCAGGGGAAAAAAAGCAGCGTCGTAAAAGAGGTGACGGAGCTGTCCTCTCTATAAGTGGGGTGCCAGCGAGCTTTGCTCTAGCTTACGGCCACACCCCCTTGAGCACGCCTGATCTTGTCTGATCTTGGAAGCTGAACAGGGATGGGCCTGGTTAGTACTTGGATGGGAGACAGCCTGGGAATACCAGGTGCTGTTAAGCGCAGGAGGCGCCCTATCCCCGCTCACTCCCCTGTTCACAAGTGCAGTGCGGCTTGTCCGTCTGTTTATTTGTCAGCTCTGGCGAGACACGGGTGCTTGTGTATTAGCGTGAGCTTTTTTTTTATTCTGATCATGAACAGTTTTACAAGTCCGCAAAGGATCGAGGAAAGGTTTATCGCCAGCTGAAAAGAGACACAGCGCTTCGGCTGTGGAGACTTGCTCGGCTGGCGTTCGGGGAGTCGCGTTTTTCAGAATTGTATTGAGATCGTTTTCCACAGAGCTCAGATGTCAAAGCACAGCAGCAGCTCTCCACAGCGATCCTCTATAGCGCCCTTTCTCCCGCAGCTCCGTCCTCATTGGAAGGAAGCAAGAGTGAAAGGCTGAAGTGAAATAGAGCGGGGACGAAGGCAGTGAAGAGAGAGAACGTGGGAAGAAGAGAAAAACGCAAGGGAAAAAAAGCAATGTCGTAAAAGAGGTGACGGAGCTGTCCTCTCTAAGAAGGGTGCCAGCGAGCCTTGCTCTCGCTTACGGCCACACCCCCTTGAGCACGCCTGATCTCGTCTGTTCTCGGAAGCTAAACAGGGATTTGCCTGGTTAGTACTTGGATGGGAGACTGCCTCGGAATACCAGGTGCTGTAAGCTTTTAATCGGGGTAAAGTTAGCTTGAAGTTTGAAAACGATTTTGCCACGCCTGTAGCGTTTACACGAAACCTCTTAGAATCGCGAGAATACTTGCTTTGTGCATAAAATACATTGTGAATGCTTTCTCAGCCTTTACTTTTTCGTTTATATTACATTTTTTGGACCAAGCACGAATATTCTTTTGTCCATATCTTCGCAACGGAAGCACAGAACGCCTTCAAACCAAATGCATTTTAAAGACCACGACGTGGATATTTCCACAGCCTCTACATCAAAGTATCAGTGAGCTAATTATCTTTTTTTAAACCTCCGGTTTTTCATCGATGCGTAATTACGTACTAACTGGAACCCGGGGGACCGCTGTATACACAAGTTCACAACGCGAGAAATACTGTTCAATACGGCTTCATGTGAAAAACCCGTATATGACCATAGGCAACAGAATAGCGCAGTCTCCAATTACTCAGACTGTAAGCACGGGAATAAAGCTTTGTCTGAATTCTGAAACCCTTCCTTTACGTCCTGTTTTCATTCAGGTAAGAGTCAACTATATGCACAATACTACTGACAGCAGGAAGATTAAAATATTCTTTACTCAGCAGTTTATTAAAAACAGCTCCCATGATGTTCAAACAGATTTTTTACACAGAACACTGACACAGCTTTGCGTTCTGAATCTCTTTTTCTCGTGTGCTTATTTAATGTGGCACAATGTACTGGGATAGGGGTATTCTGTTCACAAACCAATATCATTTAAACCACAGCACCCACAATGCTGCAAGTAAGTGTTTTGCACACTAAGCAGAGAGCGATGTCTTCCTCGTTAGTATAGTGGCAAGTATCCCCACCTGTCACGCGGGAGACCAGGGTACATCAGGACATGCATTGAAGTGAAAGCAGGATGCGCTGCGACATCCACTGTGCAGATCCCGCCACACTAAGAGGTGAGTGGGTCTGTTCGATCACAGCGCTAGGCGAATCCCCAAACAGTGTGCGTGGCAACAAACGAAATGGGCCTGTTTCCTCCCGGTTTCGATCCGGAGAAATCGGGCCCAGTAGTGGCGGGATCTGTACAGTGCATGTCGCCGCGCTTCAATGTGCTTCCTGATGTCCTACCCCGAGAACAGAAAAGACAGCATCCACAGCAACAACAGCTCAGGTCTCTGCACAGGAGCTAAGCTGCCCTCATCTCCTCTGCTCTGCGGCTCCTGCGGAGTGGAGTCCTGCCTGGAGCCATGTTTGCAGGCGGCGGCTCCCCGCGCCCTGTCTGTGCCTCGTGTCCAAGAGCTCCTTGGAGGAAGAGAGAGCCCTCCCACTCGGGGGCTTTTCCACGGTCTGTGTGAGGAGGGGCGGGTGTGTCCAGTAGCTTATCGAGCGGAAGCCTGGGGCGGCGGAGAGCTGTGATCGTGCAGACCTTGAGGTGTCACCTCTTTGTCTGCTTTCCCGCCCCCCCTCCGCCCAAGCTCTGCTCCAAAGTAGCCCGGCAACCCCTCACACCTGCACGTGTCACAACCTAAGGTGCGGTCATGAGACACCCATGGGGTGTCGTTCTGTTCTTGCTAATTGTTTCCTGCCCGTCGCAGGCAGGAGTCCATGTGAGGAAGATGCGCTGGACAGAGCTCAGAGGGCGCAGCTGGGTGGCTTTCCTTCTGAGTGACGTTCCTGCAACACTCTCCCGCTACTCTTGGTGCGCTCATGCCACAACACAGGAAGGCTGGAGCAGGTGGCTGTGGGCTTTGCGCACTGCCGAAATAGCTCAGTTGGGAGAGCGTTAGAGTGAAGATCTAAAGGTCCCTGGTTCGATCCCGGGTTTCGGCATTTTGTTTCATCGCGCCCTTTGTTCCTCTCTCCAGCGCCACCTGCCTAAAGTGACGCGTCCCTTTCTCAGCCCGAAACGCAAGCGAGACACCAGCAGCAGTCCCTACAGGTTTCCGTAGTGTAGCGGCTATCACGTTCGCCTAACACGCGAAAGGTCCCCGGTTCGAGACCGGGCGGAAACAGCCTCGTTTTGCACGCTCCTGTACTTCACAGAGGTCTTGAGCGACCGGTCATTTGTTCCCAATGTATTTCCGGTGCCTTCGTGCACTCTTGTACCAAACGCACGTTCCTTCTGTACGCGGAGCCGATCATTTGCAATTGGGCTGTGCCGACAGACCAGGTCGAGCTCTGTCGGCTCAAAAGCAGCGCAGGACCTGCAAGAACAACAGAAAGATTAGCATCCAGCGGGGGCCTCTTAGTGAGCCCAAGAGCTCATCAAGAATCGGCTCCAGCAACAGGGCTGGGCGCATTGTTCCATTCTCCGCCCACTCTCGGTGTAAACAAGTCCCTCCTGGTCTCTGCTTGAAATGCACTTTCCTGCGTTTGCTTTGGTGTAACTGGCTTCCCCTGCATGGGCGAATGTGAAGAAGATCCTTAGTAAGTCATTGAAGAAAACCGAGAAGAGGTCGGAGTGGCCTCTGTCGTTCATCAACGATCCAGTCAGGCAGTACTCCTCTGTAAAGCGCCGTTCGTTCACATCGATTGGCTTTTTTTTGCCTTCATTCGTGCGAGTAGTAAAAGCAGACGCCCCTATTCTGCCGTGACCCGGATTCAAACCGGGGTTGTTGCGGCCACAACGCAAAGTACTGACCACTATACGATCACAGCGAGTTACCGAGACACACGCGGCAGGGCGGAAAGGGCTGTGCTCTCTTCGTGTGACATAATTCGGAAAAGTCCTGACGTTGCATTTCAACTGAGCCCCAGTATACATCGACCCTTCGACACTCTGAGTGACAACTCTCTTGCGTGTTTTCTCATATTTATGTAGTTTGCTTGCATGATGCCGGGAACAGCATGGTTGTTCGCTGCCATATAGTCTAGCGGTTAGGGTTCCTGGTTTTCACCCAGGCGGTTCGACTCGGTTTTGCCTCCTGCTTTCCAAAAGATCAGCACCGTGTACGAAAGAGCCGCATTAAAACTACTCGAACGTGCAAAACGTGCGAGAAGAGGGGGCGCTTGTTTCCAACCGAAACTTCTCGCGTGTGAGACGAGCTGATCATCGCTGTGGGAGGGTTACTCTGGTAGACAGGGCTGACCTTCGGCAATAGGATTTATAGTCTCCAAGATGATATTTGCACTTTCTGGAGAGGCGATTTTCTCCACTTCAGTAGCCCGATTTCGTCGATTGCGTGGAGAGGGCTGTAGAATGTGGCGCCGCCTTTCCTGCTCCGTCCATGACAGGCGTGCTGGTCTCTGGAGAGAGAGCACGGTCCATCAGCGCACTCCAATAAAGGCACTGGAAGCAGCTGAATCGCATTGGCGAAGCTCAGGGCTGGGCCGCTGGGCACGTCTTACCACCGTTTCCGTAGTGTAGTGGTTATCACGTTCGCCTCACACGCGAAAGGTCCCCGGTTCGAAACCGGGCGGAAACAGACATCTTTTGTCGCCAGGCACAAAAGGGGATTGGGGATTCGCCTAGCGCTGTGATCGAACAGACCCACTGGACCCACCTCTTAGTGTGGCAGGATCTGCACAGTGCATGTCACAGCGCATCCTGCTTTCACTTCAAGGCGCGTCCTGATGCACCCCAGTCTCCCGCGTGACAGGTGGGGACAGGTGACAGGTCCTATACTAACGAGGAAGACATCGCTCTCTCCGACCCCCGGCATCGTGTCCCGACCCACCGTGCTGGAAGCCGACGCGTGCTGTGATTCCTTTACGGAGCAGAAATGACAACCGAGGAGCCGAGAGATCATTTCAGCATTTCGCGTCTGAACGGAAAACACAAACGACCAACTCGGAATGACTTGCCTTTGACGCTTCTCAAAGCGTTCTTTGTGCATCGAACAGACCCACTCACCTCTTAGTGTGGCGGGATCTGCACAGTGCATGTCGCAGCGCTTCCTGCTTTCACTTCAATGTGCTTCCTGATGTCGAGTCGACTGCCGTGCGGAGGCTCTGAAAGCGAGAGCAATGAAAAGGTGCACGACGCTGTGAAAGAAAACAGAGAAGTGAAAGGCAGTCATTTCTCTAAGGAGGTGAAAGAAAAGCTACTCCCCGTCGGGGAATCGAACCCCGGTCTCCCACGTGACAGGCGGGGATACTTGCCACTATACTAACGAGGAAGACATCGCTCTCTCCGACCCCCGGCATCGTGTCCCGACCCAGCATGCTGGAAGCCGACGCGTGCTGTGATCCCTTTACGGAGCAGAAATGACAACCGAGGAGCCGAGAGATCATGTCAGCATTTCGCGTCTGAACGGAAAACACAAACGACCAACTCGGAATGACTTGCCTTTGACGCTTTTCAAAGTGTTCTTTGTGCACGACGACTGCGCCGCCTAGCAGATACAAAGGGGTTGTACAACTTTGAACTAGCAAATGGAAGAGGGCTAAGCCCCCTCTCTTAGCCCAGGTTCGATCTGTCTCCCAGAATCACCAGGGCGCACACACACACACACCCGTGCCGTTGAAGTGCTCTGCTTCATTTCTAAGGGCAACTCAACATTCACTCCTACCCCGAGTGCAGAAAAGACAGCATCCACAGCAACAACAGCTCAGGTCTCTGCACAGGAGCTAAGCTGCCCTCATCTCCTCTGCTCTGTGGCTCCTGCGGAGTGGAGTCCTGCCTGGAGCTGTGTTTGCAGGCGGCGGCTCCCCGCGCCCTGTCTGTGTGTCGTGTCCAAGAGCTCCTGGGAGGAAGAGAGAGCCCTCCCACTCGGGGGCTTTTTCACGGTCTGTGTGAGGAGGGGTGGGTGTGTCCAGTAGCTTATCGAGCGGAAGCCTGGGGTGGCGGAGAGCTGGAGGGTGGGTATCAGGGCCATATGACACTTCTTTATGCAGAGAGTGGAGGGGTGGATGTCAGGGCCATACGACACTTCTTTACGCAGAGAGTGGCAGGGGTGGGATGTCAGGGCCTGACGATACTGCTTTACGCAGAGAGTGGCGGGGTTGGATGTCAGGGCCATACGACACTGTTTACGCAGAGAGAAGAGGAGGTGGGATGTCGGCGCCATACAACACTTCTTTACGCAGAGAATGGTGGGGGTATTATGTCAGGGCCTGATGATACTGCTTTACGCAAAGAGTGGTGGGGGGTGGGATGTCAGGGCCTGACGAGACTGCATTATGCAGAGAGTGGCAGGGGTGGGATGTCAGGACCATACGACTGCTTTACACAGAGAGTGGTGGGGGTGAGATGTCAGGGCCAGAAGATACTGCTTTTCGCAGAGAGTGGTGAGGGTGGGATGTCAGAGGCTGTCGACAGTGCTTTACGCAGAGCGCGTAGGAGGGGGGATATCAGGGCCATACGACTGCTTTACACATAGAGTGGCGGGGGTGGGATGTCATGGGCTGACTGTACTGCATTACTTAGAGAGTGGCGGGATTCGGATTTCAGGGCTTTACGACACTGCTCTATGCAGAGAGTTGAGGGGTGGGATGTCAGGGCCTGACGATACTGCTTTACGCAGAGAGTGATAAGGGGGGGATGTCAGGGCCTGACGAGACTGCATTATGCTGAGAGTGGAGGGGTGGGTCTCAGGGCTATACGACACTTCTTTATGTAGAGAGTGGCGGGGGTGGGATGTCAGGGCTTGACGACTGCTTTATGCAGAGAGTGGAGGGGTGGGTGTCAGGTCCAAACGACACTTCTTTACGCAGAGAGTGGCAGGGGTGGAATGTCAGGGCCTGACGATACTCCTTTATGCAGAAATTAGCAGGGGTGGGATGTTAGGGCCTGACGATACTGCTTTACGCTGAGAGTGGCAGGGGTTGGATGTCAGGGCAGTAAGACACCACTTTATGCAGAAAGTGGAGGGGTTGGGATGTCAGGGCCGTAAGACACTGCTTTATGCAGAGAGTGGCGGGGGTGGGATGTCAAGGCCTGACGATACCGCGTTACGCAGAGAGTGGCGGGGGTGGGATGTCAGGGCTTGACTACACTGCTTTATGCAGAGAGTGGAGGGGTGGGTGTCAGGTCCATACGACACTTCTTTACGCAGAGAGTGGCAGGGGTGGAATGTCAGGTCCTGACGATACTGCTTTACGCAGAAATTAGCAGGGGTGGGATGTTAGGGCCTGACGATACTGCTTTACGCTGAGAGTGGCAGGGGTTGGATGTCAGGGCAGTAAGACACCACTTTATGCAGAGAGTGGAGGGGGTGGGATGTCAGGGCCGTAAGACACTGCTTTATGCAGAGAGTGGAGGGGTGGGTGTCAGGGCCATACGACAATTCTTTACCCAGAGAGTGGCAAGGGTGGGATGTCAGGGTCTGACGACACTGCATTATGCAGAGAATGGAGGGGTGTGGATGTCAGGCCAGTAAGACACCGCTTTATGCAGAGAGTGGAGGGGTGGGTGTCAGGGCAGTAAGACACCACTTTATGCAGAGAGTGGTGGTGGTGGGATGTCAGAGGCTGACGACAGTGGTTTACGCAGAGAGGAGAGGAGGCAGGATTTCAGGGCCATACGACAGTGCTTTACGCAGAGAGTGGAGGGGAAAGGATGTCAGGGCCTGACAACACTGCTTAATGCTGAGAGTGGAGGGGTGGGTGTCAGGGCCATACGACACTTCTTTATGCAGAGAGTGGCAGGGGTGGGATTTCAGCCTGACGATACTGCTTTACGCAGAGAGTGATAAGGGTGGGATGTCAGGGGCTGACGAGACTGCATTATGCTGAGAGTGGAGGGGTGGGTCTCAGGGCTATACGACACTACTTTACACAGTGAGTGGCGAGGGTGGGATGTCAGGGCCTGACAACACAGCTTAACGCAGAGAGTGGCGGGGGTGGGATGTCAGGGCTTGACGACACTGCTTTATGCAGAGTGTGGAGGGGTGGGTCTCAGGGTTATACGACAGTGCTTTACGCAGAGAGTGGTGGGGGTGTGATGTCAGGGCCATACGACAGTGCTTTACACAGAGAGTGGCGGGGGAGGGATGTCAGGGTTGTACGACACTGCTTTATGCATAGAGCGGATGAGGTGGGATGTCAGAGCCTGACGACACTTCTTTACGCAGGGAGTGGCAGGGGTGGGATGTCAGGGCCTGACGATACTACTTTATGCAGTTAGTGGTGGGGGTGGGATGTCAGGGCTAGACGACACTGCTTTCTGCAGAGAGTGGTGGGGGTGTGATGTCAGGGCCATACGACATTTCTTTACACAGAGAGTGGTGGGGGTGTGATGTCAGGGCCATACAACAGTGCTTTACACAGAGAGTGGCGGGGGTGGGATGTCAGGGCCTGACAACACAGCTTAACGCAGAGTGTGGAGGGGTGGGTGTCAGGGCCATACGACACTTCTTTACGTAGAGAGTGGCGGGGGTGGGATGTCAGGGCTTAACGACACTGCTTTAAGCAGAGAGTGGAGGGGTGGGTGTCAGGGGTATATGACAGTGCTTTACACAGAGAGTGGCGGGGAAGGGATGTTAGGGCTTGAAGACACTGCTTTATGTAGAGAGTGGAGGGGAGGGTTTCAGGGCCATAAGACACTGGTTTTTACAGAGAGTGGAGGGATTGGTGTCAGGGCCATATGACACTGCTTTACACAGAGAGTTGCGGGTGTGGGATGTCAGGGCCTGACAACACAGCTTAACGCAGAGAGTGGAGGGGTGGGTGTCAGCGCCATACGACACTTCTTTACGGAGACAGTGGCGGGAGTGTGATGTCAGGGCCTGACGATACTACTTTACGCAGTTAGTGGTGGGGGTGGGATGTCAGGGCCATACGACACTTCTTTACGTAGAGAGTGGCGGGGGTGGGATGTCAGGGCTAGACGACACTGCTTTATTCAAAGAGTGGAGGGGTGGGTGTCAGGGCTATATGACTGTGCTTTCCGCAGAGAGTGGTGGGGGTGTGATGTCAGGTCCTTATGACAGTGTTTTACACAGAGAGTGGTGGGGGTGGGATGTCAGGGCCATATGACACTGCTTTACACAGAGAGTGGCGGGATTGGGATGTCAGGGCCATATGACACTGCTTTACACAGAAAGTGGTGGGGGTGGGATGTCAGCGCCTGACAACACAGCTTAACGCAGAGAGTGAAAGGGTGGGTGTCAGTGCCATACGACACTTCTTTACGTAGAGAGTGGCAGGGGTGGGATGTCAGGGCCTGACGATTCTTCTTTACGCAGAGAGTGGCGGGGGTGGGATGTCAGGGCCTGAAGATACTGCTTTTCGCAGAGAGCGGAGGAGGTGGGTTACGACAGTGCTTTCCACTGAGAGTGGTGGGGGTGGGATGTCATGGCCATAAGACACTGCTTTATGCAGAGAGTTGAGGGATTGATGTCAGGGCCATACGACAGGCTTCTGCTTGAATTTGTACTCCTCCTCTCTCTCCCTACCTCTACCTCTCCCTCTCTCTACCTCTCTCCCTACCTCTCCCTTTTCCCCTCCCTACCTCTCTCCCTACCTCTATTTCAATTCAAGGTGCTTTATTAGCATGACCGATGGGTACAATCAGTGTTGCCAAAGGAAATAAAAATAATAAAATTAACATGGAACAAAACAAGAAATAGAAGTAAAATAAAATCTACAGACATGTTACAGACATTTACAACAAAGACATATTATAAAATATTGACATATACTGTAGGCGGCTGGAGCATTATTGGGAGACAGACTCACTGTTCCTCAGGCTGTGACAGGAGATCACATACTGGGCTGCCAGATCAACTGAGTTCCCTCCTCCCTCTCCCAGTAGGATTGGGACCTGTTGTGGTTTTGGCAGGTGTGGGAACTCTGGGATTAGATTTCTGAATTTCGGGAAGAATGTTTCTCTAATCCCAGAGTATCTGTCACAGTGCAGTAGGAAGTGCACCTCTGTCTCTATTTCTCCCCGCTGGCAGTGGGAGCACAGCTTGTCCTCTCTGGGCAGCCAGGTCTGCCTGTGTCGCCCAGTTTCTATGGCCAGGTTGTGGTCACTGAGCCTGTACTTCGTCAGGGTCTGTTTCTGTTTGTTATTTTTTATTTTGGTCAAATATTCAGCTAGTGTGTATTGTCTGTTTAAGGTTCTGTAGCATTCCAGTTTATGTTGTGTTTGTGTGTGTGTGTCCCAGTGTGTGAGATATTGCTGTTTGATCTGTGCTGTGATGTGGTTGAGTCTGGGTTGTGGTGCTCTACCTCTCCCTCTCTGTGGGGCCAGCAGGGGGTGCTCACCCTGTGGTCTGTGTGGGTCCTTATGCACCAGTATAGTGACGGGGGACACGATCTGGCCCACCAGCGACGAGCAGGTTACCAGATCTAGACAACGGGGGCAACTCTTAGTCGTATGAGCTTAGTCACACATCGCAGCGATTAAAAAAACAAAATAAACGTATTATGTCTGTTACTAACGACTTTTTTTTCCTACATTGAAAGTCTCTTTCCTGGGTGATTTTCTAGCGCGACTGGGGCTCTTCATTTCTCCTCGGTGTCTCATCGCGGGCGGATTTGAAACAGACCACAGAACCTGCCGCTGCAGTGCTCTCGGTTAGGGGCTCTCATCCTGCATCATCAATCTTACACAGGAGGGACGGAGCTGGATTTCTGTCTGGAAAATAAACTCCAGAGTGAGAGAGAGAGAGAGAGAGCAGAGAGGGGTAGGGAGAGGTAGAGAGAGGTAGAGCGGTAGAGAGGTAGAGAGAGGGAGAGAGGTGGAGGGCGAGGGAGAGGGAGAGAAGTGGAGAGAGAGGGGGTTAGGGAGAGAGGGAGAGGTAGAGAGAGGGAGAGAGAGAGGTAGGGAGGGGAAAAGGGAGAGGTAGAGAGCAGGAGAGGTAGAGGTAGGTAGAGAGAGGGAGGAGGAGTACTAATTCAAGAAGGAGAAAATCCACAACACAACACAGGCGTCGGCATGCATGGGCTACAAAAGGAACAAGTAAAATGTTTCTTCCGGGCTGAAAAGAGAAGGAAGGAAAACACACCGTTGCGGCGCTATGCCACAAAGATGCCGAGCCGTTTGAGCACAGCAAACCCAACCTGTTCTCACAAGTTGCTTGCGCTTCAGGCGAAATAAAAGCTGCTGAGCTAAATGAGGAAAGCGGTAACTATTAGGACTGCTCACTGTCCCTCAGGCTGGGACAGGAGATCACACTGTATTATTATTATTGAGAGTCTGGCTCACTGTTCCCGAGGCTGGGACAGGAGATCCCACACTGTATTATTATTATTGAGAGACAGACTCACTGTCTTTTCCTCAGTCTGGGACAGGAGGTCACACACTGTATTATAATTATTGAGAGACAGACTCACTGTCTTTTCCTCAGTCTGGGACAGGTGGTCACACACTATATTATTATTGAGAGACAGGCTCACTGTCTGTACCTCAGGCTGGGACAGTAGATCACACTGTATTATTATTATTATTAATATTATTGAGAGTTTGGCTCACTGTTCCCCAGGCTGTGACAGGATATCCCAAACTGTATTATTATTATTTCAAGACAGGCTCACTGTTTGTTCCTCAGGCTGGGACAGGAGATCCCACACTGAATTATTATTATTGAGAGACAGGCTTACTCTCTGTTCCTCAAGCTGAGACAGGACATCACATACTGTATTATTATTGATTGACAGGCTCACTGTTCCTCAGGCTGGGACAGGAGATCACAAACTGTATTATTATTATTGAGAGACAGGCTCACTGTCTGTTCCTCAGAGTTGGACAGGAGATCCCACACTGAATTATTATTATAGAGAGACAGGCTCACTGTATGTTCCCCAGGCTGGGTCAGGAGCTCACACACTGTATTATTATTATTGAGAGACAGGCTCACTGTCTGTTCCCCAGGCTGGGACAGGAGATAACACTGTATTATTATTGAGAGACAAACTCACTGTCTGTTCCTCAGGCTGGGACAGTAGATCACACTGTATTATTATTATTATTATTATTGAGAGTCTGGTTCACTGTTCCCCAGGCTGAGACAGGAGATCCCACACTGTAATATTATTATTTAGAGACAAACTCACTGTCTTTTCCTCAGTCTGGGACAGGTGGTCACACACTGTATTATTATTGAGACAGGCTCACTGTCTGTTCCTCAGGCTGGAAGAGTAGATCACAGTATATTAGTATTATTATTGAGAGTCTGGCTCACTGTTCCCCAGGCTGGGACAGGAGATCCCACACTATATTATTATTATTGAGAGACATGCTCACTGTTTGTTCCTCAGGCTGGGACAGTAGATCACACTGTATTATTATTATTATTATTGAGAGTCTGGCTCACTGTTCCCCAGGCTGGGACAGGAGATCCCACACTGTATTATTATTATTTAGAGACAACTCACTGTCTTTTCCTCAGTCTGGGACAGGTGGTCACACACTGTATTATTATTGAGACAGGCTCAATGTCTGTTCCTCAGGCTGGGACAGGAGATCACACACTGTATTATTATTATTGTGAGATAGGCTCACGGTCTTTTCCCCAGGCTGGGAGAGAAGATCACACTGTATTATTATTATTATTATTGAGAGTCTGGCTCACTGTTCCCCAGGCTGGGACAGGAGATCCAACACTGTATTATTATTATTGAGAGACAGGCTCACTGTCTGTTCCTAAGGCTGGAAGAGTAGATCACAGTATATTAGTATTATTATTGAGAGTCTGGCTCACTGTTCCCCAGGCTGGGACAGGAGATCCCACACTATATTATTATTATTGAGAGACATGCTCACTGTTTGTTCCTCAGACTGGGACAGGACATCCCACACTGGATTATTATTATTGAGAGACAGGATCACTGTCTGTTCCTCAGGCTAAGACAGGAGATCACATACTGTATTATTATTATTGAGAAAGGCTTACTGTCTGTTCCCCAGGCTGGAACAGGTGATCACACACTGTATTATTATTATTTAGAGACAGGCTCACTGTTCCTCAGGCTGGGACAGGAGATCAGACTGTATTATTAATATTGAGAGACAAGCTCACTGTCTGTTCCTCAGGTTAGGGTAGGATATCACACACTGTATTATTAGTATTGAGAGACAGCCTCAGTGTTCCCCAGGCTGGGATAGGAGATCACACTCTGTATTATTATTATTGAGAGACATGCTCACTGTCTGTTCCTCAGGCTGGGACAGGAGATCACAAACTGTATTATTATTATTATAGAAAGACCTTCTCTTTCCTGACTGTTCCTTAGGCTGGGACAGCAGATCATAATCTGCTTTATTATTATTGAGAAACTGGCTCACTCCTGTCTGTTCCTCAAGTTGGGAAAGGAGATCACACACTGTATTATTATTATTGAGAGAGGCTTACTGTCTGTTCCCCAGGCTGGAACAGGTGATCATACACTGTATTATTATTATTTAGAGACAGGCTCACTGTTCCTCAGGCTGGGACAGGAGATCAGACTGTATTATTAATATTGAGAGACAAGCTCACTGTTCCTCAGGCACGGGACAGGAGATGACACACTGTATTATTATTGAGAGACAGGTTCACTGTCTGTTCCTCAGGCTGGGACAGGAGATCATACTGTATTATTATTATTGAGAAACAAGCTCACTGTTCCTCATGCTGGGACAGGAGATCACTGTATTATTATTATTGACAAATAAACTCACTGTTCCTCAGGCTGAGACAGTAGATCACACTGTATTATTATTATTGAGAGTCTGGTTCACTGTCCCCCAAGCTGGGACAGGAGGTCACACACTGTATTATTATTATTGAGAGACAGGCTCACTGTGTGTTCCTCAGACTGGGACAGTAGATCAAACTGTATTATAATTATTGAGAGGCTGACTCACTGTTTCCCAGGCTGGGAAAGGAGATCACACACTGTATTATTATTATTGAGAGACAGGCTCACTGTCTGTTCCTCTGGCTGGGGCAGGGAATCACACACTGTATTATTAGTATTATTGAGAGACAGGCTCGCTGTCTGCTCCTCAGGCTGGGAGAGGAGATCACACACTGTTGTAGTGTGCTCTCACGAGGCACCAGTTCTGTAGGGGTTTGGGCATTTACTGGGACAATTATTAATTGTAGCAATAAATCACAAAATTGATTCTTTTAATGGTATTAGAATCCAACCATGCGATATAACTCAAACAAAGCACACACAGGTACTAATACACGAGGATACATTTATTAAGATATAAAATATGCATGCAAACCTAACAGATCTTATCGTAAGGGTTATCAGAATACAAAAGATATAAATTCATTCAGTTACAAAGAGTTACACATATCAAGAGGACATAAGTTCGGTATATCATTCATTTAGACCGTTTCGTAATTGAACTTGTTACAACTTCTACATTAGATACTCAAAACGAGTACATAACCCTTACGAATTAAATTGATATCAACTGGTTGGGAGCAGTAATGCCTTCATGCACTCTTGTACCAAAGATACAAATGGGTTGTACAACTTTGAACTAGCAAATGGAAGAGGGCTAAGCCCCCTCTCTTTTAGCCCAGGTTCGATCTGTCTCCCGGAATCACCAGGGCGCACGCACACACACACCCGTGCCGTTGAAGTGCTATGCTTCATTTCTAAGGGCAACTCAACATTCACTCCTACCCCGAGTGCAGAAAAGACAGCATCCACAGCAACAACAGCTCAGGTCTCTGCACAGGAGCTAAGCTGCCCTCATCTCCTCTGCTCTGCGGCTCCTGCGGAGTGGAGTCCTGCCTGGAGCCGTGTTTGCAGGCGGCGGCTCCCCGCGCCCTGTCTGTGCGCCGTGTCCAAGAGCTCCTGGGAGGAAGAGAGATACTTGCCACTATTCTAAGGAGGAAGACATCGCTCTCTCCAACCCCCGGCATCGTGTCCCGACCCAGCATGCTGGAAGCCGACGCGTGCTGTGATCCCTTTACGGAGCAGAAATGACAACCGAGGAGCCGAGAGATCATTTCAGCATTTCGCGTCTGAACGGAAAACGCAAACGACCAACTCGGAATGACTTGCCTTTGACGCTTTTCAAAGCATTCTTTGTGCACGACGACTGCGCCGCCTAGCAGATACAAATGGGTTGTACAACTTTGAATCACCAGGGAGCACACACACACACACCCGTGCCGTTGAAGTGCTCTGCTTCATTTCTAAGGGCAACTCAACATTCACTCCTACCCCGAGTGCAGAAAAGACAGCATCCACAGCAACAACAGCTCAGGTCTCTGCACAGAAGCTAAGCTGCCCTCATCTCCTCTGCTCTGCGGCTCCTGCGGAGTGGAGTCCTGCCTGGAGCCGTGTTTGCAGGCGGCGGCTCCCCGCGCCCTGTCTGGGCGTCGTGTCCAAGAGCTCCTGGGAGGAAGAGCGAGCCCTCCCACTCGGGGGCTTTTCCACGGTCTGTGTGAGGAGGGGCGGGTGTGTCCAGTAGCTTATCGAGCGGAAGCCTGGGGCGGCGGAGAGCTGTGATCGTGCAGACCTTGAGGTGTCACCTCTTTGTCTGCTTTCCCGCCCCCCCTCCGCCCAAGCTCTGCTCCAAAGTAGCCCGGCAACCCCTCACACCTGCACGTGTCACAACCTAAGGTGCGGTCATGAGACACCCATGGGGTGTCGTTCTGTTCTTGCTAATTGTTTCCTGCCCGTCGCAGGCAGGAGTCCATGCGAGGAAGATGCGCTGGACAGAGCTCAGAGGGCGCAGCTGGGTGGCTTTCCTTCTGAGTGACGTTCCTGCAACACTCTCCCGCTACTCTTGGTGCGCTCATGCCACAACACAGGAAGGCTGGAGCAGGTGGCTGTGGGCTTTGTGCACTGCCGAAATAGCTCAGTTGGGAGAGCGTTAGACTGAAGATCTAAAGGTCCCTGGTTCGATCCCGGGTTTCGGCGTTTTGTTTCATCGCGCCCTTTGTTCCTCTCTCCAGCGCCACCTGCCTAAAGTGACGCGTCCCTTTCTCAGCCCGAAACGCAAGCGAGACACCAGCAGCAGTCCCTACAGGTTTCCGTAGTATAGCGGCTATCACGTTCGCCTAACACGCGAAAGGTTCCCGGTTCGAGACCGGGCGACAACAGCCTCGTTTTGCACGCTCCTGTACTTCACAGAGGTCTTGAGCGACCGGTCATTTGTTCCCAATGTATTTCCGGTGCCTTCGTGCACTCTTGTACCAAACGCACGTTCCTTCTGTACGCGGAGCCGATCATTTGCAATTGGGCTGTGCCGACAGACCAGGTCGAGCTCTGTCGGCTCAAAAGCAGCGCAGGACCTGCAAGAACAACAGAAAGATTAGCATCCAGCGGGGGCCTCTTAGTGAGCCCAAGAGCTCATCAAGAATCGGCTCCAGCAACAGGGCTGGGCGCATTGTTCCATTCTCCGCCCACTCTCGGTGTAAACAAGTCCCTCCTGGTCTCTGCTTGAAATGCACTTTCCTGCGTTTGCTTTGGTGTAACTGGCTTCCCCTGCATGGGCGAATGTGAAGAAGATCCTTAGTAAGTCATTGAAGAAAACCGAGAAGAGGTCGGAGTGGCCTCTGTCGTTCATCAACGATCCAGTCAGGCAGTACTCCTCTGTAAAGCGCCGTTCGTTCACGTCGATTGGCTTTTTTTGCCTTCATTCGTGCGAGTAGTAAAAGCAGACGCCCCTATTCTGCTGTGACCCGGATTCGAACCGGGGTTGTTGCGGCCACAACGCAAAGTACTGACCACTATACGATCACAGCGAGTTACCGAGACACACGCGGCAGGGCGGAAAGGGCTGTGCTCTCTTCGTGTGACATAATTCGGAAAAGTCCTGACGTTGCATTTCAACTGAGCCCCAGTATACATCGACCCTTCGACACTCTGAGTGACAACTCTCTTGCGTGTTTTCTCATATTTATGTAGTTTGCTTGCATGATGCCGGGAACAGCATGGTTGTTCGCTGCCATATTGTCTAGCGGTTAGGGTTCCTGGTTTTCACCCAGGCGGTTCGACTCGGTTTTGCCTCCTGCTTTCCAAAAGATCAGCACCGTGTACGAAAGAGCCGCATTAAAACTACTCGAACGTGCGAGAAGAGGGGGCGCTTGTTTCCAACCGAAACTTCTCGCGTGTGAGACGAGCTGATCATCGCTGTGGGAGGGTTACTCTGGTAGACAGGGCTGACCTTCGGCAATAGGATTTATAGTCTCCAAGATGATATTTGCACTTTCTGGAGAGGCGATTTTCTCCACTTCAGTAGCCCGATTTCGTCGATTGCGTGGAGAGGGCTGTAGAATGTGGCGCCGCCTTTCCTGCTCCGTCCATGACAGGCGTGCTGGTCTCTGGAGAGAGAGCACGGTCCATCAGCGCACTCCAATAAAGGCACTGGAAGCAGCTGAATCGCATTGGCGAAGCTCAGCGCTGGGCCGCTGGGCACGTCTTACCACCGTTTCCGTAGTGTAGTGCTTATCACGTTCGCCTCACACGCGAAAGGTCCACCGGAGTAAAGTTAGCTTGAAGTTCGAAAACGATTTTGGCACGCCTGTAGCGTTTACACGAAACCTCTTAGAATCGCGAGAATACTTGCTTTGTGTATAAAATACATTGTGAATGCTTTCTCAGCCTTTACTTTTTCGTTTATATGACATTTTTTTGACCAATCACGAATATTATTTTTTCCATATCTTCGCAACGGAAGCACAGAACGCCTTCAAACCAAATACATTTTAAAGACCACGACATGTGGATATTTCCACAGCCTCTACATCAAAGTATCAGTGAGCTAATTATCTTTTTTTAAACCTCCGGTTTTTCATCGATGCGTAATTACGCACTAACTGGAACCTGGGGGACCGCTGTATACACAAGATCACAACGCGAGAAATACTGTTCAATACGGCTTCATGCGAAAAACCCGTATATGACTATAGGCAACAGAATAGTGCAGTCTCCAATTACTCAGACTGTAAGCACGCGAATAAAGCTTTGTCTGAATTCTGAAACCCTTTCTTTACGTCCTGTTTTCATTCAGGTAAGGGTCAACTATATGCACAATACTACTGACAGCAGGAAGATTAAAATATTCTTTACTCAGCAGCTTATTAAAAACAGCTCCCATGATGTTCAAACCGATTTTTTACACAGAACACTGACACAGCTTTGCGTTCTGAATCTCTTTTTCTCGTGCGTTTATTTAATGTGGCACAATGCACTGGGATAGGGGTATTCTGTTCACAAACCAATAGCATTTAAACCACAGCACCCACAATGCTGCAAGTAAGTGTTTTGCACACTAAGCAGAGAGCGATGTCTTCCTCGTTAGTATAGTGGCGAGTATCCCCACCTGTCACGCGGGAGACCGGGTTACATCAGGACGTGCATTGAAGTGAAAGCAGGATGCGCTGCGACATCCACTGTGCAGATCCCGCCACACTAAGAGGTGAGTGGGTCTTTTCGATCACAGCGCTAGGCGAATCCCCAAACAGTGTGCGTGGCAACAAACGAAACAGGCCTGTTTCAGCCCGGTTTCGATCCGGGGAAATCGGGCCCAGTAGTGGCGGGATCTGTACAGTGCATGTCGCAGCGCTTCAATGTGCTTCCTGATGTCCTACCCCGAGAACAGAAAAGACAGCATCCACAGCAACAACAGCTCAGGTCTCTGCACAGGAGCTAAGCTGCCCCCATCTCCTCTGCTCTGCGGCTCCTGCGGAGTGGAGTCCTGCCTGGAGCCGTGTTTGCAGGCGGCAGCTCCCCCCCCCCTGTCTGTGGGTCGTGTCCAAGAGCTCCTGGGAGGAAGAGAGAGCCCTCCCACTCGGGGGCTTTTCCACGGTCTGTGTGAGGAGGGGCGGGTGTGTCCAGTAGCTTATCGAGCGGAAGCCTGGGGCGTCGGAGAGCTGTGATCGTGCAGACCTTGAGGTGTCACCTCTTTGTCTGCTTTCCCGCCCCCCCTCCGCCCAAGCTCTGCTCCAAAGTAGCCCGGCAACCCCTCACACCTGCACGTGTCACAACCTAAGGTGCGGTCATGAGACACCCATGGGGTGTCGTTCTGTTCTTGCTAATTGTTTCCTGCCCGTCGCAGGCAGGAGTCCATGCAAGGAAGATGCGCTGGACAGAGCTCAGAGGGCGCACCTGGGTGGCTTTCCTTCTGAGTGACGTTCCTGCAACACTCTCCCGCTCCTCTTGGTGCGCTCATGCCGCAACACAGGAAGGCTGGAGCAGGTGGGTGTGGAGAGTGTTAGACTGAAGATTTAAAGGTCCCTGGTTCGATCCCGGGTTTCAGCGTTTTGTTTCATGGAGCCCTCTGTTCCTCTCTGCAGCACCCCCTTCCTAAAGTGACGCTTCCCTTTCTCGTTTCAGCGTTTTGTTTCATGGAGCCCTCTGTTCCTCTCTGCAGCACCCCCTTCCTAAAGTGACGCTGAAACCTGAAAAGTTCCCGGTTCGAGACTGGGCGGAAACAGCATCGTTTTGCACGCTCCTGTACTTCACAGAGGTCTTGAGCGACCGGTCATTTGTTGCCAATGTATTTCCGGTGCCTTCATGCACTCTTGTACCAAACGCACGTTCCTTCTGTACACGGAGCAGATCATTCGCAATTGGGCTGTGCCGACAGACCAGGAGGAGCTCTGTCGGCTCAAAAGCAGCGCAGGACCTGCAAGAACAACAGAAAGATTAGCATCCAGTGGGGGCCTCTTAGTGAGCCCAAGAGCTCATCAAGAATCGGCTCCAGCAACAGGGCTGGGCGCATTGTTCCATTCTCCGCCCACTCTCGGTGTAAACAAGTCCCTCCTGGTCTCTGCTTGAAATGCACTTTCATGCGTTTGCTTTGGTGTACCTGGCTTCCCCTGCATGGTCGAATGTGAAGAAGATCCTTAGTAAGTCATTGAAGAAAACCGAGAAGAGGTCGGAGTGGCCTCTGTTGTTCATCAACGATCCAGTCAGGCAGTACTCCTCTGTAAAGTGCCGTTCGTTCACATCGATTGGCTTTTTTTTTGCCTTAATTAGTGCAAGTAGTAAAAGCAGAAACCCCTTTAGCCTGTCAGCACCCGGAGTTTTCCCCTTCTGAAGCTCTCCATAGCCTCTCAGCTCTTCTACTGTCAAATCCCCCTCAAGTACTTCCCTATCTTCTTCACTCAAAACATTTTCTAGCTTTGAGGTAAAAAAATGAATTTCTTCATCCTTTACCTCTGTAGAGTTGTACAGTCTTGAGTAGAAGTGTCACGCCCTCTGCAGCCAGAGGGCGGTATTCTCTGTCCTGTCCCTAGTTTCTGGTCTGCTGTCCTTCCTGTCCCTCTCTTTCCCTTGGGCTAAATATTTCAGGGTCTTGCACTCTGTCCTCGCTCAGCACTGACGTTCGGATGTCCTGAGACCCGCCTAGCACCAGGGCGCACAGGTTTCTATACGGCATTCCTGAACTCTTTGCACTAATGAGCCTGGGCCTTTTTCCCGTCTCGCCGCTACGCATATGGGTCTTTTTCCGCCCTCCTGCTCCCCACGGTTAGTCCCCTTGGACGTCCGTGACAAGAAGGCCTCGATGCAGGAGAGGATAGCACTCAGCTCTGTACTCTCTCTTCCCTCCTCATCAACTACACTTTCCATGACAGACTTGGAGCCTACCACTTTCCTGAAAAAGAAGCAAGTACACTTCTCATTTTCTTCCGAGAACTGCACTCAGCTTCTTAACAGCACTCCTCGACTACTTTCTTCCGCTATGCTCCGGATGTCCTTTTTTAAAAGGGTGATATCCTCGAGCACATCCAAGCCACTGTCTCGTGTAGAGACGCTGCAGCTGCCTCTGTTTCCTGGCTAGCACTCCTCTCCGTCTGGCAGCAGCCTTCCTTCCCTCAGCCATGAAAAAGGCCCTTGTCCTCACCTTCACCTCCTCCCACCACTCTCCTACTGACCCGTACAGACACTGCAAGGACAGCCACTGTGATAGTTTCTCCTTGTAGCGGGATACTACCCCCTCGTTCTCTAGCAGCTTTGTGTTGAGTTTCCAGAGGCCTGGGCCAAAGACAGTCCCGCCCTGGAGTTCCACTCTACACCCTAAAGCCTGATGATCTGAGAAGAAGACAGGCTGAAGAGCGACCCCAAAAACTTTCACTCTCTCTGAGACAAAGCAATAGTCAATTCTGGAGCTGCTATTCCTCCCTGACCATGTATATCCTGCTGTTGTGGGATATATACATCTATATGTGTCTGAGAGTTTAAAGTCTTGAACTAAGTTTTGCAGGGCCAGTGAGCTGGAATCCAATTTTATCGGGCTTTTGGCTAAGATCAAGTTCAAGTGGCATGCCCGTAGTTCCTGTCTTTCCAAAGTTCTAGAAGGTGATCGAAGATCCTGAAGAGTGCTTGAGCTGGTATCGCCCTAGGTTGAGACTAGGGGGTTAAGGCCAAGCAGCAGCTGAGCTGGGTGGGATCCGGCAGCAACGTTCTCTCTCTCTGCTCTCTCCTCTCCCCTTCCCCTTTCTCTTGCTCCGCCTCCTTGGCCTCTTGGCTGGGAGTAGGTACTCGTGGCCTGCCCCCGGTGCTTGCTTTCTTCCTCGAGACTCGGAAGCGCTATACGCTCCCTCTCCCTCTCTCTCTCTCTGCCTCCTTGGCCTCTTGGCTGGGAATAGATACTCGTGGCCTGCCCGTGGTGCTTACTTTCTTCCTCGAGACTCGGAAGCACTATCCGCTCCCTCTCTCTCTCCTCCTGCGCCTGCACCTAGCTGGGCTTTGCCCACAAGGGCAAAGGCCAGGGCTCCCTTGCTGCTCCTTTAGGAGGGCAGCTAAACCCTCCTCTCCACAGGACCTTGCTCTCTCTCTTTCTCTCCTTTTTTCTTTTTTCTCCTTTCCAGATGGCAGACAAGAAGACACTGATCCGGTTCCACTGGACTAAGAAAACAGAGACGATGCCAACTGTGAAATCCTTTTTCATTACCTTCCTGAGAAGGATCCTGCAGTTGGTGGCCGGAGATCTCTACTGCCTGCAAGACAACAAGGCAGAGAGATGCATGGAGGCCTACATGGCCACGGACGCCTCATATGAAAAGGCAACGAAAATGATCAGAGAAAAAGGTAAGCATCCCGGTTTCTCTGATTTCAGGCCTGAGCCTATGAGGAAGACAAACCAGAGGACCATCACAGTCCTCACATACAACCCTTACGTACCAATGGAACTGGTAACACCTCCCCCGCAGAGAACCGAAACTGCCGAGGCCACACCCCCAGCCGCACCAGTGCCACAAGATGGCCGCCAGGACGACGGACAAAATGGCTGACCGGAGGAAGGGCCCTCATAACTCCCAGCAAGAAGGGAAAGAGAAAGCGGGAGAAGAGATGCAGGGCAGATCCACCTTCGGAAGGACAAAAGAAAAGAGTGGTAAGGGAGAACCGTTTCCTCGTCCTAGAGGAAACGGAACTTTCTTCCCCCGAGGCCCAGGAACAACCGGAGGAGGCAGCCCAGGAAAAGGAAACCCTCCCCTCCGAGGCCCAAAGATGACAGGAAGTGACAGCCCAGGAAACAGAACCCCCCTCCCCCGAGTCCCATGGACAACAGGAGGAGGCATCCCAGGAAGAGGTAACCCCCTCCCCCGAGGCCCAGGGACAACAGGAAGAGGCAGCCCAGGAAGTCGGAACCCCCTCCCCCGATGCCCAGGAACAACAGAAAGAGGCAGACCAGGAAGTGGAGCCCCCCTCCCCCAAGGCCCAGGAGCAACTGGAGGTCCCCGAAACTCCTGGAGAAAGGGAAGAAAAAAGCCTTCCCGAAGCGGTGGCGGAGAATTTCCTCGAGGAAGATGAGGATTACTTTGAAGCCGCCCTGGAGCCGGGACTGATGGTAGGGCTGGACCTGTCCAGCATGTTTACCTTTCAGTCCCCAGCGAGACCTGGAGGGAGCCCAGCATATTCCCCCCAGCACCCAAGGAGAGGAGTTACATCTAGGCTAAACAGTGCCCAGATGTAGACTCCCAAGTTTTCCACTGTAAGCACAAAGAGAGGAGGTTCAACTTTCACTTGTTTAATCATGATTGTGAAACTTATCTTTCTAACAACTAACGTGAGAGGGCTAAGAGACCCGGTGAAAAGACGGGGAGGCTTTCATGATCTGGCCTCAAAGTCTTTCTCAGTTTGTTTCTTACAGGAGGTCCACCTGAAGGATGAAAGCGACAAGCTGACATTCTCCAGGGAATGGACGAAGGGAGAATCATGCTGGAGCGTAGGAGGGGTCCACTCTTCCGGAGTGGGAATCCTCCTTGGAAACCCAGAAATGACGCTGGTTTCCTCCTTCTCGGTGGTGCAGGGCCGGATCCTGGTCGCAGACATCGACTGGAGGGGGCAGAAGTTGAGAGCAATTAACGTCTATGCTCCGACGGAACCCTCTATCCGGAAGGAAGTGTTTGCTGACCTGGCCAGCTGCTGCACCACCAACAGACAGGTGGTGCTTGGCGGGGACTTCAACGTCGACCGGGAGAAGGGGAGCGATGCTAGCTCGGCAGAGCTGGAGTCGCTACTCAAGCAGTTCTCCCTGGTAGACGGTTTCAGACGGTGCCGCCCTAACGACGCCAGAACGACATGGAAAAACTCCCGGGGAGTGTGCAGCCGCCTGGACTACATCTTTCTGCACACGACCTGCTCCCTGGAGTCGGCGACGGTGTCCCCGGAGTGGTATTCCAGCCACGAGCGCTTGACGGTGATGGCTAACACCAACCTGCCGGCATTCAGTCGTGGGTACTGGAAGCTGAACCGGGAGATACTGGAGGAAGACGACTTCAAGGCACTGTTCCGTAAAGACTACACAAGCTGGGTCGATCTGAGAAACGGCTACAGCTCCATGGTGGAATGGTGGGAGTCGGTGAAGGACAGGACCCGAACCCTGGCGCAAATGTACTGCAGATGGAAGGCGGCCAGGGAGAGGAAGGAAGCTACACGACTCCAGAGACAACTAGAGGAGGAGTACAGCTCGGCTAACGGGGGAGGAGCCTTCAATTCAGCCCGGGCACGGGACCTGAAGGAGAGGCTCCGCAAACTCAATCAGGTCCGAGGAGCCCAGAAAAAGAGGGTGATCCACGGCCTGAGACGAGGAGATGGAGAGGAAGTGCTGGACGAGAGCGACAAGGTAGAAGCGGCCACCGCTTTCTACACGGAGCTCTTTTCAGAAAAGCAGACGGAGGTGGAGGCAGGCGATGCTTTTCTGGAGGAGCTGAAGGCACGACTACCGGAGGAGGTGAGGGAGGACTTGGAGGGTCCGATCGCGGCCGAGGAGCTGAAGGCGGCGCTCTTGTCCATGGAGAATAGCAAGGTGCCGGGGCCGGATGGACTCCCAAAGGAACTCTACACCTGCTTCTGGGACACCCTGGCGGCAGATCTGGTGGAAGTGGCGCAGGAGATCTTCCGCCGGGGGAGACACCATGAGGGAGGGCATCATCTACCTGCTCTTCAAGAGCCCTTAGCAGAGACGGTGAGACGGGACCCTGTCATCGACGGCCTGGAGATACCGGGAGGCGCGGGGGAAACCCTGAAGATCTCCCAGTTCGCTGACGACATGATGCTGATCCTGAGGTCGGACAGGGGGTTGAGGAGGGCCCTGCAGGTCATGGAGCAATACTCCAGAGCCTCGGGGTCGAAACTCAACCGCCGAAAGAGAAAACTGAAGTTCTTCGGGCCCTGGAAGCACAGGACGACAGCGCCGGAGGGTCTCAAGCTCTGCACGGAGCCCCTCAAAATACTGGGGGTTTCCTTCCAGAGCCAGGACAACGAGACCAACAACTGGACCAAGAGGATCGCCAAGGTGAACGCGAAGCTGGGTCTGTGGAAAACGCGGTAGCTGTCCTACACAGGGAAAGTGATGGTGTTGAAAGCAGACATCCTGCTGGCTTTGGTTTACCTGGCGGTGGTGTACCCGCTGCCGGCCAGACTCAGACGAGCGCTGCAAGGGATGATCTTCGGCTTTGTCTGGGGCGGCAAGTACGAGTACATCACGAGAAACCGGATGTGTCAGCTGGTCGAGGAAGGGGGTCGAGATGTCCCACATTTCCCCCTGAAACTCGACTGCATCTTCTACTGCAACCGCTGTCGGGCGCTGCGGGAGCCCATCGGACCTCAGGAGGAGGACGAAGCGCCTAGTCGCCAAATGGGGCTTCCCCACGGCGAGGGAGCGCTGGAAAGGACTTTGGGCCCTATACAGGGATTAAAGGACAATAGCGAGTGGTAGGTTTGGAGGGACTCTCTTAATTGCGCAAATCCGCCTCCCCTTGCAAAGATTGATAACGGACAATCAATCTCCGTTACGCCGTTGTTTTTTATTACATGGAGTGTTAATATGTGTGAGATGTTCCTTTTGAGATGTTTTTTTTGCGGAATAAAGTATATTTTGTAGAACAAAAAAAATCTTATGACATGGTTTACAAGTTATCTGTTGAACTACATTCTAATAGGTGTGGTCACAGTCCAGGTCATTTGTTTACATTTTTGTTTCTGCAGCAACTGTTAGATGAAATGTGCTAATATGTAACCTAACTCCAGTGTGAATAACTAGAAGAGGGGAGCAGCTCCATTCCAGACCAAGGGAGCTTTGAGATTGGCTGGGCCAGATCTCTCATTTGCATATCTGATTTGGAAATACAACACTAAACCCCCTTCTTGCATGGATTTAACTTGCACCCAAGAGTCCCCTACTGTGTATTGCTACTTATTTTTTTATGATAAGTGGTGATTACCAGTTGACAGGTTTTATTTGTTGAATTATAAATGGTTTTGTATTATCATCCTGAATGGCCTGTACTCAAGGTTTGGTAGGGAATGTGTTTTCATTTCATTTACCAAATGGAATTTTTGCTCTTTTAGTATTTGTCTAGAAGGCTTTCAGAAGTCAGGAAGCCCATTTATTTGGTGAAAAAAGATTCTGTATTAATATTAATATTTCTCATACAACATAAATAGGGTCTTTTATGAATAAAAAGATCTTGCACTTGGAAATCTTGATAAAGCTGTGTGCTTCCATACACTCAAGCAGTTTTGATTCCTAATATTTGACCTTAGGTGTGGGAACGGGTCTTTTTTGCAATTTGATTTCCAATTGATCAGCACAGTATAGAAAATAGACCCATAAAGCAACCTCAGCAGTGACAAATGTCACTGGGTCAATTGGGTTTATACGTCAGGGTACGGTAGTGAAGCTCCTCTCCTGTTTAGCCTCCGAAGCCGTACAGGGTCCGGCCCTGGCGCTTCAGCGCGTACACCACGTCCATGGCGGTGACAGTCTTCCTCTTGGCTTGCTCGGTGTAGGTGACGGCGTCACGGATGACGTTCTCCAGGAACACCTTCAGCACCCCGTGGGTCTCCTCGTAGATCAGCCCGGAGATCCGCTTCACTCCCCCACGGCGAGCCAGGCGGCGGATGGCGGGCTTGGTGATTCCCTGGATGTTGTCACGGAGAACCTTATGGTGACGCTTAGCGCCTCCTTTCCCGAGTCCCTTTCCGCCTTTGCCTCTTCCAGACATCTTCTAGTTATCAGCTGTGAACACGACACACACTGCTCATCTTTGATGTATAATAGACATCTTTCTTTGATGTCTATTATACATCAAAGAAAGATTTTTATAGGTGTAGAAACTAGTAAATAAAGCCAATGATTTGTTTTAGAAATGTATTCTTAAAATATACAATTATTCACACCTTAACAATATGTAGTTCAAAGTATACATTATATACAATATTGTATTCAAATGTCTAATCATTATAAAAAACACAACTAGTAAACTTCAGTTACAAATTCTAGTAACATGGCAATATATATATATATTAATGACAAACACAAACTAATTACATGAACACGCTAATATTTAACTCAAAACCACATTTCGATTCAAATATAAATTTTTAAAATTTACAACTTCTTTATTTCCACGAAAATATTATTAATGTAGCACAAACGCTACTTTCTAATAAAGACAGAAAGAAACTGTTTGTTTTGTGTCTACTGGTGATCCTCCTCTCGATACTAATGAAATGTTTAATATGATCCCTCGAGAAAAAAAAGGAATCAATTTCCACCTGGAATGATTGATGCCCCATCAAACATTTTGTAATATCCCTGGAAGTTTATACTGTAGAATCCTGGTTCGTGGCTTAAATTCAAGGTAAATTAGGAACGAGTTAAGGAACTCGGAAACGAGACTAAGGAAACGAGTTGGAAACTTGATGTCGAAGTGGGATTTAAATCACCCATTTCACATTTTACTTCATTGGGCAGTATGTGCCAGAGAGCAATGCCACAGCATCCCTTTGATAGCTCAGTTGGTAGAGCGGAGAACTGTAGTGGGGTCAACAGGGAATCCTTAGGTCGCTGGTTCGATTCCGGCTCGAAGGAAGGTGCTTTTCATGTAATTTAATCAAAGAGTTAAAAAAGCGAATCTTTTTTATTCAGACATTGATCAAAAGCTCAATAATCGACTAAGCAAAGGCTCCTGTTCCGAATTCAGCCCACGTCTGATTGTCTTGTTTTGGCCAAGATCTGATCTTTGAATTAAGGGACTACACTGTCTGCTTTGTAATTCAAAAATACATACAAATGTCAAGTTTTTTGTAGATATAAAGGTGTTCTCTGTTTTCAAAGGATAGTTACTTAATTGGCATAATGATTTGGTATTGATTTTGTATCGTTGTATTATAAAGTTTGTGCTTTCTGTGTTTTTATCATATTGTGAACTTATTTTTTAAACAAATGCTTACAAAGGCAAACACGGCACACATCTGTTTATACCAGCGGTGAATTGTACATTTTTATTAAGTACAAGCTACTGTGCACTTCTGGGAGTATAACAGGTTCGATATAAAGTGGCAAAAATATAAAAGGGGAAAATACCCCAGACTGCATGTAAAGCCCTCGTTGTGACTGTTTTAGATAAAATGGCGTACTGTGCACGAAATGTTGCAGAAACACAATCTGATATTTTGATACAGGTAGGCCAGCGCTTCCAAAGCACAAAAATTCGTATTCTATATTCTGGTCGCTTGCAGATTAGAATGGCATATGTTTAGCAATAATATTATTTATGGTACCTGAAAGTTTCAGGTTGTTGCACAAAGCTAAGGTATGCGTATACGTGATCTGACAACTGGAATCAATTTCCTGTCGTTAAACTCTGTTTATTTTTAAGTTGAGGCCCAGGATCCAAATCTTCAGTTCTGATTTTTTAAAGTGATATCTTTCCTTCCTGTCGTGGAAGTCACACGATGTGAGCAATTGTTTTTTTTACGTTGCGATCCAAAGAGCCTCAGACGCACAGTCTAACAGTAACCAAACCAGAATGGATTCTGCTGGGAGCCGGGCTGAGCTCATTCTCACTCCCTGTGCTGAAAACAGAATTAGCTCTTCCCCGAACATCGTCTACAGATCACTTGTGCGCTTTTAACCTTCTCGCAGCTACGGGCGAGACTGACGCTCATGATATGAAGGCACCCGCTGGAACACATTCTCTAACTCTCACAATCGCGACAGACTTCGCTTTTTTTAAAAAAAGTAGATATAGCCCTGAAAAAAGCATTAGCTTTATCAGTTTTTACATTAATCTATTTTGAATCAAAGTTTGATTTTTTTTATTGCATTTTACATTATAATAATAATAATTATCATCATCATCATTATTGCTTACACTTATATAGCGCTGTTCTGGATACTCCACTCAATGCGCTTTACAGGTAATGGGGACTCCCCTCCACCACCACCATTCTCCTGAATGATCACAGGACCTCGGTTTTACGTCTCAGCCGAAGGACGGCACCTGTTTACAGTTTAGTGTCCCCGTCATTGTACTGGGGTATTAGGACCCGCATGGACCGCAGGGTATGCACCCAGCGACAGAAACCAGACGTGTGTCGGGCTCGGCTGTGAGCAGGACAATGACGTCACGGGGAAAAAGTAGAGGAAATCAAAACGGTTCTATAAAAGACCTGTGTCAGCTGTTGGTTTGCAGTCTGGACTCTAAATCCTCCGATCCGATTTTAAATCTCTCTAATACCTGAGCGGCTTCTTCCGAGTATTTATTCGTATACTTATTAGTAGTATGAAGGATGTGACAAATTTATGATTTCTTGGAACAAAATGGTTTTAATTTGCATTCGAAATGAAGCGGAATTTTAGCGCGACACACAAACCCTTTGTCTTTTTTAGATAGTGATTTTTAAACAGATATAAATGTAGAAAACGTGTTTTATTTTAGCACTACAATAGCAGGGTCAGTGGCGTAATGAATAACGCGTCAGGACTTCCATCAGAAAATTATACTGTAGGTTGGACTGCCGTCTGGCTTGTTTCGTTTATACCACTTACATTCTTTTATATAAATGAACTCCACCTGAAAGCTATAGAACACACTTTAGGTAAGTTGTCTGCAGCCTCATGCGAATTTCAACAACTTACCCAAAACACTGTACTGTCTGGAGTTCAGCTCCAGCTCTGAACTCAATTGCAATGAAAAACCATGCGTAACAAAACTGGAGAACAGCTGAACTTGTGCTCAGTTCGGTGATGAGGGTTCAGAACTGTCCTTGTTGTAATTAGCACGAACTGCACAGGCTCTGAATCAGACCATGTCAATTAGTCTGATCAGTGTAGGACATGTTAATGTAGAATTATTAATAGGCTTATTAGTTAGTTAGTTAGTTCAGGTTTACCCACCTGAACTAATGTAGAATTATTACTTGGTCTGTCTCTTGTTTGTATATAAATGAATGTCTCTGACAACTTAATGTTAGTTTTACGATGTAGGTCAGGCGTTGACATATGCACGAGTATACGAAATGTCTCACTCCTGATTCAACTCATGTTCTATAGGAGATTGGCGATTCCTCCTGTTTCTCGTACAACCATATCAGAACAGAAGACTGTGTCACCCAGCTGTGATTCAAGATCGACTCGCATCTTTATCCCTTTTTTGTTCGTGATCATTATTTTCTTTAGTTATGATCAATATTGAACTTTTTCTAAATGAAATGACAATAATCAAACATGCTGGCAGATTTTTGAAAAGTATTCGGAATTGACAGGGTGCCCCTTTGGAACAGTCGTCAGAAAATGTGAGAAAATGAAAGTTATGTAAGCTCTCACACAAAGCATTGAAGATTGGAATCTGAGTGTAAAAAAGCTACCCGTCTCCCAATGATAGGCAGGGATACACACCATGACTCAAATAGACTCAGCGAACTTTAACACCTATGATATTACGAGTGCTTTGCACGTGTCGAATTTCAAGAAGGAACTACTACAACAGTTGTGGATATAATTCATTACCACCGGCAAAGTCCAATACCGGCAACTTCTGAAAAAATAATGTTCACTCATGGAATTTGGTCTTTGAACGGCTGGCGGGAAAATTCATTTATACTCCTGTTGCACCCTCAGCTGAAACATGTTAAAATAACAACGCAGATTTGTTGGAGAACCTGACAAGAATTATTGGGTTAGCACTGTATGTATTCTGGTATATTTACTTTAATTTTAATATAAATGAAAACATGCATGCTGTATAATCTATTGTAATTTTAAAATATGTTAGCTGAGGATGCGAGGGGGGCTATTATACCTTGTGAAACACGCAAGGAACTGTAAAAAAGGCTGGTATTTGAAAAAAATTGGCGATCACAAGAAAACCACAATTTATGTGGTATTATCATCAATATCCTTCAAAATCTATGTTCAAATGAAGGATTTAAAGAAACTATGAAAAAAGCAACAGTAATAGCAGAGGATTTTGATTTTTGCTCTTCAAGTCAGTAGATCGACGTAGAGTTGCGCCCCTACAAACAGCACAAAGGATGAAACCCACCTCTTTCGTTATTGCTATGTTTGTGCCAGTGAAAGTAGCATTTGTGCTATTGAAAGCATCTCGGAAGATAAAGTTGCAGTCACTTCCACATGTCATGATATCATCGGACGACAAGAGCTGAAGCCCCCCAGTCCAAGCCAGGAATGTGAGGAAGACAGACATGGAGGAAGGTAGTGTGGCCGAGTGGTCTAAGGCGCTGGATTTAGGCTCCAGTCTCTCTGGGGGCGTGGGTTTGAATCCCACCGCTGCCAAATGTTAGTGTTTTAAGACCTGCAATACGACCAGTAAAAGTGCTTTTTGTTAGGCTGCAGGAGGTGTTTAGAGATAGACTTTCTAAAAGACAGGCTAAACATCAAGGCAGAAAAAATATTTTGTTTTCTCAACAAAAATTCTCTTTGGCATGTTCAGCTTTATGTAGGGAACAACATCTGCCAAGATCACTTTTGAGGCAGTGCACATGATAGTGTACCGGCAAGTACAGTACATTCAATATTGGCTGTGGTGGTGAGCTGCTTTTGTCTGTGAAACTTTTAATTCTTCACGCCGAATCGTTGGCAGGGGTAATAGCTTATCTTTGAACAGAGCGCTCCATCAGAAATACTTTGTTCGTGCTCAAAAGAGATCAGAGGATTAACTTCATGAATTCACATAGCATACCTTACAGGAAAGATTTAAAAGGGGAATTGATTGTGCTACCTGATGTTGTTCCTGTGGTTTCTTTGGATACAAAGGTGAATGTTCTTTGATGTTCTGCTAGAGTATCCACTGGGTGGGTTTTATCGATTAGCTCAGATAGGTCATCAGTGCTCCGTCTCCGGAAAATAATCAGCACTGTTTTTTCCTGTGCTGTCTTTTAAAACATATAAGATCACGAGTTTACAGATTTCTCCAAATAACAACTATACATTTTAACCCAGCGGTTAGCATTCCTTCAATCCAATAGTTTTACTCTAGGTTAAAAGCAGCGCAATATACAGAGAGATGATATTCAAATATTTCAACGTTCTGTTGGATTACCTGTATGGAGATATCGCTCAGAATTCCTAATATGATTTTGAGTTCAGTTTTGCTTTACTACTTTCAGAGTCTTATATTGACCTTGAAGCAGAGAAGTGACATAATCACAAATAGTCTTATTAATATTTCAGTTAAATCTTTTTTTCTGTAGTAACATCAGTTGATATTAATATTAGTCCTGATTTATAATTTTTTGTCATGGTTGATCTTAAATAATTTTGTAATTAGTTTCAGTTTTGAAAAATCATGCAGAGAAGCTACCAAAACTGGTATAGTTCATATAATGATTAATGCAATAGCAGCATTTTGGGTTGAAAACAAAAAGTATATCTTGGTATGAATCCTAACACTTCATAGGTAGCGTTCTAGGACTTCTCGCTTCAGATAAAGTTGTCAATACATCATAGATTTCTACTCAATCAATATCAGCAGTGTTATCACTACCGAACGCTAAATATAGATCCTGGCAATACTTCGTGAGATCTTCGTAAGAAAATCCCAAATACTACGGAAGGAATCAAATTTATATGTTTCTTTTGATCGAGAAGATGATCATTATGAGACTCAAAACATGCCTGTCTTTTCTTTTTTCGAGGACAAATGGATTATTGAGGTGTAAAGATGGGTTCAAAACCAAAATCACCTGCTATCGCTGCTGTTTCTTCAAATCCTTCAACTGATCATCGATATCGAGGAATAATATATAGTTTCTTCAAATCCTTCAACTGATCATCGACATAGAGAAATAATATTATACAATTGTGGTTTTCTGTTAATTGCCAATTTGACTGTAATTACATCTTCGTTTACAGATGTCTTGCATGTATCACAAGGTATAATAGTCGTCGTGCGTCCTCAGTTAAAATGTACGACAAAAGTACAACATTTATGGTTACATCCATATTAAAATGAAGGTAAATATACCAAGATATTAAAATACAATTGTACAGTCCTAACTTAATAATGCCTGTGAAGTTTTCCAACAAATCCGAACTGTAATTTTGAAATATTATAGCTGAGAATGAAAAGAGAGTACAAAGATCAAATTCAATGAGTGAAAATGCACCAGTAGTTCTCTAAACTGAGTTTCTTCCCTGAAATGACTTGCTTGCGAAGCACCAAGCAGCCTTGAACGGATCGCGGAAATCAAATATACAGTACAGATGGATTCAGAGTGTGCTTTCCAACTTTTGTGCAACAATTACCTTTGATAGGGTGGAGTTGTCTTCACAATCTGGGTTAAATAAAAAGGAGTGACGTCAGTGTTAAACAGCTTTCCTTCTTGGAGAACAACGGTTGTGTTCCATATTTCTAATTATTTTGGTTTCAAGATCGCAATTTAGTGTGAAACATAAAAGCTAGCTGGATAAGCTTTATTAATTTCCCTCATGGGATCAATAAAGTATCTACAGCAGTGGTTCTCAAACTTTTTGGACCAAGTACCACCCCTAATCCAACCAAAGCATCCAAGTACCACCTACAAGTCATCATCTCATAGGAACCCCAGAAATAAATATTATAATAATGAACTTTATTTGATATAGCGCCTTTAAAGGTGGCTTCTCAAAGTATTTTACAGAAAAAAAACATTAACAACAACTAATAAAAAAGCACCATTTCAGTGAGAGGGGTGAGCCTATTTAGTTGAGCAAAGGAGATGTGAATTAATTTTTCGAGCCTTGATACAATTCACAACAGAGTCTAACAGATATTAAATCGTCAGGCATTTTCTTGACGGCAAAGGTCTCGCGGTGGATGTTGTAATGCGTACATTAATTTCTGGAGCAACCTCTCTAATTCGTGCAACTGCACCGTTATGTCGGCTTGTCATTGCTCTAGCACTGTCTGTACAAACTCAGACGCATTTTATCAAGTCGAGGCCATTCTCTTCGAAAAATTCATTCAGAAGCTGAAATATGTGCTCTCCTGTAGTTCCTGTTGGTAGCGGTTTACAGAACAGAAAGTCTTCATGGGACATACCCTCAAACTCGTATCTAACGTAAACGAGCAAATTGGCCAAATCGACTACAGACTCATCTAATTGCAGTGAAAAACATCTGCTCATCTTAACGCGCTCTATCAGTGTACTTTTGATATAATCCTTCATTTCAATAATTCTATGAAAGACTGTGTCTTTCAGGGGGAGGGGGGCAGCAGGTCGAGCTGTTTAGCAGCTTTTTCTCCACACATAATACGTGTCAGCTCTTTTGCCAACGGTAAATAAGGTTCTTCAAAAATAGTGTAGCTTACCTGCTTTAGCAATCCGCAAGCTTGCATTTTTCCGCGTTTCTGTTTTTATTTCCGTATTTAAAGTTTTTATTTCATGCGCATGGAAGCGAAACACAGAGACGCTTGGTGTATTTTTCTCAAATTCGAACAGTTCTTAAATATTTTTCTGTTATCACTCTTTCGTGTGCTCACAAGATTGCCTGCGTTCGTAGCACGTATTTCTATGCATTCCTGTGTTTACAATGTTGGCATTGTTCCAAAATCACGCACATTCTCCTTTCTCCCTATTTGCTGGAGATACAATAGCTTTTTTTAAATACAATTGGTCACTTGCATCCGTAGCACGCATTCCTATAGAGTGGTATAGAATTACAGAGTATCTCTTGTGTCCACTGAAGTATTAGCATGCACTGTATCGTAGTACGTAGGCTGCGTATTCGACACGTATTAAAATACAAAATATGAAAACCCGTCCCGATTTTTCAGTGCACACTACACAGTTCCAGGGTCATTTGGCGTACCACCTGGTGGCACTCCACGTACCACTGCCGGTACGCGTACCACAGTTTGAGAACCACTGATCTACAGTATCTATAAATCTCTTACACGTCATTTACAATGGCTTTTCAACTAATAGCCCGTGCAGGGATCAAACCCTAGCTATTGGTACAGTACGAGTTGCGTAAGGCTCTGTAACGCGCAGATGAGAAACTAACCTCTACTTCTTCATTATATACACAGTGAGCTATATATGCGAGCTTACTGCCTCCTACGGGCTCTGTATTTGATTGCGGTACAAGACCGGCCGTGGAGATAAAGTGAGACGGGTGTGTACATTAAAAGGCTCATAGTGTCCCTGGGAGGGCTCAAACCACCACCCTTTTGGTTAACAACCGAACCACAAAGACTCATGTACAGCTTAACACTTCTCGGTCTCAGTGAAAGTGATACACTCCGTAAAATTTCCAGAGATTCATTTATTTTTAAAGGAAAATCACCAACAGCGGCCGAGATCTACTGGAGTTTTTTCATTCTATACTGCGATTTCTGAAGGGTACTCTGTGAAAATACGAGTTTTGACGAGAAGGGATGGACATATAAGGTCAAAAGGCTTGGGGAATTGAACTTTAAGGTGAAGACTGCGGGTTCAGTAGCAGCAGAACCTGATCAGTATCAGTTGACTCCGATATACTTTGAAAATGAACTTGGGGATTTAGAGTCAGACGTGCTACCGTTGCACCATGGGGTACTTAAGTTAAAAAAATAGGGAAAAAAAATCAGTGTTCCTGGATCTGTAATTGAGAACAACACCTGCACAAGAGCTGCGCAGGAAGAATAAAATGTGGTCTGGGATGAAGAGACTCTCTTCGGAAGAGCGGCGCTCTTCACAGGAGATTTTTTTTTGTGAAGTTGATTTGTCTCCTTTGGGAAATTCAAAGGTGCTGATAGCCGTGGCGCAAAGGTAGCATATCTGACTCCAGATCAGAAGGCTGCATGTTCAAATCACATTGAGGTCTGCTTTTCGTTTTTCAGGTTCTGCTCGTCCTAAACACGGAATTCACACCATGTAGTTGAGTTCTATCTGTACACCACATAGATAATCTAAACAAAATAGAGCCCTACTGGACATACAGTTAGGATCTCACACAGCGAATACCCTTGAACACAAGAGAGAAGGCACAGTTCACATCTGCGAAACATCACATCCGTCTTAAGAGAGAGCTACATCAGAGAATGGAATCCCGGAAGTTTCAAATAACTTCTTTTAATACAGGTTCAAGCAAACCTGAAAGTTAGGGAGTTTCCGGACACTTTTGTTTTATTAAAAAGTGTCTGAAGCCTGAAAATGTAATTTGAAAAAAAAAACCGCTATTGGACATTAGCAGGTACTTTTTGTAACGATTTGCTATTTCATGCTGGAAAACAAAGGAAACAGACCCAATGTTTGCTTTTAGGTGCGGTTCATTACATAATAGACATCTATTACTGAGGAGCTTGAATAAAATTTACACGAGCCAGGTAGAAGTCGAACCTACAATCTTATGATTCAAAATCAGATGCGTTATTTATTAAACTGCTGGTATTTCACATAACCGGGATTCCCCCATAGTGTGCTCAGCGTCGCTACTAGTAATATACCGCCCCGTCTAAAATTTCAAAGTGAGAAACATGTGTTTTCCGATTTTTTATGATTTTTAAAATATTATTTCTTTAAATCAGACAAAGGGTTTATGTTTCGCACTGGAATTCCGATTGATTGAGAATTCAAAGAAATACTGTTTTCTTCCACAACACCGTATAATTATTACATCCACCAGACTCTCCAACGTCTCCAGATCTTGCTGGTCGAGCATTTACTCCGATAAATTAGGTCACGTATCATGTTAAATCACCTCTTCTCAACACAACATTTCCTGGTGCACGTTTTCTCTATGAAAAAAAAGACATTTTTCCCTTGCACGATTTCTCGTTTTTTTATCAAAGCGTACAGAAATAAAAAAGAAGAAGAAATAGTGTTGCAAAAGAACTCTGTCGCCCTTGGGAGATGTCAAACGCATTGGACATGAAAAATGCCGGATAAAAGCCAGTTCTCTTCGTTTCTCAGTGTCGGGGCTGCTACTGTATGTAAAAGAGGCAATTTGCTCTGAGAGCAGGTTCAGCGCTTTCTGAACGCAGATGTCTCAGAGCGGTGTGTCCAAGCGGCTGTAAAAGGTGAAGGTTGTCCTGTCACCGTAGCCTAGTTGGTTAAAGTGCATCTTTATTAAAGAAAAGAACTGCGGTTTGAATCCCAGCCGTGTATTTCTTCCTATCTTGTAGTACAGAACGTATCATTTCGGGCAATCACAAAGGGCTTGATTTCGTTAAAAGCATGTGTTCATTTCCTTTCTGGAAAACTTGTTTTTGATGAAATTCACACAGCTTGTGAAACATGAAATTCAGTTCTTGGTTATCAGTGCAGAAGAAATATTACCGGCTGGCAAAATAAACGGTAAGAGATTTTTTTTTTTGATTCGAGAAGAGACTCCACCAGTCAGTCTCTGTGGCGCAATCGGTTAGCGTGTTTAGCTATTAACCGAAAGGTTGGTGGTTCAAGTCCACCCAGGGATGGGTTTCTTCTGTGATGTAAACATTGTTTTCACATAGGTCGATTGGATTTCTCAGCTAAACCATAGCCATTTTAATATTTGTAGGAAATGTGACTGTTCAACACTTGTCAAAAATGTCCAATAATGCCCAACATCGCAACTCCCCAGAAAACCATATTCACCCAAGAAAAATGATCGTTGAATCGTCATTTATACTCCCGTCACATCCTCTGCTGAAATATTTTAAAAATACAATGCAGATTTGTTTGAGAACTTGACAAGCATTGTTTTGTTAGCACTGTGCAGTTGGATTTTGATATTTGGACATATTTACCTTAATTTTAAACTGTAAATACTGTACAATCTATTTTAATTGTGTTGTAATATTAAAATATGTTAGCTGAGGATGCAAAGGGGTGAAAGGGAAAGGTCAGAGGGTATAGTAACAACAAGGTTAGGATTGGTGGAGGTGGTAGGGGTGTTGATGGTTTTTCTCTGTAGAGGATGATTGAGTTTTTTATCCTTCTCTGAAGTGAGAAACTGGAAGAGTGCAGTTGAGAGATCTGATGAGGTTAGTTATAAAAGGAAGTTGATGTGGAGCTGTTAGCCGTAAGAATTCCTTAATGTCTTTGATGTTGTCATCAAAAATAAACTGCAGTAAGCAAAGATAAAAAGAAAATTATCTGTGCATACTGCCCTGTCTTTCTAACACCTGAAGAAGGCTCCATGGCCAACACGTCGTGTTTCCTTTCTTCTCTTTTCAGCATGGAATAACCCTTTACTTGTTCCTTTGCAGCCTACGCATGCTGACGCAGCTACTCACCTGATATTTAACATTCCTATAATCACAACTATGAATGTCCACTGTGGGTATTTTTTCCATGATTATTTATTCTATCATTGGAGCATATTTTATGTCATACCGAAGTGTCATAATCACCAAATTTTTTTTTTCATTTAGAAAGTCAGAAAATGATAAATCACTATGAATTGCATTAAGCCTGTTCTGATCTAGAGTTTCTATATACTTTAACATGCCATGTTCACAATGTCACAACTCAGAAATGCAACAGTGAAGTGTTGTAATTACCAATGTACATAGTGTTGGAACATTGAGATGTTTTGGTAATGAGGAAGGAGGGACATGCCATGTTCACAGGGTCATATTTGAAAAATTTCCTAAAGTTCAGGATTTTGATAGTCTGTTCCATTGTCTCTCACACCTCAGTGTCAGAATTTTTAGATGTTTTTATAACCAGGGGGTAGGTTTATAGCAAGAAGCAGGAAGTGCCATCACCCGTTGCTCATCCTCGGTTAACCATATATTCTCATATGCCATGTTCTAAATGTCCCATTTATATTAAAAAGTTCTTGTAAAATGCAAGATTTTAAGACTTTTTATGATCAGAAGGCAAGGTCGTGGTAAATATGCAGAAAGTGCCTGTGAACTTATGTTTTGCCTTTGTCTTATTTACTTATTGTGTTTGTGTTATTGTGAGTTTTGAAAATTGGTTTACAATTTTCTGAAATGTGTTTCACACAAAAATGTTATTTGGATAGTCACTACTTACATATTCCCATTTACTGAGGATAAATACAGTAATCCATCCTGATTAGTACTTTTAAAAATTACTGTAAAGAGCCATCTACAGGCGAAAGGCGGCATAACAACACAGCAGCAGCATTAAAGGCAGAAGAAGAAGCTGGCGAATAAGAAGCCAGCTTCAGCCTCGTTAATGCAATACCATTGGGTGAGGTGGAAAAATATTTCTTGCTCTGAATCCTAACATTTTTATAGGAGGTGTTCTAGTACTTCTTGCCTCAGATAAAATTGCCAATACACTTAATTTCTACTCCATCAATATCAGCAGCGTTATCGGTACTGAGTCCTAAATGTACGTCCTGTCATCATATAAAATGTCAAAAGATTCGACTGCATTCAACTGATCAAATTTCTCTTCGATGACAGTTATAATTTTATCCAAAATACATCCGAAACAAATTTGCACTGTTTTTTTTTTTTTAATCCAGAAGAGCATCATCATGACTCAAAACATACCTGTTTTTTCTTCTTTCCAGGAGGAAGGATTGTTCAGATTCAAACATTGGTCCAAAATCAATGTACTCTCCTATCGCTGTTGCTTCTTTAAATCATTCATTTGAACGTCGATATTGAGGGATGATATCGTACAAATTGTGGTTTTCTTTTAAAGCAAATTATATTAAAATATGAGCCTCTGTTATAGTTGTCTTGGAAGTTTCGGAAGGTATAATAGACCCCCTTGTGCCCTCAGCTAAAATATGATAAAATACAACAAAATGTATTTACATAGAACAGCATTTATGGTTACATGTATATTACAATTAAGATAAATATACAAAAGTATTAAAATACAAATGTACAGTCCTAGCATAATCATGCTGTCCAACTGTCTTTTTTGCTTGTCAAGTTCTCCAACAAATCTGTGTCGTAATTTTAAATATTCTAACTAAGGATGCATCGAGAGCATAAATGAATTCTTCTGCTAGCCGTTCGAAGGTCAAAGTCCTTGGCTGAATATGATGTCCTTGAATGTTGGTCATTATTGGCCATTCCCAGTGATATTGACTTACATACTTAATTGTTTAACAAAAACATTCACATTTCTTGCAAATATCAAGTGGGTTAAGGTTTTGCTAAGAAATCCGAATAAGTAGAGATGAGGTTTACATTGCAATAATGAGAAGTGCATTTCTGGGTGGGCTCAAACCACTTACCTTTTAATTAACAGAGACTCACGTGTGTCCTTTTCTCCATTTGCAAGCTTAAAAAAAAGAAAATAATGCTTTTTTCTTACCAGCCTGCGATATACAAGGCAAGATTTGTATTTCATCTTTAACAAGCTGTATGAATTTCATGAAAAGCAAGTTGTTCCAGAAAGAAAATGAAAACTTGCGTTAAACAAAATCAAGCTGTACGTAATCATCCATAGTGATACATTTTGTAAGACAAGACAGGAAGAAAAGCACTGCTGGGATTTAAGCATCTCCTGTTTAAGAGGAAAGCATGTTAACCAAATCAGCCAAAGTGCCCTCAGTGTATCAACACCATGTCTGAGTCAGTGATTGCAGCTGACTGTCACTGGAGGACAGTTCATCGTGAACAAGTCAGCCTGCATAATGAGGGGGAAGAGACTGACTTCTGTGATGCAGTATCGACAGATACTAACCTTCTGTCCAACTGTTCTCTGCTGCATTCTGGAGTAGCAGGTAAATATTGGTTTCCATGCGTGTGTAGGGGTTTTGTGTATTTACTGGGACAATTATTTATTGTAGCAGTAAGTCACAAAATGATTCTTTGATGGCTATTAGAAAACCGACTTTGCGGGTTAACTCATTAACGCTCACACACAGATACTAATACACTTATTAATACATAAAATGTGCATATAAACATAACATATCTTAAGAGTGTGGGTTAGCAGAATACAAAAGGTATATATTAAATCATGAAGAGTTCCAAACCAAGAGGGACATACATTCAGTATACCATTCATTTAGACTGTTTCGTAAATGAACTGGGATTACAACTTCTACACTAGATACTCAAAAGCAAGTACATCACTCATAGGTATTAGATTGATATCAATTGTGGTTGAGGTAACAATTGAATTCTCGAGCTGTAATGCAGAATGTTGAATACTCATCCGATCTGTGTGGATTCAGATCTCCCGCAGACACAAAGAAGCAGTGGCAGGCTGTTGTTGTGTGCAATCGGCACTCTCTGGCTCGGTGCCAGGCAGTGGCCGGTGCGGCTGGTGAGAAGGAGAGGAGGGAGAGATTCCTGCTGCGATGCGCTGCTGATGCTCTTTGAAGACCGGCTAGTTAGTGTTGGCTGAAACTAGCAGAGCTTGTGCACATGGAAAGTGACTACGGGTCCAAGCCAATCACACTCTTTAGATGGGAAGAAAACTAGTTCGTTCCCGATGTAGCGCTAGTCCTGAATCCTGAGATTCAGCTGTCGACAGTTCCAACCGTAGTTCACTCGTTGATCAGGCGAGCTTTGAAGGTGGAGTACCCGTGGTTCACGGGGCTTGCTGCTGGGCTAACCTCGGGCGGATCCTTTGGTTATGCGTGGGCAACCTCCGTTCTCGACTCTTAAAACAAAGTTAAGTCCTGGCACTCGGACACACTGGCCGTCACGTGATTGTCCGAGCTGAGTCTGAGAACGTCCTGGAGGGGCACCTTCTGGGCATCGTGCTGCCTGTTTTATCTGGAGGAACTACGGTAGTTCAGTGGCTTAAAGTTCCGCGGGCATTCGAGACCCACGTGGGGTTACCCTGCCTTACCAGTTCCTGATTGGCTGATTGAGGTGGAGGATGAGTAACAGTGACCTCTGACCTTAGGGTTGTAAAACTTGGGATGAACCTCTCCCATGGAATCTCCCAGACAGTAAGGCGCCAGAGATGACCACTTATTAGGGTGGCTGGTGAATCTCAGCCTTGGGAGCTGTTCCTTATCAGGAAACTCTATCAGCTAGAAAAACACCTTAAATGTGAACCAGATGGAATGGCCTCTCTGTATCCAGCTGCACTGAGATGAGGGAGAGAGGGACTGGCAAGGGAGCAGCAAACTTAATTCCTGTATTTTAAATATGCCTTGCCGCTACAGAAGTGTCCTTAGAAGAAAAACATCTTCTATGATAGTGGTACAGTCCATCACACCCCTCCTATAGCCTTTCAAAGAGAAAAAAAACTGACAACATGTCTATGTGTGGTAATCAACCAGGTCTTACAAACATTCTTAAACCCTTCCACCTCCTTTCATCGCAAATGATTTGTACATGTTAGAAGGTTAATTTTGGCTTCTGATATTATGGTGGATTAAGAGTCCTGAAATCTTTGTAGAAGTACAAAGATGAAAGAAAGGGCAGTGTAATCATGGCCAAGAGAAGGCAAATGTTGGACTATCTGCTTGGATTGAATGGAGCAAAACGTAGGCAACTCCTTGAGCAGAACCTGCTTCATCCTTCAGACTGGGGTTTCTGAAGATCTGTACATTTGAACTTTCAAAGTGACTAAAGTAGAGGAGTTTTCCCTTTTTACCACATAATTCCCACAGATCAACACTAACAGAGAGCCTAATTCCAGACAGGATTCAATCACTGTCTCTCAGGCATCCCAGCAGTGGATTTCATGACTTCAGAAAGCCATCTTCACCAGTGGAGAACTCAATGCTCTGAGGTTTACTGGCAGAGTCTCACACTGGGTAATGTTAGATGTTGATAAATAATGTCCTATGGAATTCTACTATTGATAAATTCTACTATGGAACTGCGATGTGTCTTGAAAAAAATCTTCTATGATAGTGGTACAGTCCAGCACAGCCTTTAAAAGAGAAAAAAAAACAAGGTAAGTCTGTGGTGTAATCAACTAGGTCTTGCAAACATACTTAACCTCTTCCAGCTACCAACATTACAAATGCTGTTTACACATTAGATGGTTATTTTTGGCTTCTGATATTATGGTGGATAAAGAGCCCTGGAATCTTTGTAGAAGGACAAAAGAAGGAAAGAAAGGGCAGTGTAACCATGGCCAAGAGAAGGGAAATGTTGGGGAGAGCTTTTTTCACTTTTTATCATTGTTTTTCCAGCCCAACAAAGATCAACATATATGAGCAGGCGTCCTGTGCCAAATCCAATCTGCCTTCCTTCCAATCATACAGGAATGTGAGTGAATTAAATATTGACATATGAAAATACACAAAAATATGCAATCACACTGTAGTGTGCTTTCTGAAGGCACCAGTTCTGTAGGGTTTGGGCATTTACTGGGACAATTATTAATTGTAGCAGTAAATCACAAAATTGATTCTTTTGATGGCTTTAGAATCCAACCATGCGACATAACTCAAACAACGCACACACACAGGTACTAATACACGAGGATACATTTATTAATACATAGAATATGCATATAAACCTAACAGATCTTATCGAGAGGGTTATCAGAATACAAAAGGTATATATTCAATCAGATACAAAGTGTTACACATATCAAAAGGACATACGTTCAATATATCATTCATTTAGACCGTTTCGTAAATGAACTTGGTTATAACTTCTACATTAGATACTCAAAACAAGTACATAACTCTTAGGAATTAAATTGATATCAACTGGTTGGGATAACAATTGAATTCTCGAGCAGTAATGCAGTGAAGTTGAATACTCATCCAATCTCTGGGGATTCAGATATCCTGCGGACTCAAAGAAACAGTTGCAGGCTGTTGCTGTCCAATCCGCGCTCTCTGGCTCGGTGCCAGGCTGTGCTGTGCGGCTTGCGACGGTGCGCTGCTGATGCTCACTGACCGGCTAGTTAGTGTTGGCTTTAACTAGCAAAGTTTGCGCACAGGAGAAAAGATGACTGTGGGTCCCAGCAAGTCAGGAAGAAGACCAGTTCGTTCCTGATGAAGCGCTAGTTCTGAATAGTGATTCAGCTGTCCACAGTTCCAACCTGTTCACGAGGCCTGCTACTGGTGCTAACCTTGGGTGGATCCTCTGGTTACTCTCTGGCAACCTCCGCTCTAGACTCTTAGAACAAAGGAAAGTTCTGGCACTCGGACACACTGGCCGTTCCGTGGTTGTCTGGGCTGAGTCTCAGGATGGTCAGGAGGCACTCTGTGAGAATGTCCTGCCCTTGGGAGCCTTCTGCTCCTGGGCCGTCCTGCCCTGGAATTCTCCTTTGAATTCCCTTTAGAAAAGTCCACAGAATTCTCCTGAATCTTACTACAGGCTCTCTGTGTTTCTTGTTTTTACCTGGAGGAACTTCAGCTCGTTGATTGGTGAAAGTTCCATGGGCATCAGAGTCCCACGTGGGTTACTTGGCCCTACCAGTCCCTGATTGGTTGATCAAGGTGAGATATGAGTCATTTACTCCTGACACCTAGGAATGCAGTCCAGATGTCCATCTGGCACTCCCTAGACAGATAGGCGCCAATGGATGACCATTGATCATGATAGCCAGGCTTAGCTAAGTGCATCCCCCTTTGGGAGCTGTCCCTTATCAAAGGAAACCTTAAATCAGCCTGCATGAATAGTTTCTCTGTGGCTGCACCACAGAGATGAACAGAGATGGGGCCTCATTTGGGAAGGCTCAGAACACTTAATTCTTTCTTATTAATAAGCCTCGCTGCTACAACACATATGCAGTTTGAGCAAACATAAGACAATAACCAAGTACCACAAACTACCAGGCATCTAGTATCATTAGCAGTTCAGGTGGGGAGCTGCATCACCATGTGTAGGCTGCAAAGGAACAAGTAATAGGTCTATTCCATGCTTAAAAGAAAAGAAAGAAAACACAACGTTTCAGCCGTGGAGCCCTCACACCTGAAGAAGGCTCCACAGCTGAAACGTTGTGTTTTCTTTCTTCTCTTTTCATCTAGTGTCATTAGCCTTTTAACAGTTCCTGTCAAAATAAAATAGAAATGGATAACATTCTAGAGAGAGTTTGAAATACCAAGGTACAATTTAAAACATATCTCTTCCACTACAACCACAATATTTTGGAGAGATCGTTGAACCTCACTGTTCTGACATGTCCGTTAGCCTCCGTCCTGCTTCAGCAATGAATGTGGCGGGGCACATTCTGAGGGAGATGAGGTCAATCATGTGGCAGGAAAACCACGCTATGCTTTTTTTTGAGATCCTGAAAAGGACAGAAGGGCCATGTATATGTGTGCAGCTGGATATGTAATTACAGGTGGCGTAGCAGATTCTGCTGAAGCCCCACTGCGTAGTGTGGACGGTAGCTGTGTATATTGCAGCAGAATTGTGCATGTGAGATCAAGGGGGCATGTCATGTGTTTCAGCACTTCACTCCCTTCAGTAGCACATGATTCCCTGAGTTCGTTGGATGACCTGTGGACCGATCTTTCACGATGAAGAAATCCTTAAGAAGAATAGATCTCGGCCCACCATCCCAATGCCTCCGTCTCAAAACAGCAACCTCCCACTGCCCTTAGTCTGCAAGGCAGTCCTTTCAAATGCGATGACAACGCCTAGACCTTCGTTGCCTTTTGTACGAGCTGAACTTTTGTGCTCATCAATTCAACGCTCTTTCCATCAACTCATCTTGTCTTTTGACGCTTCGTGTTTTGCGCTCCTTTGACTATTGGCATATCGGGTGACTGCAAACACTGAAGTTCTTGCTTACGGAGTGTGGAACATTGTTTTCAAGTGATCGCTGTTCTGTCATGGTGACGCCGAGTGAATCTTTGCTTGGCAACATGGGCAGGCTGACAGCAGTGCGAGCGAAAGATATGGCAAATTTCTTGACTTATTTCTGAATGTGAATGTTCTTTAGAAAAGGGATGCGGCATTGCTTCTCGCCCGTGTAAAGGTCACGCATTCCAGACGTGGTTATGAGCGAACAGTTGCCGCAAGTGTTTGAAAAGAGCAAGAGAGGAAGCAGCCCTGCCCCGTGTGAGGATCAAACTCAGGCCCTTCAGAGGACGAGACTGACGTACTACCAATTACGCCAACAAGCCCAGCTACAGGACACACACCGGAAAGTTTGCCTCACATGGATTTCAGTCGCCCGTTCCCTAATCTTTAGACGCCCTCTGCTGAATGTTGCATTTGCCTTTTGATCTCACCGATACATTTTTGGTCTGTTTCTGTTGCGAGTCCGTCTTTCAGATCTCACCTAGCATAAGTCTCTCTGGCTGAAGTGGCCTCTCTGCTTCAGCATCGTGCCCTCACTCAGCCATTAAAAATGTCACTCGGACTTCTGACAAGCTGACATGAAATGTCAAGAGAGAGTGGCGGAGACGCTTAAGCCAGAGAGAAGATGAAAAGGGGGCGTGGCAGCGAAACGCTTGACAGCTGCACGATGCTCATCAAGCTCTAAGCACACACCTGGAGGATGCGGGAATTGATCCTGCTACCTCCCACATGCAAAGCAAGGGCTGTACCATACAAGCCAACCCCCCTCGCTGGGGCTTATGCCTCGGCGTCACCTAGTGCCGCTTGTTCCCCTCTTACCGGGCACAGTTCACTGCCCTTCGTCTGCAAGGCAGTCGTGTAATTGCGGCTTTCTTGACTTATTGATGAAGGTCTGACTGGACGAGCGAATGACGCCTCTCCCCCATCCTCAAGCTCACTGACAGATTGAAATGGAAAGTGCTGCTGTGGCTCGTTGGTCTAGTGGTATGATTCTCGCTTAGGGTGCGAGAGGTCCCGGGTTCAACTCCCGGACGAGCCCTTGTGTGCACCTTTCCTCCTCTTCCACAAGACTGGGAACTGATATCCACATCACTTCGCAGCGTCTGCTTATGACAAACGATGGAATGTGACTAATGACTGAACGAGCCTGGTGAATTCTCATCATGTGGCACAATGAGAGCGTGCAGTCAGCTGTCCGAGGCGGCAACCTCATTGCTCTTTCAAAAGAACACGTACTGAAAACTCATCACCACTATGTCGTAGATGAGCACCGCGATCGCTTGTTGTCATGCGTCCTTACTTGGGAAATGCAGAAGCAAAAACTGCCCTCTCTCAGCCACCGAAACGTGTGCGGCTCGCCTTGCGCTCTCTGCGCCTCGCATATTTGTGGAGCTGTCTGCTCTTCTTTCTGTTGAAGTAATCAAGTTACGGGGCGTCCTGCAGCATATGATGTTCTCACTGAGAGCTTTCAAGATTTGAAGGAAAACTACGAGCTTGATTGCTCAAGTCGAACGAATGTGATTGTTAAGCAATCGATGATCAAAAGCACGTCTTCTAACAATTCCTGAGAGTATTATCAGCACTGTTTTCACTCGGATATACTTTTCACTTGCTAAGCTGACAAATTGGACGAGAAAATGCCGGAGACGCACTCAGTGCAGACTGAGGTTGGGAAGGAGGTGTGGCCCTTCAACGCTTGACAATTGAAGGACATTCTCTCCGCAACGGAGGAGCACCTGTCAGAAGTCACAGAGGCTAAATGAGAGCACCAGGCTCCTGGAGCTCTAAACTCAGACCTGGAGGATGCGGGCATCAATCCCGCTACCTCTGGCATGCTAAGCGAGCGCTCTACCATTTGAGCTCATCCTCCTCGCTTCATGCTTCTCGGCATCATGTCTTACCGCCTCTGCCCCTCTTACCGGGCACCGCCCACTGCCCTTGGTCTGCAAGGCAGTCCTTTCAAGTGCGATGACGACGCTGGGATCTTCGTTGCCTATTGTACGAGCTGAACTTTTGTGCTCATCAATTCAACGCTCTTTCCATCAACTCATCTTGTCTTTTGACGCTTCGTGTTTTGCGCTCCTTTGACTATCGGCATATCGGGTGACTGCAAACACTGAAGTTCTTGCTTACGGAGTGTGGAACATTGTTTTCAAGTGATCGCTGTTCTGTCATGTTGACGCCGAGTGAATCTTTCTTTGGTCAACATGGGCAGGCTGACAGCAGTGCGAGCGAAAGTAATGGCAAATTTCTTGACTTATTTCTGAATGTGAATGTTCTTTAGAAAAGGGATGCGGCGTTGCTTCTCGCCCATGTAAAGGTCACGCATTCCAGACGTGGTTATGAGCGAACAGTTGCCGCAAGTGTTTGAAAAGAGCAAGAGAGGAAGCAGCCCTGCCCCGTGTCAGGATCAAACTCAGGCCCTTCAGATGACGAGACTGACGCATTACCAATTACGCCAACAATCCCAGGTGCAGGACACACACCGGAAAGTTTGCCTCACATGGATTTCAGTCGCCCGTTCCCTAATCTTTAGACGCCCTCTGCTGAATGTTGCATTTGCCTTTTGATCTCACCCATACATTTTTGGTCTGTTTCTGTTGTGAGTCCGTCTTTCAGATCTCACCTAGCACAAGTCTCTCTGGCTGAAGTGGCCTCTCTGCTTCAGCATCGTGCCCTCACTCAGCCATTAAAAATGTCACTCGGACTTCTGACAAGCTGACATGAAATGTCAAGAGAGAGTGGTGGAGACGCTTAAGCCAGAGAGAAGATGAAAAGGGGGTGTGGCTGCGAAACGCTTGACAGCTGCACGATGCTCTCCATGCAAGGCGTGACCACAGGCTAAAGGACACCTTTTGGCACATCAAGCTCTAAGCACACACCTGGAGGATGCGGGAATTGATCCTGCTACTTCCCACATGCAAAGCAAGCGCTGTACCATACAAACCAACCCCCCTCGCTGGGGCTTATGCCTCGGCGTCACCTAGTGCCGCTTGTTCCCCTCTTACCGGGCACAGTTCACTTCCCTTCGTCTACAAGGCAGTCGTGTAATTGCGGCTTTCTTGACTTATTGATGAAGGTCTGACTGGACGAGCGAATGACGCCTCTCCCCCATCCTCAAGCTCGCTGACAGATTGAAATGGAAAGTGCTGCTGTGGCTCGTTGGTCTAGTGGTATGATTCTCGCTTAGGGTGCGAGAGGTCCCGGGTTCAACTCCCGGACAAGCCCTTGTGTGCTCTTTTCCTCCTCTTCCACAAGACTGGGAACTGATATCCACATCACTTCGCAGCGTCTGCTTATGGCAAACGATGGAATGTGACTAATGACTGAACGAGCCTGGTGAATTCTCATCACGTGGCACAATGAGAGCGTGCAGTCAGCTGTCCGAGGCGGCAACCTCATTGCTCGTTCAGAAGAACACGTACTGAAAACTCATCACCACTATGTCGTAGATGAGCACCGCGATCGCTTGTTGTCATGCGTCCTTACTTGGGAAATGCAGAAGCAAAAACTGCCCTCTCTCAGCCACCGAAACGTGTGCGGCTCGCCTTGCGCTCTCTGCGCCTCGCATATTTGTGGAGCTGTCTGCTCTTCTTTCTGTTGAAGTAATCAAGTTACGGGGCGTCCTGCAGCCTATGATGTTCTCACTGAGAGCTTTCAAGATTTGAAGGAAAACTACGAGCTTGATTGCTAAAGTCGAACGAATGTGATTGTTAAGCAATCGATGATCAAAAGCACGTCTTCTAACAATTCCTGAGAGTATTATCAGCACTGTTTTCACTCGGATATACTTTTCACTTGCTAAGCTGACAAATTGGACGAGAAAATGCCGGAGACGCACTCAGTGCAGACTGAGGTTGGGAAGGAGGTGTGGCCCTTCAACGCTTGACAATTGAAGGACATTCTCTCCGCAACGGAGGAGCACCTGTCAGAAGTCACAGAGGCTAAATGAGAGCACCAGGCTCCTGGAGCTCTAAACTCAGACCTGGAGGATGCGGGCATCAATCCCGCTACCTCTCGCATGCTAAGCGAGCGCTCTACCATTTGAGCTCATCCCCCTTGGTTCATGCTTCTCGGCATCATGTCTTACCGCCTCTGCCCCTCTTACCGGGCACTGCCCACTGCCCTTGGTCTGCAAGGCAGTCCTTTCAAGTGCGATGACGACGCTGGGACCTTCGTTGCCTATTGTACGAGCTGAACTTTTGTGCTCTTTTCATCAACTCATCTTGTCATCTTACAGTCTGGGTAATTGGAGACTGCACTGTTCTGCTTCCTAAGGTAATATACGGGTTTTTCGCATGAAGCCGTATTGAACAGTATTTCTCGCATTGTGAACATGTGCACACAGCGGTCCCCCGGGTTCCAGTTAGTGCATAATTATGCATCAATGAAAAACTAAATTAGCTCACTGAAAGTTTGATGTAGAGAATGTGGAAATTTCCAGAAGTTGTGGTCTTTTAAATGCATTTGGTTTGAAGACGTTCTGTGCTTCCATTGTGAAGATATGGACAAAACAATATTTGAGCGTGGTAAAAAAAAGTCATAAAAATGACAAAGTGAAGGCTGAGAAAGCATTCACAATGCATTTTATACACAAAGCAAGTGTTTTTGTAACTCTAAGAGATTTCCCGAAAGCACTACAGGCGTGCCAAAATCGTTTTCGAACTTCAAGCTAACTTTACCCCCGTCTTAGAGAAAGGACTGCCTTTCACTTCTCTGTGTTTTCTTTCACAGCACTGTGCACCTTTTCATTGCTCTCGCTTTCAGAGCCTCTGCACAGCACACGACTCGACATCAGGAGGCACATTGAAGTGAAAGCAGAAAGCGCTGCGACATGCACTGTGCAGATCCCGCCACACTAAGAGGTGAGTGGGTCTGTTCGATCACAGCGCATAGGCGAATCCCCAAACAGTGTGCGTGGCAACAAAAAAAGCTGCTCTGTTTTGAACTGGGGACATTGCACGTGTGAGGCTAACGTGATAACCACTACACTATGGAAACGGTGGGAAATTGTGCCCAGTGGCCCACTGCTGAGCTTCACCAATGCTAGTCAGGGACCAATGCTATTCGATGTGAATTAAATGCTATTCAACTGTCCAATTCTATTCAGGGGTGGAAAAGGGTGGAGCCGTGTGTGTCTTTTGTTCAAAGACACCCCCATCTCAGAGCCGGAAGTACAAGCCTTCCTCCCGCAGGTCCACAAAGATGTTATTGTTTAAGAAGATCCTGCGAAAGTCGGCCATCTGCCTTTCAGCCCTGCAGTAGTCCAGGCTGAAAGAGAAGCAGCCCTTCACCCTGGCAATGTACAGCCTGACAAGGTCTGGCTTCAGGCCATTGTACATCATGAGGTTCCTCCTCTCCCAGACAGCTGTCCTCGTTAGGCTGAGGAGGAGGTTCACTAAAATGGCATTAACCCCCCCCCCCCTCAGACCCGCGGTACCCAAAGAGGAACAGCTCTTTCTAGGGCACCCCGTCAAGAACAGCTCCTCGAACAGAGCGAAACAGACAATCCAGCAGAACCATCAAGTACGCCCTGGCTCGAGCTGGGGGAAGATCTTACCCCAGAACACCTCTGAGACCGGCACTCTGAAGCGTTTCGCCATCATCAGCCTGTAGAACATGCTGGTGGTGCACCCCAGGAGGTCCACCCCACGGTCCCCCCACTTCACCCTCAGCTCCGGCCAGCCCGGGCCTGCTGCCCCGTCTTGTAGATGGAGCTTCTCCAGCCAACTGTCCGGGAGACCGAGTTTGAGCTGCTCGTAATCCTGACGGATCTTACTGACAGGCAGCTCGTCGTCGACCTCTCGCACAGCGTCGACAATAGCCTGGGTGGGCAGAAATCCGTCCTTTACTTCATAAAGAAGATCCTTGACCTTGGATATGCCAGCCCCGTAGAGCTGCCTGTTCCATCGAGACACCAGCAGGGGGTTGAGGAACAGAGCCTGTTCCAGAAGCTGGGCCCGGGTCTCCGGCGTGTAGGAGACATGCTGGGACATGAACTACCCCCTCGCCAGCAGGACCTCCCTGTAAAAGGAGGGCAGATGTTTTATCAACCCCGGAGTGAGCCTCACCAGGAGGGTCTCCTGCCCCAAGCCCCCGCAAGTCTCGAGGTAGCTTGCCATACCAATCTTCCAAATGCTGACATTATCCAGGTCAAGGAACTTCTTCACTACTTTCAGCCTAAAGCTTTTCAGCTTCAGGCCTACATCACACAGCTTCAGCCCACCCCTGGAGATTTTCCCAATGAGGGTGTCATGAGTGACCCGCGGAGGCTTCCCCTCCCACACGAATCCAACCACCAGTTGCCTAATCTCATTCTCTACCCGTTCAGGAAGAGGCATCACAGACAATGGGTACCACAAGAGGGACAGGCACAGTGTGTTAACGAGCAGGACCCTTCCCTTTAGGGTCAGGGACCTGTGTCTCCACCGATTTAATTGGCCCTCATCTTAATGAGCTTCTCCTTCCACAGGAGAAGCCCAGTGGCCTGCTCATCAGCGTTAATGTAGACGCCAAGGACCTTCAGGTGACCCGTCTCAACCCTGAAAGGGTAGCCGAAGAGCGGGGCAAGGTCTGCCCTCCCCTACGGCATGACCTCAGACTTCTCCAAGTTTACCTTGGCGCCCGAGGCAGCGCAGTAGGCCTGCACCACCTCTAAAATGGCCGAGATCTCCGCCAACGTCAGTCTGGTGTCGTCAGCATATTGGTAGATCAACGAGGTGGCGGTGCCCCCAGGCAAGGTCACTGGAAAGAAGCTCGTGAGGGAACCATTCACCTAGACACAGCTCACGATCCCCTTGTCCCCTTGACCCTCACACCTGAAGAGTGCTGGCTGTGATGAATTAAACCAGTTTTACAGGTTTCAATCACAGACCATGTGACATGGGACTCAGTAAACTAACAGCGCCATCGGATTTGATAATACCTAACCAAAATCCGCAATATGGAAACAGAACCTGTGTGATTGTTGATAGATGATGTACTCGTAACATTTTTTCAAGACGAACTACAACATTTAAAAAATGACTTGTATGTACTTGATATCTCTAATCAATCCACGGGTTCCAGCACAAAACGAAAGTAAAACGCATACCGTTTCGCGCTTCTTATTAGTTGCTCAAAAGTAATTTGACCGTATGAAATGCATAATATAAACCTAGAAACATAAACGTGAGCAGTACTTAAGCACTGTAGTATCGGTGTTAAGACATACCTCTCAAAAACTGTAAATCAAGTTAAAAATATCTCAAGACCGATTCTGGTCGTAATGAAACCATGCAAGGGAGTTTTTATGTCCGTTGCAGTTCTTTTGCAACATGAATATAATTATATCGTTATTAATTTCTTGAGATACGCGATTCCATATTATATTCCCTTTTAATCAAATTCTAAAAGTATGCTTGTTGACTCCGGTATCACGTTAGTTAAAGACTTCGAAGCTTACAATGTTTAGGGAGAAATGGAATACTGGTGTGTATTTTTTTCTTTTCATGATAGGTGTCGCATTTTAAATCATTTTCGTAGTTAGAAATTATGAAACGCCCTGTTAAAAGCAAGGAAGTTTTTATGCCCGTTGAAGTAAAACAAAATGCCTGACAAAGTATGGCTTGGACAGATTCCAAGTGCTTGTACAAATGTGCTAAAGAAATTATACTTTGAGTATACAGCTTGTCCAAGGTCATCCATTATTAATACTATTAGTAATATCTTCAGTAAAGGCTTTGATGCATATATATTTCTGATAAAGGTAGGTTGTGTACTTTTGTCCAACTGAGCAATCTTGCTTTCATAAAATATACCAACATTTTAATGACTGATGATTAACATGCTGTAATACACAGTTCAAAATTAAAGGCTCAAATGCTGTACATGAGAGGTTAAGCTCCCCCTGGCGGTTTTACAAGGCGACGCCGGATAGTTAGTCACGTGACACACGTGAACTGCGTGATACCGCGTGATACCGCGACACGCCCACCGGGGTATGCCGCGAAATACCTCACCCATTTTGAATGGCTGCATCTGTACATGCTCGGGAAAGCGAATCCGAACAAACCTCATGCCATCAGCAATGGTGGTCCCAGGGTAGTGGCGCATCCTGATGTCCGAAATCACTCTCACCCCCCAGCTACTCAGCTTCTCCTTGATAGTCTCGTTTGAGATATATGCCGGGAAATGGAGGAAGGACACCACTACCTCCTTCCGCTCCAGCCAGCGGCAGTAGCAGGGTGTGCCCTGCACATCCAGCCCCACAGCCACCGCGTCTGCATGTTCCTTTGAGTCCAGAGTCAGTTCAAACTCTTTTGGCGTCCGGGGGTGGCAGGCAAAAAGAGAGCCCTCCCCACAGACGCCGTGCACAGCTGCGATAATAGCACCCGCAGACGGTTTCTCCACGCCGCTCACATCCACCACAACAGTATGCGCCCTTGCAAAAAGCCGCCGGGGGGGTCGGTCCGAATTCCTCATCCTTCTCTTTCCTACACCACTCTCCTCCTCCACTACAATAACATTCTCTGCCTCCATGTTTTTTCCTTCCATTAAAACACAAACAGGACTCAGAAAGCAACAAAAAAGCAACAAAAAAAAAACCAAAAGTCTCTCCCCTCCCCAAACAGAGCTAGGCTGAAGGGGAGGGCTTCAAAAATCAAAAACAAAAAACACCAAAAAAAACACAAAAATTCACAAAAAACAAAGTCTTACTAAAGACAAACAAATCCTCTTCTTCTTCTCCTTCTTATAGAGAGGACAGCTCCGTCACCTCTTTTACGACGCTGGTTTTTTTCCCTTGCGTTTTTCTCTTCTTCCCACGTTCTCTCTCTTCACTGCCTCCGTCCCCGCTCTATTTCACTTCAGCCTTTCACTCTTGCTTCCTTCCAATGAGGACGGAGCTGAAAGGGCGCTATAGAGGATCGCTGTGGAGAGCTGCTGCTTTGCTTTGACATCTGAGCTCTGTGGAAAACGATCTCAATACAATTCTGAAAAACGCGACTCCCCGAACGCCAGCCGAACAAGTCTCCACAGCCGAAGCGCTGTGTCTCTTTTCAGCTGGCGATAAACCTTTCCTCGATCCTTTGCGGACTTGTAAAACTGTTCATGATCAGAATAAAAAACGCTCACGCTAATACACAAGCACCCGTGTCTCGCCAAAGCTGACAAATAAACAGACGGACAAGCCGCACTGCACGTGTGAACAGGGGAATGAGCGAGCGAGCGGGGATAGGGCGCCTCCTGCGCTTAAAAGCTTACAGCACCTGGTATTCCCAGGCGGTCTCCCATCCAAGTACTAACCAGGCCCATCCCTGTTTAGTTTCAGAGATCAGACGAGATCAGGCACATTCAGGGTGGTGTGGCCACAAGCGAAAGCTATGGTGCCTGACTCGCTACTTGAAGCTGTGTGTGGCTGGGGCTCCGTGCCCCCCGAGCGGGACTGAAGGATCGTTCGTGTGCAACTCTTTGGAAAGGAGCTGCTTTCCAAATCACATTGCATACCTGGATGTTGGCGAATGTGCTCCCTTGTGTTGGCTTGTCCCGCACTGGAGGAGAACAAACAAACTGCTTGGAGGAGCACAAGGCAAGTCTTCACAAGACAAAAACCTCCAGTGCACAGCACTCAAAACATTTCTGGGCTGTCGCGTGTTTATTTCAGCACATAAAGCACACCAGTCCAACATGTCGGCCGGGCGCTCTGCGCCTCCGCCCTCTTGTGGCCTTGCGGCGTCAGAGCAAGAGGCTCCTTCTCGCTGCCTTTCCGCTGTGTTGCAGAGCCCCGAGAGGGAACCTGGAGCGCACACTTTGTGGGGGGCAGGGGACCGCGTTCGCGCTCTCTTGCGCGAGTACTAAATCTCACGGCGCCAGCCAGCGGCCAGGGGACAAATACAATATCGCGGGACAGGGGGGCCTCGTCATTGATTGTTACATATGAGACGGGGATTAGGAGGAGACCCCGACTGATTGGTAAAGGGGAACACTAACACCAGAGTGACACCCCCGGCGGCTCTTTTTGAGAGACGCCCTGGGATTTCTTAATGGCCAAGGAGGGTCGCCATCAGGATGCTGGGGCATAAGAAAGCCACACAAACCGCAGGGTGAGCGCTCCCTACTGGTCCCAGTCACACCTCTTGCAGGAGCAGCAGCAACCTGAGCTTTTCCGGGGGGAATCTCCCATCCGGGTGCCGGCTAGGCTCACACCTGCTGGGCTGCCGTGGGTGAGCCCAGTCGAGAGTCGCAGGGTGAGATCTAGTCACAGGGGAGAAACGATACAAGCGAAGGATTACTCGGCTCCCAGCACTTGAAAAGACCGACAAATGACTCGTTCCCGCCGGAGCTGAATGTACCTGCATGTGTCGTGTCGTCTTCTTCCCCCGCCACGCTGTGTTTGCTTTATTGTCTTTGAAGCCGGCCCCCAGGACGAGACGGGCTGTTCCTGTGCCCCAATTAACACTTTACAGGTGCCATTCCCCGACATTGTGGCCATTGTCGGTGGTCACACGCGATAAGATAAGGTGGAGGAGAGTGGGGCATGCCCAGCGCCAGACATTCGAAGAGGGGGCTGTGCGAGGTGAGGTGAGGTGTGACACGCCGGAGCCCTGACGCCGCTAATGCGGAGCACTTGTTGAACTGGCATTGAAAGGACGTGTGCACACGGAGCGAGCCTTCCCTGCGGCGGAGCGTGTTGTGTGCGCTGCAGTGGTGCCGAGAGAACAGCACAGAAGGCAGCAGGCTCTGGAGAGCGGGTAAGAGACGGAGCCTTGTGGGCAGGCGAGCAGGCCCATTTTTTGGAAATTGCTGAAAAGGCTCCAGTGTTTGTTCGGTGCGTGGCAGGCGCACGATGCGAGCCTGCGTAGCGATTTGTGGGTCTGGTGTTATGCAAATGAGGCCGAATTGCATCCCGGGACATGCAGCGAATGCGCATTGGCGACTGCAGATGTGTAGGAAACGGCGTGCTCGTTTTCTCGTTTTGCCCACCCTTTTGAGTGTTAGTGTGGCGTGTGAGTGTGCGAAAGAGTGGGCCCAGCAGGAGGCAGTGGCGTGCGGGGCGAGGAGCTGGGCTAGGCTGCGCACTTTGTGCTGTGGGTCCGGGCCGCTTGCAGGGCCTTATATAACTTATACTTACCTGGCAGTGGAGATACCTTGATCATCCTGTAGGTGGAGTAGTTGGATTGTTTGCTTGTTTTGTGGAAGCAGTGTTTGTTTTGCAGTTTACGAAATGGCAACTTTTGGATCCCGCAAGAATGCTGTGCGTTTTGAGGTTTTGGATGACCTCTTCATGGATCGCATGCAGTTCAGTAGAAAAGTGTTGCAGAAGGAACTTGGCTTTGAACCTCGGCACTTGGATTTCATCTTCGCTCTCCCAGGTCAGAAAGCATTTGAGGTTGTTTTTGCTACCTATTCTCTGTTTGAACGATGTGTGGATGTGTTTGAGGCAAAAAGAGGGAAAGTTCCTGCCCTTGAGAAGATCAACTTGCAGCCTCTGACACAGAGAGAGAGGAAAACAGTGCATGTTGTTATGTTCTCGAATCTGGCAAAGACGGAGGACATTCAAACCTGGCTTAACCAGTACTGCACCGTCCACCATGGAACTGAGGTTAGAGATGTTGACAGTATAAAAACAGGAGGCAAGGAAATTCGAGGTTCGTTTGCTACCGGACAATGTAAATGGAGGCTTAAGGCACCTGCCCTCTACAATCCGGCTGGGCACCTGCAATGGCTATGTTTTTTATGTGGGACAACCAAAGGTGTGTCAGCGCTGTGGTGCTGTGGGACACCTGGCATTGTCCTGCACTGTGAAATGCTGCAAGACCTGTGGCAAACAGGGACATTTATCCTCTGACTGTTCAATGCTGCCAAATTGCAATTTATGTGGCTCGGAAGGACACGTTTTTAAGAACTGCCCTCACGCCTACGCCAATAAACTCAAAATGAGAAAGGATGAGGCAGTGCTTGTTTCAGCCAAACCGGCCTGAAAATCCAAAGCAAACAACAAGTCAAACAAAGAACCCTTGTTGGACAAAGACTCTCAGCCTCCAGCCAGGATCAGTCCTGCTGTGGCTCCGGGGCCGGTGGAAGAGAAATCCACTACGCCCCCACAACTGCAGACTGCACCAGACAAGCACGAGGGTTTGAAAACCCCCGAGAACAGCGAGGACCCCTCCCCCACTCCTGCTCCTCAGAACGAGGGCCAGTGTGGGGCCCCCCGGTGAAGCGGGTCCAGCGAGGATACCCAGGATTCAGCAGAGCTGCTTTTCTCAGACTCTGCAAGTCCTACAGATGCCCTCCTCTCCTCCATCCAGTCCATCACGGAGGATCTGCAGCAGCTGGTGGGTGAGGGGGAAGAGGAGACTGGTGCATCGGCTGCACCCCTTTCCCCTCAGTGCTCCCAGGAGCTGGACTTGAGGAAAAGGAAAAATGACTCTGTTTTCTCCCCGAGCGAGGAGGAAGGAGAGCATGGTGATGGGGACAGCTGGAACCCCTGCACCCCTCCCTCTACCCCCTTCCCTGAAATGGACTCCGTGAACGCTATTACTGCTGCCACCCTGATGAAGGCTCATTCAGAGGATGGCTGGCAGGAAATTGGTAAGAAGAAAAAGAAAAAGAAGTAAATCAAGAGAGGTATAAAAGCTTTGAAGATAGGTGGGATAAAGGGCCTTCTGATTGGTCAGGGGACAATAACAACAGAACCTCTGGCGTGGCCATTCTTTTCAAAGGATGGGCATTCAAATTGAAAAGTATTCAGAGGGTCATAGATGGCAGGTTGCTGTGTGTGGATGTGGAATGGGGGACCGTTAACCTGCGTCTAATCAATGTGTATTGTCCTACTGACGTTGGAGGAAGGGTGGAGCTACTCAAAGCACTCTCTCCCCTATTGTTATGTAGCACAGACGTGATAGTGGGAGGGGATTTTAATTGTATCTTAGAGCACACAGATAGGCAGTCTAGCTCTCCGATAAAATTGGATTCCAGCTCACTAGCCCTGCAAAACTTAGTTCAAGACTTTAAACTCTCAGACACATATAGATGTATATATCCCACAATAGCAGGATATACATGGTCAGGGAGGAATAGCAGCTCCAGAATTGACTATTGCTTTGTCTCAGAGAGAGTGAAAGTTGTTGGGGTCACTCTTCAGCCTGTCCTCTTCTCAGATCATCAGGCTTTAGGGTGTAGAGTGGAACTCCAGGGCGGGACTGTCTTTGGCCCAGGCCTCTGGAAACTCAACACAAAGCTGCTAGAGAATGAGGGGGTAGTATCCCGCTACAAGGAGAAACTATCACAGTGGCTGTCCTTGCAGTGTCTGTACGAGTCAGTAGGAGAGTGGTGGGAGGAGGTGAAGGTGAGGACAAAGGCCTTTTTCATGGATGAGGGAAGGAAGGCTGCTGCCAGACGGAGAAGAGTGCTAGCCAGGAAACAGAGGCAGCTGCAGCGTCTCTACACGAGACAGTGGCTTGGATGTGCTCGAGGATATCACCCTTTTAAAAAAGGATGTCCGGAGCATAGCGGAAGAAAGTAGTCGAGGAGTGCTGTTAAGAAGCAGAGTGCAGTTCTTGGAAGAAAATGAGAAGTGTACTTGCTTCTTTTTCAGGAAAGTGGTAGGCTCCAAGTCTGTCATGGAAAGTGTAGTTGATGAGGAGGGAAGAGAGAGAACAGAGCCGAGTGCTATCCTCTCCTGCATCGAGGCCTTCTTGTCACGGACGTCCAAGGGGACTAACCGTGGGGAGCAGGAGGGCGGAAAAAGACCCATATGCTTAGCGGCGATACGGGAAAAAGGCCCGGGCTCATTAGTGCAAAGAGTTCAGGAATGCCGTATAGAAACCTGTGCCCTCAGGGAGCGGACGTGGGGCGCCCTGGTGCTAGGCGTGTCTCAGGACATCCGAACGTTAGTGCTGACCGAGGACAGAGTGCAAGACCCTGAAATATTTAGCCAAGGGAAAGAGAGGGACAGGAAGGACAGCAGACCAGAAACTAGGGACAGGACAGAGAAGGACCGTCCTCTGGCTGCAGAGGGCGTGACACTTCTACTCAAGACTGTACAGCTCTACAGAGGTAAAGGATGAAGAAATTCATTTTTTTACCTCAAAGCTAGAAAACGTTTTGAGTGAAGAAGATAGGGAAGTACTTGAGGGGGATTTGACAGTAGAAGAGCTGAGAGGCTATGGAGAGCTTACAGAAGGTGAAAACGCCGGGTGCTGACAGGCTCCCTAAAGGGGTGTCTGCTTTTACTACTTGCACGAATGAAGGCAAAAAAAAAGCCAATCGATGTGAACGAACGGCGCTTTACAGAGGAGTACTGCCTGACTGGATCGTTGATGAACGACAGAGGCCACTCCGACCTCTTCTCGGTTTTCTTCAATGACTTACTAAGGATATTCTTCACATTCGCCCATGCAGGGGAAGCCAGTTACACCAAAGCAAACGCAGGAAAGTGCATTTCAAGCAGAGACCAGGAGGGACTTGTTTACACCGACAGTGGGCGGAGAATGGAACAATGCGCCCAGCCCTGTTGCTGGAGCCGATTCTTGATGAGCTCTTGGGCTCACTAAGAGGCCCCCGCTGGATGCTAATCTTTCTGTTGTTCTTGCAGGTCCTGCGCTGCTTTTGAGCCGACAGAGCTCGTCCTGGTTGCCGGTTGCTGGCACAGCCCAATTGCAAATGATCGGCTACGCGTACAGAAGGAACGTGCGTTTGGTACAAGAGTGCACGAAGGCACCGGAAATACATTGGGAACAAATGACCGGTTGCTCAAGACCTCTGTGAAGTACAGGAGCGTGCAACACGAGGCTGTTTCCGCCCGGTCTCGAACCGGGGACCTCTCGCGTGTTAGGCGAACGTGATAGCTGCTACACTACGGAAGCCTGCAGGGACTGCTGCTGGTGTCTCGCTTGCGTTTCGGGCTGAGAAAGGGACGCGTCACTTTAGGAAGGGGGTGCTGGAGAGAGGAACAAAGGGCGCGATGAAACAAAATGCCGAAACCCGGGATCGAACCAGGGACCTTTAGATCTTCAGTCTAACGCTCTCCCAACTGAGCTATTTCGGCGGTGCAAAGAGCACACAGCCACCTGCTCCAGCCTTCCTGTGTTGTGGCATGAGCGCACCAAGAGTAGCGGGAGAGTGTTGCAGGAATGTCACTCAGAAGGAAAGCCACCCAGCTGCGCCCTCTGAGCTCTGTCCAGCGCATCTTCCTCGCATGGACTCCTGCCTGCGACGGGCAGGAAACAATTAGCAAGAACAGAACGACACCCCATGGGTGTCTCATGACCGCACCTTAGGTTGTGACACGTGCAGGTGTGAGGGGTTGCCGGGCTACTTTGGAGCAGAGCTTGGGCGGAGGGGGGGCGGGAAAGCAGACAAAGAGGTGACACCTCAAGGTCTGCACGATCACAGCTCTCCGCCGCCCCAGGCTTCCGCTCGATAAGCTACTGGACACACCCGCCCCTCCTCACACAGACCGTGGAAAAGCCCCCGAGTGGGAGGGCTCTCTCTTCCTCCAAGGAGCTCTTGGACACGACGCACAGACAGGGTGCGGGGAGCCGCCGCCTGCAAACACGGCTCCATGCAGGACTCCACTCCGCAGGAGCCGCAGAGCAGAGGAGATGAGGGCAGCTTAGCTCCTGTGCAGAGACCTGAGCTGTTGTTGCTGTGGATGCTGTCTTTTCTGCACTCGGGGTAGGAGTGAATGCTGAGTTGCCCTTAGAAATGAAGCAGAGCACTTCAACGGCACGGGTGTGTGTGTGTGTGCGCCCTGGTGATTCTGGGAGACAGATCGAACCTGGGCTAAAAGAGAGGGGGCTTAGCCCTCTTCCATTTGCTAGTTCAAAGTTGTACAACCCATTTGTATCTGCTAGGCGGCGCAGTCGTCGTGCACAAAGAACGCTTTGAAAAGCGTCAAAGGCAAGTCATTCCGAGTTGGTCGTTTGTGTTTTCCGTTCAGACGCGAAATGCTGAAATGATCTCTCGGCTCCTCGGTTGTCATTTCTGCTCCGTAAAGGGATCACAGCACGCGTCGGCTTCCAGCATGCTGGGTCGGGACACGATGCCGGGGGTTGGAGAGAGCGATGTCTTCCTCGTTAGTATAGTGGCAAGTATCCCCGCCTGTCACGTGGGAGACCGGGGTTCGATTCCCCGACGGGGAGTAGCTCTTCTTTCACCTCCTTAGAGAAATGACTGCCTTTCACTTCTCTGTTTTCTTTCACAGCGTCGTGCACCTTTTCATTGCTCTCGCTTTCAGAGCCTCCGCACGGCACACGACTCGACATCAGGAAGCACATTGAAGTGAAAGCAGGAAGCGCTGCGACATGCACTGTGCAGATCCCGCCACACTAAGAGGTGAGTGGGTCTGTTCGATCACAGCGCTCGACGAATCCCCAATCCCCTTTTGTGCCTGGCGACAAAAGATGTCTGTTTCCGCCCGGTTTCGAACCGGGGACCTTTCGCGTGTGAGGCGAACATGATAACCACTACACTATGGAAACGGTGGTAAGACGTGCCCAGCGGCCCAGTGCTGAGCTTCGCCAATGCGATTCAGCTGCTTCCAGTGCCTTTATTGGAGTGCGCTGATGGACCGTGCTCTCTCTCCAGAGACCAGCACGCCTGTCATGGACGGAGCAGGAAAGGCGGCGCCACATTCTACAGCCCTCTCCACGCAATCGACGAAATCGGGCTACTGAAGTGGAGAAAATCGCCTCTCTAGAAAGTGCAAATATCATCTTGGAGACTATAAATCCTATTGCCGAAGGTCAGCCCTGTCTACCAGAGTAACCCTCCCACAGCGATGATCAGCTCGTCTCACACGCGAGAAGTTTCGGTTGGAAACAAGCGCCCCCTCTTCTCGCACGTTTTGCACGTTCGAGTAGTTTTAATGCGGCTCTTTCGTACACGGTGCTGATCTTTTGGAAAGCAGGAGGCAAAACCGAGTCGAACCGCCTGGGTGAAAACCAGGAACCCTAACCGCCTTACTATATGGCAGCGAACAACCATGCTGTTCCCGGCATCATGCAAGGAAACTACATAAATATGAGAAAACACGCAAGAGAGTTGTCACTCAGAGTGTCGAAGGGTCGATGTATACTGGGGCTCAGTTGAAATGCAACGTCAGGACTTTTCCGAATTATGTCACACGAAGAGAGCACAGCCCTTTCCGCCCTGCCGCGTGTGTCTCGGTAACTCGCTGTGATCGTATAGTGGTCAGTACTTTGCGTTATGGCCGCAACAACCCCGGTTTGAATCCGGGTCACGGCAGAATAGGGGCGTCCGCTTTTACTACTTGCACGAATGAAGGCAAGAAAAAGCCAATCGATGTGAACGAACGGCGCTTTACAGAGGAGTAATGCCTGACTGGATCGTTGATGAACGACAGAGGCCACTTCGACCTCTTCTCGGTTTTCTTCAATGACTTACTAAGGATCTTCTTCACATTCGCCCATGCAGGGGAAGCCACTTACACCAAAGCAAACGCAGGAAAGTGCAATTCAAGCAGAGACCAGGAGGGACTTGTTTACACCGAGAGTGGTCGGAAAATGGAACAATGCGCCCAGCCCTGTTGCTGGAGCCGATTCTTGATGAGATCTTGGGCTCACTAAGAGGCCCCCGCTGGATGCTAATCTTTCTGTTGTACTTGCAGGTCCTGCGCTGCTTTTGAGCCGACAGAGCTCGTCCTGGTCTGTCGGCACAGCCGAATTGCAAATGATCGGCTCCGGTTACAGAAGAAACGTGCGTTTGGTACTGTTGTAACAGAAGGAATAAGGTTCTTGATCCCAAGATGAAGTAAAACAGATGAGTTTATTGCATGCAAGGAACAATAAAGCCGAAGTCTTGTTTCCCGCAATAAACAACAAAACCGAAGTATTGTTCGATGTGCCGGTACAAACTTTTAGGTTATATAGTCCTTGCTTGCTGCTTCAGACGTCATTCAATGTTATGGTAAGGGGTGGGGTCATGGTATTTGGCCAGTTAAGAGGCCCTGGCCAAATGGTCAGTCTAAGATTATGCCCCCAGGGGGTTCCTTGTTCGCATCTGGAATCCTTATCAGTTAACCCCCTTTCCTGCCATAAACCCCTGTTGCTTAGAAGTCTAATTTTCAGGCAGAACTGACTTAAGTTAACCCTTTTTACATCTTATCTCTTACTTCATTCCCCCCTTATAAAATATGGCATACGTCAGGACTGCCTATTTTTACACATACAATGTCAGGGCAGATCTTTCCTTTTTAGATGTACAGGCATGCATTACCATGACATTGTGTGTTCCACAGTTACAACAATATGTTATTGATGTTTTTGTACAAGTGATAGTTACAATTATACATATAAAACAACCCTAATCCTACAAATACATAAAGTCCTACTCCAGGACCCAAACGCAGACCTCAGCCATGTGGAGATCTATCGTCAGGATCTTGGAACAGCAATACTGACCCAACTCCGATTATAATTTTTTGGCTTATAGATATGCCAACACCCGGAATGTATTGATACCATATCCCCAGAAATGCTCCTCAGGCCTAACAAGCACACTGTTGGTCTTAGGAAACATCAGACACAGAAACGGTAACAACATCCTTCTTTCTGTTCACTCAGTCTCTGGTGCCGTGGGTCGGTGAAAGTGCGATACGCGGATCCAGCGATCTCATCCTGTCACTCAGATGGCACAGTCAGTAGTTGGTGGCACTTGATATGGTCCCTCCCAGCAGGATTGCAACGTCTGGCAGGGTATCTCTTCTTCACCTACACCCACTCGCCAGGTATCCGGTCGTGTCTCACCTCTACTGGAGGTCCCCAAGCGTCCGGCACCTGTTCACGAGCCCTGTGCACTGCTTCAGTTAACAAACCTACAATACTTTAATAGAGAGTTAGTTAATTCATCAGTGCGTTAGCCAAACTTGGCCTCCAGGGAGTTTCTTTGGCTGCCCGTGATGATCTCAAATGGGCTCAGTCTCACAGTTCTGTTTGCTCCAGCCCGCAAACCGCACAGGACTGCAGGTAGAGCATCTACCCACGGTGTTCTTTCAGTTGATATTTCCTTAGTTGGTCTTTCAGACTGTGGGTGATGGGGGCAATGTGACTTCTAACTTACCCCTAGTGAGGCAATTACAGCCTGGCACACCTTCCCAGTGAAGTATGCCCCTAGATCAGTATCCAAGGGGAAGGGCAGTCCGTACCACGGGATCATCTTTGTCATACACTTGGGTATGTGCCAGCCCACATCCCATCATTATACAACCCCACATTTTTACACATTTGTTCTAACCACTATTAAACATCTATTAAAGCCCTCAACCTGAATTCTCCCCTTTCCCCAATAGAGGTTTCACAGGGGTCTCAGACTCCCGCTCTCCCAGTGCCGCTCGTCTGGCATCTGCATCTGCATGGTTGTTACCTTGAGTTACTGGAATTCTTTATTTATTGTGTTATTTACACCTTACTCAAGCTGCTTCTGTCGGCAGCTGTAAAACTACAAATCAGTTCAGAGACAAGCCCAGTATTCTTAACTGGAGTCCCTGCCGTTGTGAGAGAATCCTATTTCTCCATAGCCATCCAGAATAGTGGCCTACATGCAACAAATACATACATTATATACATATACAGTAACCCTTTGTCCACACTTACATATAAAGGAATGGTTGATCCATCTGAGGAAACCCCAGTCTCAGCACCTGTAAGAGAGCTTGTTTCAAATTATTACAGGCGGCTTTTGCTGCTGGAACCAAGGCAATCTTGTCCTTGTACTGCACTCCCCCCTTAAGCAGATCTGTTAAAAGTTGTGCTCACCCCGTAAAAACATTGCACCCTGGCCCTGTTAAAATTCCACAATGCTCGACACAAAAGGGCCTTATTATAACTGCTTAATATTAGACACTCTAAAGCTGAAGCAACTCAGACTTGTGGGTTTCCTCGTCAGGGGAAGAACTCAGAATACCATCAACATACTGAGTGATCACAGTCAGTTGAAGCCACGTGATACCCTGTTCTGGATAGTCATTCTTTGTAATGCATAATATTCCAACCCAATAGATCTGGGATAAAACCACCCATTAAAATCTGGTACTCGGCAAGTAAAACCTGCTGCCCCAATACTCCTGTGGCTTCCTGCCGTCTCCCCATATACATTACTCTATAGCACACTGTTGAACAGAGGAGTGAAACAAGCATGACAGTAGTGCTCCAGTATCCCCTAACAGAGAAACCAACACTCCATTAACAATACATTTTTATCCACTGGACTGGGACAGACCTAGGGAGGCTACAAGGGATTTACAGGATCTAATCGTTAGGTAAACAGATCTTCTCACAAGACGTTATTCTCCCCAGTCTCGATTCTAAACCTACAGCGTTTCAGCATGTCTGGTTTTGAGACATTCGAAAAAATCCAAATTGTTTCCACTATTGCAACTAATTGTATAAAAATACAAAAACTGTTTATCTAACTACTTTTACGTCCACCTGTACTGTACTTATACGTTTCAGACGCTCTTATATTTTCCAATCTCCTTACAGATGCAGCCATTCAAAGTGCGCGGTACAGACACGTACCGGAGGTAATTGGCTACGGCGTCGTGCATCGTGACGCGCGATGACGCAAAATACCGCGGTGCGTGATTGGTTGACCGACAGGGGCACTCGTGGTCCGTTGGTCTGTCGTAGAAAGACTTACTGTAAACGTCTTTACTGTGCCCGTTGTAGATATTGAATTTTACCACTGAAGGGAAATCTTAGTAGCTGAGCATAAAAAGAATAGGAGCTTACTGTAACGCGTGTGAAGGCCATAAACGATATTAATTTTGGAACATAAACATACAGTATATAGCTGGTCTTGGTACTTTAAAGAAAAAAATACACACCAGTATTCCATTTCTCCCTAAACATTGTAAACTTCGAAGTCTTTAACTAACGTGATACCGGAGTCAACAAGCATACTTTTAGAATTTGATTAAAAGGGAATATAATATGGAATCGCGTATCTCAAGAATTTAATAACGGTATGATTATATCCATGTACTGCGACAGGGCTCTGTAGGGCTGTTTCGCCTACGTGTTCATGCGAGCTGTCTTGTAGCCCACTGGTCTAGGTGCGTGACTACCAACTGGCAGGTTGTGTGTTCAAATCCAGCTGGTGCTGGACTTTTCATTTTTATTTATTTATTTTTTAATCGCGTAACATAAACATATTACCGTATGCAAACTGTACTGTATACAGTATGAATATGTATATTTAATGTCTTAACTGTGCCCATTTAAGTATTGAATATTCATATCTAATTTACCACTGAAGGGAAATATTATTACATGGGGATTCAGTTGTCTGAAAAAACGCGTTTATTTCGGGCTGAAAAACACGTTTTGAAAAGTGTGCTGTTACTGCCCCATAACTTACATGGAGTTGACCAAACTTGCAGAAACATGTTTATTTCTGCTGAGAAACACGTTTTGACCCTTTCTGCACACTGGGGTTAAGAGCTGAGTGTGTGGGCTCTTCTGAGCATAAAAAGAATAGGAGCATACTGTAACGCGTGTGAAGGCCATAAACGATATTAATTTTGGAACATAAACAGACAGTATATGGCTGGTCTCCGTACTTTAAAGAAAAAAATACACACCAGTATTCCATTTCTTCCTAAACATTGTAAGCTTCGAAGTCTTTAACTAACGCGATACCGGAGTCAACAAGCATACTTTTAGAATTTGATTAAAAGGAAATATAATATGGAATTGCGTATCTCAAGAAATTAATAACGATATAATTATATTCATGTTGCAAAAGAACTGCAACGGACATAAAAACTCCCTTGCTTTTAACAGAGCGTTCCATAATTTCTAACTTCGAAAATGCCAGGTGAAAGGATTTGTAAACATATTTTGTTAAAGCAAGTCAGTTTTTTCCGCAACATATAAAATACATTTTTCCAAGAAAGTTAAGCCTTTGTCACTAATGAAACCACTAAATAAAGACATAAATATAGAAATCTTAAGATTTGTTTTATTTAATGTTGGTAGCAGGATGAACTGTCAGAGTGTATATTTTGTTGCAGAGTTGCTGCAAGATGTTAACAGTGAAAAAGGTATTTAGAAATGAGTTATTTCAAGATGAAAAAGAAAACATACACGAAACATGGTTTCATTATGACCAGAATCGGTCTTGAGATATTTTTAACTTGATTTACAGTATTTGAAAGGTATGTCTTAACACCGATACTACAGTGCTTAAGTACTGCTCACGTATATGTTTCTAGGTTTATATTATGCATTTCATACGGTCAAATTACTTTTTGAGCAACTAATAAGAAGTGCGAAACGGTATGTGTTTTAGTTTCGTTTTGTGCTGGGACCTGTGGATTGATTAGAGATATCAAGTACATACAAGTCATTTTTTAAATGTTGTAGTTCGTCTTGAAAAAATGTTACGAGTACATCATCTATCAACAATTACACAGGTTCTGTTTCCATATTGCGGATTTTGGTTACGTAATATTATTTTCTAGATTTCACGTTGTGAATATATGATTTGGGCAAACAGAGCCGCAAAGAAGTACATTATTGGTTGTTGTTTTTTTTTTTTGCAGTTTTATCTAGAACAAGTGATGCTTAAACCTTTGTCTGATTCTTGTGAAACTATCCACACTACAGTTACAGTACCTAGGAGTTGACTTCAGTGATGTCACTGATGGGATGTTTCTAAAAATCCATCCTCTGTAAAACGTCTTCTCTAGTTGTCCTGCATATGTATTCGCTAATGAAGCTGTGTGTTCTGAGCCTGGATCTCTACATTTCTGTATGAACCAGCTTAGAGGGCTAAAGACAGCTTGTGTTTAAATTGAGTGTAAGGCAATTTATGCTTCTAAAGTCATGGTCAGCATTTATTTTTGTACTGTGCTGTAAACTTGTTCTGTTAAAGTCACATTATTTTATAGCGTTTTTATAGCGTTATCAAATCCAGTGGCGCTGTGTGTTAGTTTCCTGACTCCCATGTCACATGGTCTGTGATTGAAACCTGTAAAACCGGTTTAATTCATCACAGCCAGCACTCTTCAGGTGTGAAGGTCTTCTGCTCAGAATGAAACGCTAAAATGTTTGTGTATTTTCTAATGGTAGTGGGGGCAGGGTGTGTGGGAACAGGTTTGGTTGAAATTGCATTGGAGATCTATGTTCTTCACACCTGAAACATTTTCTCTGAAAGCATTTTCTTTGCAGTTTAACCGATCTTGTTACAGCATTTTACAGTTTACTATTATTAACCATATTAATTTTAAGTGCTTAATGTAAAATCTTGTAAAAATATATTTTCATTGTTCAAATATACATTAAGTCTGACTATCATATAATAAGTTAAATACAAAACTAAAGAAAAAATAGGGTTAAATATAATTCAAAATATTTTGCTAACAATGTTAACTGTTGATGAATAATAAAATGTATTAACTAAGGAGTAGGATGGCACAGTTGTTAGTATGTTTTTTGTTTTGTTTCTTTTTCATAAATACAACAGTAGTACCTGATGTCTCAGTGGCTTTCAAAATTAAATTATGCATGCAAACCTGTGAACTAGAAAGATAACTAAGATATCCATCCATTATATTCCATAATATCCATGAAATATATGGCGCTGAAATATGTGTGACGCAGTGGTGGCCTGACACGGTGAGGTGCCCTGGCAGCTGTATGATGCAGTGGTGGCCTGGCACGGTGAGGTGCGCTTGCAGCTGTGTGGCACGGTGAGGTGCGCTGGCAGCTGTGTGATGCAGTGGTGGTCGGGTATGTAGAGGTGTCGTGCGAGGCATGCTTTTTGCACGCATGAAGTAAATCCCACGATCGCTTTTGAACTTGGACAAAGTACTTCCAAAGGAGCGCTATGCGCAAAGATTTAACAAGCTCAACCCCCGCCGACGATTTGTTGTGAAGAACATTCAAGTTTCACAGACAGAAGCAGCACGCCAGCACAGCCAACATTAAAACGGAGGGCACACTACGATTTGCATTGACACAAAAGTGATCTGGGCAGACGTCGTTCCCTGCATAACGCAAAAAGTGGCAAAGCGCTTTTGGGTTGAGAGGACACAAGAAGGTTTTTGTTTTGTGCCTTGATGTCAAGCTGAGAAAGTATCTTTAAACACTTTGCTTAGTTTCTCGAGAGACTGCCAAAAAGCAGTTTTCTCCCTTCCGTCTGAAGCCAGCTGAAAGGGGGTCTCGACAGAAGCACCTGGAAGCGGTGGGATTTGAATCCACGCCCCTGAAGAGACTGGAGCCTTAATCCAGTGCCTTAGACCGCTCAGCCACATGACCCGCTGCGTGCTGTCTCTTTGTCTCATTACTTGCCTGGAGGAAGCCGGGTGGGTTTTGCTCTTGTCGCCTGACTTAGTGGCGTTATGACCGTGGAACTGACTGCACCTGCTTTTTCTGAGATGCTTCCCCTCTCATGGCGAGATCTCAACTTCTTTAACACCTCTGGATAAAGATCTTCTGTGGAGCAGGTTTCAGACCTCTGCGTACAGCACCCTTGATGTCATTTTATTTTTACAGCAGCCGCATCTGGAAAGTTGTGTCTTTTACGTTTTATTTGAACAACAAAACTACATACAATACAAACAAGAGCACATATAACGTATCAAGAAAACCATCAAGGGCACATGCTATAATACAATTACACTTTATGAAAAACGATTACACAAAGGTATTCGGGTTTGCTTGAACCTTTAAAAAAAAGTGATCTGAAACTACCCAGCTTACAATCTCTGAGGTAGTTGTCACTAAACTCGGACGTGATGTGCCACACATGTGCCGTGTGCCTTTACTTTTGTAAAAAAACTGGTATCGGGAAAATTAAAGTCGAAAACCAAAACAGTAACATATTTAAGAGTAAATGCCTCCTAATAGCTAGCAAGCGCTCCTAGTTAGTAAAGTTGTTTGTGTCCCTGCCTGTCACGCGGGAAACCGGGGTTTGATTACCGACGGGGAGACAGCTAGTTTTTTTAATGTCCAGATTCCAGTCTTTAATGCTGTGTGTGAGAGTTTACGTAACTTTCCTTTTCTCACATTTTCTGACGACTATTCCGAAGGAGCGCCCTGTCAACTCCTAATACTTTTCAAAAATCTGCCTGCATGTTTGATTAGTTTTGTTTTACTTAGAAAAAATTCAATATCGATCATAACTAAAGAAAATTATGATCAGAAACAAAAACAAAATGTTGAAGATGCAACTCGATCTTGAATCAGAGCTGGGTGACATGGGCAAACTTGTCCTGCACTGATCAGACTAATTGAAATGGTCTGATTCAGAGCCTGTGCAGCTTGTGCTAATACAACAACACCAGTATTGAACCCTCAGCACCATACTGACTACTGAGCACAAGTTCAGCTGCTCTCCAGCTTTGTTACGCATGTTTTTTTATTGCAAATGGAGCTGATCTCCAGACAGTACAGTGTTAGTCAGCAGCCTCTACTAGTAATACATCGCCCCTGTCCAAAATCTCTAGGTAAAAAAAACACATTTTATACATTTGTCTGTTTAAAGATATAATCTCTTTAAAAAAGACAAAGGGTTTGTGTGTCAATTGTTTCGAATTAATTTCGAACGCAAAGAAAAGTAGTTTTCTTCCTAGAAATCACACATTTGTCGCATCCTCCATACTATACTTCTCTCTTGTAGTAGTAAAGCATTTTGATTTAAACTGAACAATATATTAAATGTTTAATCTATACACTTACGATTAACATAGGCAGCCTTGAACGGATTGCGGAAATCAAATATACAGATGGATTCAGAGTGTGCTTTCCAACTTTTGTGTAACATTTTCCTTTGATAGGGCGGAGTTGTTTTTAAAATCTGGATTAAATAAAAAGGAGTGACGTCAGTGTAAAACAGCTTTCCTTCATGGGGAACAACAGTTGTGTTCCATATTTCTAATTATTTTGGTTTCAAGATAGCAATTTAGTATGAAACATAAAAGCCAGCTGGATAAATCTGTTACACGTCATTTACAATGGTCTTTCAACTAATAGCCCGTGCAGGGATCAAACCCCAACTGTTGTTGCGAGTTGCATAAGGCTCTGCAACATGCAGATGAGAAACTAACCTCCGCTTCTTCATTATATACACAGTGAGCTATATTTGCGAGCCTACTGCCCCCTGCGGGCTCTGTATTTGATTGCGGTACAAGACCGGCCGTGGAGGTAAAGTGAGACGGGTGTGTACATTAAAAGGCTCATAGCGTCCCTGGGAAGGCTCAAACCACCACCCTTTTTGTTAACAACCGAGCCACAAAGACTCATGTACAGCTTAACACTCCTCGGTCTCAGTGAAAGTGATACACTCCGTAAAATTTCTGGAGAATCATTTGTCAGTTTCCCTACGGGATTAATAAAGTATTATCTATCTCTCTTAAAGGAAAATCGCCAACAGTGGCCGATATCTATTAGAGTTTTTTTTCATTCTATACTGCAATTTCTGAAGGGTACAGGCTTGGGGAATTGGACCTTATGGTGAAGGCTGCGGGCTCAGCAGCAGCAGAACCTGATCAGTATTGGTTGACTCTGATATACTTTGACAACTTAACTTCTGGATTTAGAGACATTTACCTTAGTGTCGGTATACTAAGATGTTTTGGTAACGAGGAAGGAGGGACAAAGCAAATTGGCAGAATGTGTGCTATTTTGTTGACTACAAGTCCTCACATGCCAGAGGGTCAATATTAAAAAAAACGTAACAGTATAATCTCTTGTACTTCACAATTTAATAGTGTCTGTTACATTGTGTCTCACACCTCAGTGTCAGAATTGTGAGACGAGTATGTAATCAGGAGGGAGGGCAATAGCAATTCAGCAGAAATTGCATTCACCTTTTCCCAATGCATTCTCACATGCCATTTTCTCACATGCCATGCTCAGAGGGTCATATTTTTAAAATGGTATCATAAAATGTCCTGAAGTTCAGGATTTTGACAGTCTGTTATATTGTGTCTCACACCTTGATGTCAGAAATATGAGATGATTTTAAAATCAGGAGGGAGGGCCCTAGAAATATAGCAAACATTGCATTTACCATTTGACAATGTATTCTCTCGTGCCATGTTCAGAGGGTCGTATTTAAAAAAAACGGTACAGTACAATGTCCTGAAGTTCAGGATTTTGATAGTCTTTTCCATTGTCTCTCACACATCTGTGTCAGAATTTTTAGACATTTTTATAACCAGGAGGTAGGTTCGATCACCCTCTGCTCATCCTCAGTTAACCATATAGTCTCATATGCCATGTTCTAAATGTCCCATTTAAAACTGCTATATTAAAATGTCTTGTAAAATGCAAGAGTTTGAGACTTTTTATGATCAGAAGGCAAGGTCGTGGAAAATATGCAGGAAGTGCCAGTGAATTTACGTTTTGCCTTTGTCTTATTTACTCGTGGTATAACATGCCAGTTTGTTTTATTGTGAGTTGTGTTTCTGAAATGTGTTTCATACAAAAATGCAATTTGGACAGTCTCTACTTACATATTCCCCTTTACTGAGGAAATGTACAATAATACATCCGGATAAGTATTTTTAAAAATGACTGTAGAGAGCCATCTACAGGCGAAAGACGACATAACATCACAGCAGTAGCATTTAAGATGGAACGAAAAACACAAAGCAGCAGCTGGCGAATAAGAAACCAACTTAAGCCTCGTTAATGCAATAGCATTAGGTGAGGTGGAAAAATATTTCTTGCTCTGAATCTTAACATTTTTATAGGAGGTGTTCTAGGACCTCTTACCTCAGAAAAAAAACTGCCAGTACATCACTTATTTCTACTCCATCAATAGAAGCAGTGTTATCAGTACTGAGGCCTAAATGTACAGTAGGTCCTATCATCATATAAAAAGTCGAAAGTATCGACTGCATTCAACTGATAAAATGTATCTTCTATGAGAGTTATATCTTTATCCAAAATACATCAGAAACAAATGTGCATGTTTTTTGGGGGGGGTCCTGAAGACTGAGACTCAAAACTTTTTTTTCCTTCTTTCCAGGAGGAAGGATTATTCAGATGCAAACATTGTCCCAAAATCGATGTACTTTTCAATGATATTCAAATCCTCAAATTCTTCATCTGAATGTCGATATTGAAATATGATATCGTACAAATTGTGGTTTTCTTTTTAAAGCAAATTTTATGCTTTAAATTAAATAAATTGTATTTATTATGAATGTGCCGGAATTTTTTCAGTACTTTAGAGGGTTCTGCCATTTTAGATGTTATGCTGTTCCTGTCTGATTTATCAAATGTGTCATTTAAATCTCCCGTCATTTCTATATCAGCCTGAAGGCCTTGAAGTAAAGATTGCAATTCATCCAAAAATGCAATTCATCCAAAAAAAGTTTCCCACTGGTGATACATACAAGGAAATGAATGTACATTTTCCCCCCAAATCAACAAATTTAAAATCAAATACCTCCCTCATTTGCAGGTGGAGAGAATAATATCAGAATAAATACAGGTTTAAAAGTCAGGAGCATTGATAGTCCTATTTTAAAATTACACTAAAATGCTCACAATATATTAAAAAGCTCTGTAAAATAATAAAAAAATTAAAAAAGGTAAAAAGAAATAATACACAGTTATAAAGCTCAGGAATTATCAATGGGAACTTACAATGGGTTGATATGATTTAAAAAATAAAATATTTGAAAAAATCCACTTACAATATGCTAAAAATGGCAAGAATACTTAAAACAGGTTTTAAAATTTTAAAAAAATAAAACAAGTTAAAAATAAATACTAAAAGGGTTTAAAATTCAGGAATGTGATTGGTCAGATGCTTACAATGAGTGTTGCTGGTGTTTCGTGTGATTTACTGAAATGAAAAAATATTCAATTTAAAAACGGCAAGAGCTCGTATGAAAAAAAAGTTCTTAAGTATCTTTGTTGTAAGAGCTGCACCAGAACTAGTGTATTCATATACATCAGAAAAGTAGCTGAACGTGACTGGTTTATATTCAGTTATATGCATTGGGGACGAAAAGGAGACTTACATGGATTTTATTAGGTTTTAGGAATCAGAACATTTATTTTTACACATTTATGCCTACGAGCAGAAATAACTTCCTGCTTTCAGCGCTTTTATTGTTTCTGCTTGTAACCTCGAACAGAGAAACCTAGTACTGACTCACAGAAACGCCCCGGAGTTTCTGTGTTTCTGGGATTTAAGAGGGATGTACTGTATGAAGACAGTAAAGGGAGTTTTTTTTTCCCGCTGTAGAGTATGAAGGCGGTTTGATGAGTCTGGAGGGAGGAGACGAGCATTCCGCACGGGGAGCGCAGAACAACAAGTTTCACCTGCAGCTCGCCAAGTCCTGTCCTATATAACCGCTGAGCCTGGGACACACTGAGTCTCTAACCAGTGTTTGAGATGTAAAGGGTTAAACCCAGAAGTCGAGAGTGGAGTTTTTGTATAAGTGTAAGATTAAGGGAATAGGGTTTTGGTGGGTTTGGTGCACAGCAGAGGTTTCGGTTTAGGTTAAGTTTGCTTTTGACACATTTGTAACGGCCATGGCGGCCTGTAGAGTCGGCATGCACCGTTACTTTTGCTCACTTTTGGTGTATAAGGGTGGTGAGGGTTCGGCTCACTCGGGTGATATTTCACGGTTGGACTTTTCAAGGAAGGTGTTACAGAAAGGATTAAGGCATTAGATGTCAAATGCTTAATCACTTTGCTGAAGGGAATTGGTTTTGACATTAGTTTCAATCGGCGAAGTTACTGGAACAATTTTGGATAAAAATAGAGTAGAAAAAAAGATGTGGGCCTGATTAGAATGTTTGAATGGCAGAAGCTGATGGATCTTTCTAATGTGGTGTGAGCCTGGTCAGTACCTGGATGGGAGACCTCCTGGGAAAAACCAAGGTTGCTGCTGGAAGAGGTGTTAGTGGGGCCAGCAGGGGGCACTCACCCTGTGGTCTGTGTGGGTCCTAATGCCCCAGTATAGTGACGGGGACACTATACTGTAAACAGGCGCCGTCCTTCGGATGAGATGTAAAACCGAGGTCCTGACTCTCTGTGGTCATTAAAAATCCCAGGGCGTTTCTCGAAAAGAGTAGGGGTGTAACCCCGGTGTCCTGGCCAAATTTCCAATTGGCCCTCACCAATCATGGCCTCCTAATAATCCCCCCCTATGAATTGGCTACATTACTCTGCTTTCCTCCCCACTGAGAGCTGATGTGTGGTGAGCATTCTGGCGCACTATGGCTGCCGTCGCATCATCCAGGTGGATGCTGCACATTGGTGGTGGTGGAGGGGAGTCCCCATTACCTGTAAAGCGCTTTGAGTGGAGTGTCCAGAAAAGCGCTGTATAAGTGTAAGCAATTATTATTAATTAATAGGACTGTGATTGTTCGCATGTTTAATGAGATGGTGATGAAGGAAGATGTTTTGACATGGTTGTCTAAGTATTGTTTAGTGAAAGGTGAGCTTCAGAAAGTCTTGGATGATGATGGCATCTGGAACTGTGCATGGAGAGTACCTGTTTCATTGCATGAAGACAAAAAATGGTTATGGTGGATTTAAACACATTCCTTCTTTGATTGGATTAGGTGAAAATAGAGGCCTTGTGTTCTACCAAGGGCAGCCAAAACCGTGCAGGAGATGTGGGGAGCTGGGTCACTTTGTGCATGCCTGTACAAAGGTGGTGTGTGTTAAGTGCAAGGAAATTGGACATGCATATACTGAATGTACAAGCGTGAGGAAATGTAATCTCTGTGAGTGTGAAGGTCATGTGTTTAAAGACTGTCCAAATTCCTTTGCAAATAGAACAAAACTGGGAAGACCATTGCTCTTCCAATAGCCTGCCACCTGTGGAGACTGAAAGTGCTCAAATGAAATGTACAGAACAGAGGGTGCAGTCTAAAAGAGACATTGGATTTAGAAAATGATTGAACTCCGAGTAGAAGAGTGAGGGAAGATCATTTTCCGAGTCCTCGGGTAGGTTCTCCCATGGGTTTAGATGTCTCTAATATATGTGATCTTACTGACCAAGCTTTAGAACCAAAGACTCAAGGAGGGCAGGTGGTGAAATATCCTATGGATTGTGGGGGTGGTGGAGGAGGAGACAATTAAAGCAAAAGGGGGGGGAGGCCTGTTGGGTAGGTGTCACCTACTGAATGATTGTAGCCAGAGCTTTTAGTCTCCCCTGGTCCTACTTTAAGTATGGCTCTTAATATTGTGTCAATAAATGTGAGAAGCATTCGCTCCAAGTTAAGGGCAAGGAATATCCTATCATTTGTGAGGAAGGTAAATGGAAAAACTGGGGACATTGGGCCCATCAATCTGGAGTGGGTCCAAAGAAAATAAATCTGATGGTATAGCTGTTCTAATTAAAAATAAGATGGTAGAGGTACGTCAGCACCTTGTAGTGAAACCAGGGAGAGCACTGGTGGTGTATCTGGGTTTCATGAATGTCTAATTTAAACTCTTAAATATATATTGTCTGAGTTGCTCACATGACAGATATGTCCTAATTCAGGAACTGAGTATATTTATTGGGATGGGAACCAGTGGTTTTAGCTGGGGATTTTAATTCTCTTTTAGAAAGAGAAGGCAGAATGAGGGGCGAGAGGCGGGTCCAATTTGATAAATCATCAATATTATTGCAAACATTATGTAAAGATTTTAAACTGAAAGATGGCTTCAAACTTCATAGTCAGGGGAGGGCAGGTTTCACAAGGCACTAGTCTAATGGGACCCAAGCCTCACGCCTTTTGTTTGATACGTGATTTTACTTGCAAGACCACAGGCCTAACCCCTGTTTTTTTTTCTCTGACCATTGTCTGCTGTCATGTACAATTTCTATTCCAACAGCTGTTACTGTGGGGAAGGGTGTGTGGAAGCTCGATATTTTGCTTCTGGAAGGTGAGGAAGTGACGCACAGGTTCAGGGAAAGATATAAGGAATGGCAGTCTTTGTATGACCTGTTTGGCACAAGAGCACAGTGGCCAACCCGCTCTGACCCCCAGCTTCTCTCCCTGTCTGTGTGACTCATGGAGTTAGAAAGACTACAAGCTGTGCAAACTTCCAAATCTGTAACATCATTTCAAGGGTGTATGATAGATCATTCACAAGATCAAATGGCTGTTTATTATTGTAAGAACTGTAGTTCACTACTGTTCTTTTGACTCTTGAGCTTGCATTATACAGCCGTTGAGTGCATTTTGAACCTAAGAGATATCCAACTGATTCAACCTGTCTGATGAATGTTAAATGGGTTGTGACTTTTGGCAAAGTTTTTTGCAACATTATTTGTTTCATGAATACCATTCATCTCTATAACAACTTTCCTGTACCCTGAACATATGTTTTAAATTGCTTGATCCCATTTGGTGCAAACTTTCCATTGTACTCGTAATGTGTTGTTTGCATTAGGAGTGTGTTAAATAAGCAGAAAAGAAGCCCGTTTCTTCTACTGCTTCTGATCTTATATAGTGGTCAGAATCTCTCATCCAAAAGCTGATGAGTGGGAGGGGGGGAAATTAGTGCATAAAAAAACATTAAAGAGCATAAGGGTTTTCATCACATGGACTTGTTTGACTGTTTAGGATTAATGTTTTGGTGCCAGATCAATTAAAGGACAACAACCAGAAACACTGGTTCTCAGACTGAACGCATTCTCCTTCAATAATCTTTTTTACCAACAGGTGAGTGGAGTTGCCATGGGCACCAGAATGGGACCCAGCTATGCCAATATCTTTGTTGGCTGGGTAGAAGAACGCTTCTTCGCTTCCTACACTGGCTATGTCCCTGACCTCTACAAGCGATGTATTGATGACTGCGTCAGTGCCGCCACATGCTCCAACGATCAGCTTAAGTGCTTCCTGCACCATTTCACCAACTTCCACCTGTACCTCAAATATATAGTTAACATATCTTCAACTACTCTTCAGTTTCTGGACATCAACTTCTCCATCAACTACCACAGACTCTCCACTTCTGTTTATTACAAACCCACAGATTCACACAGATATCTTGTATAGCTCATTTCACCCCAAACATACTAAAAATCTCTCCCTTTTTCACAGTTCCTTCGGCTACAACAAATATGCAGCGACGACATCGAATTCCAGAACCAAACCCTCAAAATGAACTCCTTTTTCATCAACAGAGGATACCCCAGCAGTGTTATTGACAGGGCCCTTGCCCGAGCCAAAAACACCCCTCGGACCATCAACCCAATCAGGAACTCCCACCGTAACAACCGCATTCCTTTGGTGCTTCCCTAACACACTTCCTATCCCCAGGACTGTTAACGACAACTTTTCCATCCTACAGGATGATCCCTCTGTTGGGGCCCTCTTTTCTGACCGCCCCATCATCTCATATCACCAGTCACCTAATCTGCACAACCTTCTTGTTCACAGCTCCCTTGACCGCCCTCAGCAACCATCCACACCAGGTACTTTCCCTTGCAAAAGAGCTCGCTGTATCGCCTGCAAGTACACATCCAACACCACACTCATTCAAGGCCCCTCAGGACAATTCTGGATCACCCAGATGGCATCTTGTACCTCCAGCAACCTTATTTACTGTATCTCTTGCGTAAATGCCCAGTTTCTCTCTATATTGGAGAAACAGGAAGGAGACTTGGAGACCGCTTCAGAGAACATGTCAGGGCTATGAAGATTAAAGATCTCTCCAAAAACCACTGTTTCTCATTTCACCTCTGATGGCCATGACCACTCTAATCTCTCCATCTGTGTTCTCAAAGATGGTTTTCTGAACTCATACATTAGAAAGAAAACCAAAACCAAACGTATCCTGCAGCTAGGATCACACCTTACCCCTTCTCTAAACGAAAGACTACTATTCTACTAAATTTTCTCCATTCATTGGAAGTTTCATTTCACACCTCTCAACACCTATTCTGACTTCACACCTCTTGATTGGCCTCTCTTTCTGTCCCCTGCTCCCGCCTCTCACCCCTCTTCCCTCCCAGCCTTTGTTCTCCCACTACATTACCTTTGCCTACTGCCTTCTCTCTCTCACACCTGAGTGAGGCTCCACGGCCGAAACATTGTTTTCTCTCTTCTTTTTTTTCAGCATGGAATAAACCTATTACTTGTTCCTTAACAACCGGAAACAATATCTTCGGTCTTTCCAGAGCTGTAAGTAGTCATTCCAAGTTTATTAACTTGTCTCTGTGCTTGTATGTACTCTTCAATAGCCACTGATGTTCTGTACAACAGCTATTTTTACAAATAAATTTGCATTTTTTTGGACTTCTTTTAAAGAATTGGCACATTTGGCAGAGCGGCGGCTCTGTGGCTAAGGATCTGCACCTGTGGCTGAAAGGTTGCTTGTTAACATCCCACGGTCGGCAGAGGAATCCTACTCCATTGGGCTCCTGAACAAGGCCCTTAACCCCAACTGCTGCAGGGGTGCCGTATAAATGGCTGACCCTGCGCTCTGACCCCCAGCTTCTCTCCCTGTATGTGTGTCTCAAGGAGAGCAAGCTGGGATATGCAAAATAGGAATTTCTAATGCAAGAAATTGTATATGGTCAATACAGTGATCTTATCGTATTGGCACATGGTAATCTCCAAGGAACAAGTAATAGGTTTATTCCATGCTGAAAAGAGAAGAAGAAAACTGTCAGAAATCCTCAGTGAAAAGGTATGCAGATCCTGTGCAGATGCAGGAGCAAGTAGTTATTGAGACAGGCGAACAATCCAGAACGAGATTGTTAGGTGAAAGGTAGATCGAAATACTGGAAATACAGAGAGAAGCAAACAATTCAAAACAGAAGGTAAGGTCCAAGGTCGAGAGGCAAAAGGGAGTTCAGTAACCAGTAAGCGAGATTCAGAGTAAACGCGAGGTAGTGCTCTCAAAGAGAAGACTCAATACCGAGTAGCGGGAAGCGGGTTTGAATGGTTAAAACAGTGCTTTGCCGCACAGCAGAGCATGTGCTGGTGGATTAACACATGTTATTATTAACCCGCTGCTGGTACTGGTTAGTTATTTTGTGAGTTGATCTCCCCTGGCTGGTGGTCGTGACAGTGACAGAATGCCGTTTTGTGATTGATGCTATATCAAAATATAGGGTCCCTCAAAAATTAAACACAGAAATAAGAACATTTAATGGCTTGTACATCTGTTGCACTCCTACACTATTAACATCCATTGGGAGTTGAATTTCAATTATGTTTCCACTTCATTCAGATGTGTTCCCTATTTTTCAGATTGTTGGCAATGCCACATGTTAAAAGAGGACAGAGGAGTAGGAGGCCAGACCTGTGGTCAAGGGCTGGTGAAGTAGGGAATGAGATCAAAGAATTTCTGAAGTTTTCTAAGCTAGAAAAAAAATTAGGTGGCATGACAATATGTGGTCAACACTGTCAAACAGAGTCCTTGGAGAGGATTGATCCAGCAACAGGAAATGGTTATCAGTGATTTGGCATGAAGATAGAAAAAAAGTAAGAATCCAAGTGCTTAGGGCGCAGAAGGAGGTGAGTATTGGTAAGGATTCCAAACCAGATGACAGTACACAATCTATAGTCCATATTTCAAGTCAAAGTGAGGGACATAGTTTGGAAGGCAACACAGAGCTCAGAAGTTCATCAGAAGATACAGAAGATGCATGGGCTGCACACGGCAGCACAGACAGTGGTGACATGTTTGAAGGAGAAAAAATCTGTGTAGAATCAGAAAAAAAGCCTGAAGAGCACAGTGAATATTCCCAGGGGGCAAGCGTGCCTGGGACGTCACCTCAGGATAAAAGGGGATTAAGAAAGATTATGTCTGTGCCTAACACTTTCCAAGTATGTCTGAAGGCTGAACGATGGAGAAAAATACCACCTCTAAAAGGTAAATCTAAACTAAGATGACCATGGACCCATATGTTATATAGCGAGTTCAGGAAGATAAATCATTGCTGCCCAATAGCCTTCAAATACCAATACATCAGGAAACAGCAGAAAAAAAAACTTTCTGATGATTACAACAGTCTGTACTTTCAGTTCCTACCCTTCAGTACCTTCAGTTCCTGTAATGTAAAATACATAATGATAACAAGACACAAACCAATGGGCAATGATGACATCACAATTGATGTTGTACGAGTAGGGAAAATACAACACAGTGAAAGGGAAACAAAATTTCGACAGGCACGTCAGCCTTATCGTTGAAAGATTGCCCGTGCCCTCACAAAAGGAATCAGCAATGTGTACTACAGGCAGCTGAGCAGAACTCCGCTTGCTGAAATTGCAGCAGGCAATTTATCTAAGGCTCACAAGCAAGTATTAAACACTTCAGCATTTACTATTCGAATACCACACTTTGTCAAAACACTGCCGCTTCTTAAGCTTATAAGTAACGGTTTTTGAGCACGCATTGTGTTGTTAATGCTTATATTAAAAAAAAGCATAAATTCACATAATGGAATTTGGACTGAACAAAGTAGTCCAGCCCCTTTACAACATTACATACCCACTGATTAAAGCTTAAAACTACAGCAGCAGGAGAAACAATAATGGCAACAACATGTTTGGAGTTCGGCATTTCATTTATTCTGCGGAAACATCGTATGGGAATGAACTGCCTGAGATAAAAGAGTAATTGCGGCTTCAGATCGTTTTACAGAGCATTGCGTTGTTCTGTTCATGCTGACTACACGCTTTAAATTTGTCATTTACTGCAAGCGTTGCTTTTCCAGGTTTTTCTGAAATTCCTCGCATTTGAGCCAGCACTAAAATATTTCATTCCCGTCGCTGAATACATCGTGGAAACGGTATTTGCAACGGAATGCTGTCACACATGAAACCTCTTTGTTATTCGGTTCTGAAGTTTGAAAATGAAAATAAAACGGGGGTCACCTCATAGGCTTGAAAGAAGTCCAAGCAGCATAAAAACCCGAGAATTCTCACAAATTGCATTGTGCTGCACCTTTCTTCTGCTGCTGTTATAAATCAGCCTTAAACATTTGAATGCATACCTTACTGCTGCTAATCACATTCACGTGTTTACGAAGCTTTTTTCTGTCCGTTAAGTTTTTGCTAAGCAGTTTCTCCGTTTTCCTCGTATTGTGATTGTCAGCGAGCACAACAAGACTGAAACAGTGTAAAGGCAGGTAAAAAAGACAGGGTAAAACGCCTGATTGTCGGTAGTGGGATTTGAACCCATGCCTCTATTTGGAGAGCGAAACACAAAGCTTAAAAGACACAAATCGGTGAATTTGCGGTTTTAAACCGCTCGACTATCCTGAAGAAACGGGTGCTGAGTGAACCAGTCGCATCCGATTTTCCGTAACTTTAGGACGATTGATACAACTGGACGAACAATTTGTGGCGTTTAGCATGACATGGAAAACGGTACCGGAGCATTCGGGTCCGGACTACCAGACTCAGAAACAGTTTTTATCCCCGCACTATCGAACTATTAAACTCCCAGCCTCTCTCACTCTCTCCTCACCTCTCACCTATGACCTGAACCTCACAGTGCCTTCTTTCTTACCAAAAACCCAAACACACATTGAAAATCTACCTCTACCTTACATGTCAAAAAGCTCACTCCCCATCATTTCTATCCCTTTATTCCATTCTTTTGATGCATGTTTTTGCACATAACCTGTTACCTTTTTGTTGTTTTGCACACTGCCCATTGTTTTTTTTTTGCACATCGGCTGTTGTCTCTGTCTTTCTTTTGTTATACAATTGTATTGTTGTTGTGTTTTTTTCTTGTACTACTTATGTCCGAGAGCTAGCTAAATAGCATTTCGTTATACCATATACCTGTGTATGAGTATAATGACAATAAACTTGGACTTGAACTTGAACTTGACATAGTCTTGCAGGCAGTATATTATTTTATCGTTTACTCGTTAAAAAAAACATGGTCTTCTTGTTCCTAAGTCAGATTTTTAGTGCTTTCGAACGTTACTTCCAACCTGGACTGACAGCTCACCCGATCTGTTTGTGATCAGACCATGGAGTCGGGGGCTGTACCAAGCGCACGTTCCTTCCCAATGCTGAGGCGATCATTCGGAAGATAGGTGTGAAGAGAGACAAGCTTTGTCGACTAAAAAACAAGGCAGGATATGCAAGAATATTAATCACTGGCGACAGTTATGTTCTCTTACTATTGAGACTCCTACATTGCAAGTTTTCTTGAAGACTTTGAAACAGGCATGGGTGGGGTTTGAAACCACAATCTTCAGTTTACAAGACCGACACCTTATCACTTGGCCACTGGACCTTCGAGAAAGCATGGGAATAATGTTGTTCAAATTATTTTTTTCTGAATCTGGTTTACATCGCCTGGAGGCAGCAACAACAGTAAAAGGGATACTTAACAAGGAGATACGCTGTAGCAGTGCGACTCCAACAGATGCTCCTGAAGAGACTGGAGGTTTAAGCCAGCTCCTTAGAGCGCTCGGCCACGTTACTCTCAACAGCGGCTCTTCAGCTCTTGTTGTTTGACCTAGTGTTTTTATAACGCGTGGAATTGACCGCAACTTCGTTTTCTGAGATGCTTTCTCTCACGTGGTGAAATCTCGACCTCTTTGGCATCTCTGGCTATAGTTCTTCTGTAGAGCAGGCTTTCACACCTCTGCTTATAGTGAAGTCATTTTATTTTTACAGGAAGACCCATTCCATAACGATCTCTCCTGTTTTAGAAATGCTTCATAAGGCGTGTTTGATTCAACGGACAAACAGTATACTAATTGTACAATGTAGATTTATCCGGCATTCATACTGGATTTGAGTGGGATTCTGAAATACTTCTTGCAAAGGTATGCAGACTTTCTTGAACCTATAATAAAAAAACAGACCTGCAACTTCCTAGCTTCCAATCTCTGATGTTGCTGTCCTTAAACTCGGACGTGATGTTCTGCAGACGTGTGCATAATGTCCTGTTTTCTTAAAGTGTAGACATTTTGCTGTTCACGCTCCGCATTCATCTGCTTTGTGCATTGTTAGTCCGCACCTTTAACATGTAATGTCAGCCGTCCCCTGTTCTTCTATATCTCTAGCATGACTGCGTCCGGCTGCTCAGCTTTTGTTTGTAAAGTTTGAGCGAGCGCCCTGTTCAGTGTCACTTTGTCACTGTGGTCAGAAAGCATTCTTGATTCTGCTTGAGCTGCTTCATGAATTCTAGCGACTGTAAGAGCTCTTTCTAAAGTCAGCCCTTCCTCCTGCAGCAATTTATAGTTTCTTATGTGCACATTTTTCCACAAGTTGATCTCTTAACATGTCAGTTTCCAATACTCCAAAGTCACACGATTTAGCCAGTTCTCTTAGTGCAGTCACAAAAGCAACAACAGATTCGTCCTGAGACTAAGTTCTCTGCCTAAATTTATGCCGTTCCAAAACCACATTTCTCCGCGGTGTAAAGTAAGCGTCTAAGGCAGCTACAGTCTGTTCATATGTACCTTTTTCTCCAGGGAGGTTGGCGAAAATCCGCTGCACGGGAGCCCCGATACAGTGCAGTAGTGTAGCCCGTCTCACGGCATCCTGAGCTTCTGTAGATCCACTGGCTATTTAAAAAAATCTGTACGACTCCATCCATATCTTGTATTCCGTATACAAATACGGAGCTCCGAGGTTCAGTAGAAATGGTGGAAAAAGCTGAGCATAAGCAAAGCTTCTCGGCGCGGCTGCCATATCTTCCATGGCGCAAGCTAAACGAAAAGTCCGAAAATTCAGAAGTTCGTGTTCTGCTCGCTTTGAGTCCGTTAACCACTCATCTCTCGTCGCCATAAATGTTGTGTATCTTAATAAAGAGACGTTTTCATATTAGTTTAACTATTTTATTAACTACACAGATCACGCCCTTACACCATATATTCCCGCCTTCTACTCTCTCAATCTGTTGTCTCGCGATGTCTACTCACTATACTACATTAAGCATGACTTCTTGTTGCAGTTGAGCTCAAAGCTGGAGATGAACTCCATATTCTACCGCCGTAACTAGTCCGAAACGTAGTACACAGTACACACTTTTTAAGTGAACTCAGGTTGTTAAAAAATTAAACCAGCGCCCTGTCACAGAAACGTACCCCAGTCTCCCGCGCAACAAGCGGGGGTACTCAGCACTATACTAACGAGGAGCGCTTGTCTGCAGCTGAGCGTCAGCTCTGTTTACTGTCAGCAGTCATTTCTTCATTTCCAAAGACTTTTTCACCTGCTTTCAGCTTTTAAACTAAACGCTCAAGAAGTAATTAATGTCAGTTGGAAGTCTGTTTCTGTTGTCTCAGCTCTTGATAAAGAAAAGCCGTGCATGGGAGACTCCCTCTCTGAAGAAGTTTGCCGTCACCCTGCGAGGGAGAAGAGCCATCAATCACCGAGGCAACTACTGAGACAGTTAACATTAAACACGTGAAATGCGAGATGTTGTGATTTTTTTTCCCGCTAAAGGCTTCTATCGTTTCTACTCTAACGAGAAAGACCACTTTATTAGAAGTGAGATTTTAACAAACGTCTCCAGGGTTAACTGCGACCTGAACGCAACGCCTTAGACCACCAGCCATCTGGCCTGTGGTACTTAGAGCAGTGCTCAATAAAAATGATCAAAAACCGAAAGCGCTTCTTATGCGGATCAGTATATTCCGATACCACTGGTTCTGCAGAAGAAATAAGAAAAGCCGAACTCAAAGCAGTGTGTTGCCATTACGGGTACTCTGCAGCTGCTTTAAGATCTACTCACACCGTGTTGCCATTAAGGCTACCTAGTTAAAAAAAAACTTATCGTCATCTTTTTGAACGTGATTATTAGACACCCGTTAAATCTCCACCGAGGTTTCTTGAGAGATCGTTCAGCGAGCGAGTATTAAAAAACTACGTCGCTCCCAACCTCTGCTCTCACTGTAAACTCGGACGTGATGTTCTGCAGATGTGCAGTGTGCCTTTCCTCTTGTCGTATTCAAGAGTACTCACTGTGTGAGCTCCTCACTGCGTGTTCTGTACTCTACTGTGATTTAATTTAGATGATTACGTGGAGTAGAGTGACAAGATCTTCTTGAACATTTTCGGTTTGTGAAATGAAACACTAAATACACTACTGTAAATACAAGTAATGGACATTTAAAATAACCACAGTACAGCTAGAAGAGTGAAAGATAAAAGAATGACATTCACAATAAGAGCAGCACAACCGCCCGAACAGGGACTTGAACCCTGGGCCCTCAGATTAAAAGTCTGATGCTCTACCAACTGAGCTATCCGGGCTCTGAAAGAAGGTCAACACTGTCGGGATCCTCGCAAGTCACGTGTCTCTTGTTCCGAAGAGCAGTCATATCTGACCCGTCTGGAATGACCACTGACAGACTTTATCCAGAAGCGACGGCACCACTCCCAGTAGAATGAGTGAGAAATACAGCATGACATGGGTAGCTAAGGGGCTCCCACAATCCATCTTTCCTCACATTACTGATTTTTTTCAATAGCATTTTGACCTTTTTTCACAGATTTTTTTCTCATTTAATAAAATCTTTTAATCAACAACATTAAAAAGAAAATAAATGGAACGTTTTTTGGAACAATAATTAAAAAAAATATTTCAATGCCTTGGTTGTATACGTGTGCACACCCTTTATAAAGGGAGTTGCAACAGTGCTGAAATTTAAAGAGCATTTCTGTAGAGAAAACAGCCTTGATGTTCAGCTTAGGGAGCTTGTCTTTTCGAAATTCTATTTCTTAACACCTTGCACAGCCTCCCGACAGACTAACAAATATTTTTTGGAGAAATTGGCTCACACACCGGAAGACACTAACGTTTATTTACGTTAGAGTAAGTGAATAACAGTTTAACCGAAAAGGTTTGTATTTGTGATTTTGTTAAAATTCAATACATCGTCTATCAACAGTTAGAATTTATTAAGAAATTGTTTTATTTCATAAACTATAAGACAATTCAGAGAGTTTATAGGTCATATCCGTCGCTTATGTTCTTTTAACTCTAGCGTTCAGGATCCAAACCCAGGTGCGGACTGTTGTGTTTCTTGAATCTCTTGTAATCATCAAAAGTCGATGTGTAGTCCTTCAGTACTTTCTCCAGTTGTGCCATGGATATTTTATATGTTCAATACTTGTCATGCTCTTTTGCATTTTCCTTAACAAACGGAAAAAGTTCGAAGTGTGTTTATGGCTGTGCTTCACATCTACACGACAGCACTTGTAACAGTACAGGACACGCAGTGAGGAGTTTGTGAAGCTTTCAGTTTAATGCGGAGTTCAGAAGGAGGATTCGCTCGCTGAATGATCTCTCAGGAAATCCCGGGTGAGATTCAACAGGTGTTTTCTGCAACAGCCATGACAAGTGTAAAGCAATCTCAGGATTTCCTGAATTTGAACTAAATTATTAGTTCAAATAATTTAGGATTTAACAGAACTAAAAGAGGTACATTTAAAACAGCACTGCAACTCAGCAGCACGTCGAGTGTGCCTGCATTTAATTGTGTAAACCTGGCTCTCTCTGAACACAAGCAAAGAGTTCTCACTCACCAGAAGATTGCGATGTGAGTACTGTAACATAAAGTACCTGGAGATTCCAGGGATTGAACCCGGGACCTCATACATGCGAAGCATGCACTCTACCACTGAGCTACATCTCCGATGAAAAAAAGCTTACGGAACAGACTTAGAGATGTGCAAATGCTCACTGATCACACCACTCATGAAGAATGCCAGCAGTTTCCCACTTTCGCGTTTCTTCTACTACAGAGTAAATTCATAGGAATGAAAAAATAAGGAAGGAAAAATAATGGCATCGAAGCTTCAAGAGACTGTGCACAAATTAATCTGTTATTTTTGCATCCAGTTACATGGGCGACGGTGGTTGATTCCCAGACGGGGGAGTGCTTTTTTTCTACCTCATTACTCGACTGTCTTTCAATTCTGTTTTATTTGAAAGCTTTTTGCATCTTTTAAGTGCTCTTGATTAATCTATGCATAGAAAAACAGCAGTGCTGATGATTTAATGTAAAAGGGTGAAACGACGCCCCAAATACAGGAATGGTAACAGGAAGGATCGTGTTCTTATTTAATATGTCCTTTTGAGGTGTCTTGTCAATGCACACAGGCGGTAGAGCTGAATAATTTACTTTTAGTGGTGTTTTTAAACAAAGATGGAACACGTTCTTTCTATACCAGGAAGAAAGGAGCAGACTTTACCTTTAAGAGGCAAAAATGACACCTTATCAAAGCTAATATTAATTAAAATGACATCACAACAAAAGAGTGGAGCCTTGAGTGAATAAAGCCTTGAGTGGAGCCTTGAGCTTTCATTGGACGTCTGTGTCTCCATAACTTTGTAGGTGAGAGAGAGGAGTGTGATAATTTGCAGGTGCTTCTCGGAAGTGCGTTGGTGGTACAGGCGCCTTCCAAATAATTGAGTCAGGTTTGAATCCCAGCCAGTGCAAACCCAAATCTTTTCAAGATAATCTGTGGTCCGCTAACACATCTTTTGAAACACTACAACAGGTAACACCCGTGTGAAACATCATGAGCATCTGTTAAACCTCTCTACCTGCCCGTTCCTCACAGAGACATGACGAGGGTCTAAGGGGACATTTTGAGCCGTAGAAACATTTTATCATTCCGTACTTTCCTGTGCAGTCAGGCCAGTTCCACTTTAACTGCGCCCGACAACGGAGGTCGTTTTGAAAACAACGAGAGTAAAGGCACACTGCACGTCTGCAGAACATCACGTCCGAGTTTAAGGACAGCAACATCAGAGATTGGAAGCTAGGGAGTTTCAGGTCTGTGTTTTTATTATAGGTTCAAGAAAATCTGAATACCTGAAGAAGTATTTCAGAATCCCAGTCAAAGACAGTACGAATGCAGCATAGATCTGCATTGTACAATTAGTATACTGTTTGTCCGTTGAATCAAACACGCCTTATGAAACATTTCTAAAACAGGAGAGATCGTTAGGGAATGCGTCTTCCTGTAAAAATAAAATGACTTCAAGGGCACTATAAGCAGAGGTGTGAAAGCCTGCTCTACAGAAGAACAAAAGCCAGAGATGCCAAAGAGGTCGAGATTTCACCACGTGAGAGAAAGCATCTCAGAAAACGAAGTTGCGGTCGTTTCCACACGTTATAAAACCACTAGGTCAAACAAGAGCTGAAGAGCCGCTGTTGAAAGTAACACGGCGGAGCGCTCTAAGGAGCTGGCTTAAACCTTGAGCCTCTTCAGGAGCATCTGTTGGAGTCACACTGCTACAGCGTATCTCCTTGTTAAGTATCCCTTTTATTGTTGTTGCTGCCTCCAGGCGATGTAAACCAGATTCAGAAAAAAAATAATTTGAACAACATTATTCCTATATTTGCTTGAAAGTGCCATGGACAAGTGGTAAGGTGTCGGTCTCGTAAATCGAAGGCTGTGGTTTCAAACCCCACCTGTGCCTGTTTCAAAGTCTTCAAAAAAACTAGCAATGTGGGAGTCTCAATTGTAAGAAAACATAACTGTTGCCAGTGATTAGTGCATATCCTGCCTTGCTTTTTAGTCAACAAAGCTTGTCTCTCTTCACACCCATCTTCCGAATGATCGCCTCAGCATTGGGAAGGAACGTGCGCTTGGTACAGCCCCCCGACTCCATGGTCTGATCACAAACAGATCGGGTGAGCTGTCAGTCCAGGTTGGAAGTAACGTTCGAAAGCACTAAAAATCTGACTTAGGAACAAGAAGACCATGTTTTTTTAAACGAGTAAACGATAAAATAATATACTGCCTGCAAGACTATGTCATGTTCAAGTTCAAGTTTAAAGTTCAAGTTCAAGTTTATTGTCATTATACTCATACGCAGGTATATGGTATAACGAAATGCTATTTAGCTAGCTCTCGGACATAAGTAGTACAAATAAAAAAACACAACAACAATACAATTGTATAACAAAAGAAAGGCAGAGATAACAACTGATGTGCAAAAACAAACAACAGGCAGTGTGCAAAACAACAAAAAGGTAACAGGTTATGTGCAAAAACATGCATCAAAAGAATGAAATAAAGGGATAGAAATGATGGGGAGTGAGCTTTTTGACATGTATGGTAGAGGTAGATTTTCAATGTGTGTTTGGGTTTTTGGTAAGAAAGAAGGCACTGTGAGGTTCAGATCATAGGTGAGAGGTGAGGAGAGAGTGAGAGAGGCTGGGAGTTTAATAGTGCGGGGATAAAAACTGTTTCTGAGTCTGGTAGTCCGGACCCGAATGCTCCGGTACCGTTTTCCATGTCATGCTAAACGCCACAAATTGTGTTAGTCCAGTCGTATCTATCATCCTAAAGTTACGGAAAATCGGATGCGACTGGTGCAATGAGCATCCATTTTTTCAGGATAGTCGAGCGGTTTAAAACAGCAAATTCACAGCTTCGTGTCTTTTAAGCTTTGTGTTTCACTCTCCAAATAGAGGCACGGGTTCAAATCCCACTCCCGACAATCAGGCGTTTTACGCTGTCTTTTTTACCTGCCTTTACACTGTTTCAGTCTTGTTGTGCTCACTGACAATCACAGTACGAGGGAAACGGAGAAACTGCTTAGCAAAAACATAACGGACAGAAAAAAGCTTTGTAAACACGTGAATGTGATTAGCAGCAGTAAGGTATGCACTCAAATGTTTAAGGCTTATTTATAACAGCAGCAGAAGAAAGGTGCAGCACAATGCAATTTGTGAGAATTCGCGGGTTTTTATGCTGCTTGGACTTCTTTCGAGCCTATGAAGTGACCCCCGTTTTATTTTCATTTTCAAACTTCAGAACCGAATAACAAAGAGGTTTCATGTGTGACAGCATTCCGTTGCAAATACCGTTTCCACGATGTATTCAGCGACGGGAATGAAATATTTTAGTGCTGGCTCAAATGCGAGGAATTTCAGAAAAACCTGGAAAAGCAACGCTTGCAGTAAATGACAAATCTAAAGCGTGTAGTCAGCATGAACAGAACAACGCAATGCTCTGTAAAAACGATCTGAAGCCGCAATTACTCTTTTATCTCGGGCAGTTCATTCCGATACGATGTTTCCGCAGAATAAATTAAATGCCGAACTTGCCAAGCAAGTTTAATACTTGCTTGTGAGCCCTAGATAAATTGGCTGCTGCAATTTCAGCAAGCGGCGTTCTGTTCAGCTGCCTGTAGTACACATTGCTGATTCCTTTTGTGAGGGCACGGGCAATCTTTCAACGATAAGGCTGAGGTGCCTGTCGAAATTGTGTTTCCCTTTCACTGTGTTGTATTTGCCCTACTCGTACAACATCAATTGTGATGTCATCATTGCCCATTGGTTTGTGTCTTGTTGTCATTGTGTATTTTACATTACAGGAACTGAAAGTACTGAACTGAAGGTACTGAAGGTAGGAACTGAAAGTACAGACTGCTTTAATTATAAGAAAGTTTTTTTTCTGCTGTTCTTTTTCCTGATGTATTGGTATTTGAAGGCCATTGGGCAGCAAGGATTTATCTTCCTGAACTCTCTATATAAGATATGGGTCCATTATCATCTTAGTTTAGATGTACCTTTTAAAGGTGGTATTATTCTCCATTGTTCAGCCTTCAGACATACTTGGAAAGTTTTAGGCACAGACATAATCTTTCTTAATCCCCTTTTATCCTGAGGTGATGTCCCAGGTAAGCTTTCCCCCTGGGAATATTCACTGTGCTCTTCAGGCTTTTTTTCTGATTCTACACAGATTTTTTCTCCTTCAAACATGTCACCACTGTCTGTGCTGCCGTGTGCAGCCCATGCATCTTTTGTATCTTCTGATGAACTTCTGAGCTCTGTGTTGCCTTCCAAACTATGTCCCTCACTTTGACTTGAAATATGGACTATAGATTGTGTACTGTCATCTGGTTTTGAATCCTTACCAATACTCACCTCCTTCTGCGCCCTAAGCACTTGGATTCTTACTTTTTTTCTATCTTCATGCCAAATCACTGATAACCATTTCCTGTTGCTGGAGTAATCCTCTCCAAGGACTCTGTTTGACAGTGTTGACCACATATTGTCATGTCACCTAATTTTTTTTTCTATCTTAGAAAACTTCAGAAATTCTTTGATCTCACTCCCTACTCCACCAGCCCTTGACCACAGGTCTGGCATCCTACTCCTCTGTCCTCCTTTAACATGTGGCATTGCCAACAATCTGAAAAATAGGGAACACATCTGAATGAAGTGGAAACATAATTGAAATTCAACTCCCAATGGATGTTAAGAGTGTAGGAGTGCAACAGATGTACAAGTCCATTAAATGTTTTTATTTCTGTGTTTAATTTTTGAGGGACCCTATATTTTGATATAGCATCAATCACAAAACAGCATTCTGTCAATGTCACAACCACCAGACCGGGGAGATCAACTCACAAAAGAACTAACCAGTACCAGCAGTGGGTTAATAATAACTTGTGTAAATCCACCAGTACATGCTCTACTGTGCGGCAAGCAGCATTGTTTTAACCATTCAAACCCGCTTCCCGCTACTCGGTATTGAGTCTTCTCTTTGAGAGCTCTACCTCGCATTTACTCTGAATATCGCTTACTGGTTACTGAACTCCCTTTTGCCTCTGGACCTTGGACCTCACCTTCCGATTTGGATTGTTTGTTTCTCTCTGTACTTCAGGTATTTCAATCTACCTTTCACCTAACAATCTCGCCTGACGTTCTAGATTGTTCGCCTGTCTCAATAACTACTTGCTCCTGCATCTGCATAGGATCTGCATACCTTTTCACTGAGGATTTCTGACAGTCAAAGCCACATAAAAAAACTAGAAAAGAAGTATGTGTTTCTTAAAAAAAATACCCCCAGATTGTTTTTGTTTTTTTTTAAGTCAACATATCTGGGTTGTGTTTGCAAGATTTTTAAAAATTGCAAAGTTTGTGTGGGTATGATTGTAAAAAATCAAATCATAACTGAAGAAGTCTCCATGGTCAAAACATTGCGTTTTCTTCTTCTCTTTTCAGCATGGAATAAACCTATTACTTGTTCCTTGGAGAATACCATGTGCCAATAAGATATGATCACTGTATTGACCATATACAATTTCTTGCATTAGGAATTCCTATTTTGCATACCCCAGCTTGCTCTCCTTGAGATACACATACAGGGAGAGTAGCTGGGGGTCAGAGCACAGGGTCAGCCATTTATACGGCACCCCTGGAGCAGTTGGGGTTAAGGGCCTTGTTCAGGAGCCCAATGGAGTAGGATTCCTCTGCCGACCGTGGGATGTAAACCAGCAACCTTCCAGCCACAGGTGCAGATCCTTAGCCACAGAGCCACCGCTCTGCCAAATGTGCCAATTCTTTAGAAAGAAGTCCAAAAGAATGCAAATTTACTTTTTTAAAATAGCTGTTGTAAATAACATAAGTGGCTATTGAAGAGTACATACAAGCACAGAGACAAGTTAATAAACTTGGAATGACTACTTACAGCTCTGGAAAGACCGAAGATATTGTTTCCAGTTGTTAAGGAACAAGTAATAGGTTTATTCCATGCTGAAAAAAAGAAGAGAGAAAACAATGTTTCGGTCGTGGAGCGTTCTTCAGGTGTGAGAGAGAGAAGGCAGTAGGCAAAGGTAATGTACAGATGCAGCCATTCAAAGTGAGCGGTACAGACACGTACCGCAGGTATAATGACACGGGGTACCGCGGTGCGTGATTGGTTGACCGACAGGGGCACTCGTGGTCCATTGGTCTGTCGTAGAAAGACTTACTGTAAACGTCTTTACTGTGCCCGTTGTAGATATTGAATTTTACCACTGAAGGGAAATCTTAATAGCTGAGCATAAAAAGAATAGGAGCATACTGTAACGCGTGTGAAGGCCATAAACGATATTAATTTTGGAACGTAAACATACAGTATATAGCTGGTCTTGGTACTTTAAAGAAAAAAATACACACCAGTATTCCATTTCTCCCTAAACATTGTAAGCTTCGAAGTCTTTAACTAATGTGATACCGGAGTCAACAAGCATACTTTTAGAATTTGATTAAAAGGGAATATAATATGGAATCGCGTATCTAAAGAATTTAATAACGGTATGATTATATCCGTGTACTGCGGCAGGGCTGTGTAGGGCTGTTTCGCCTGCCTGATCATGTGAGCTGTCTTGTAGCCTACTGGTCTAGGTGTGTGACTACCAACTGGCAGGTTGTGTGTTCGAATCCAGCTGGTGCTGGACTTTTATTTTAACAAACATTTCTTCGAAAAAATAGGTAAGCGATATTATGGACAATCAATTGACTTTTATATTTCAAAATATCGCAACATGATCGATATTTGCGATATTTTGAACATATCTTCCCTTCTGACAGCGGTTCCTGCTTCTATTGTGTGTGTGTGTGCAACAGTAAATTTTTATAGAGAAATGGAGGCTGGACAGTATGCGTTACAATATAAACATATATATTGATTTAAATCGTGTTCTGATTTAAATCGCAAACGCGTGTTTAATTATGTGTTTTTTAATCATAATCAGGCTAATGCATTTCTACATTTTCTGTATGAACCAGCTTAGAGGTTCATACAGAAAGACAGCTTGTGTTTAAATTGAGTGTAAGGTAATTTATGCTTCTAAAGTCATGGTCAGTATTATTGTACTGTGCTGTACTGTGTCACATTATTTTATAGCGTTTTTATTGCGTTATTAAATCCGGTGGCGCTGTGTTAGTTTCCTGACTCACATTACTTAAACTGTGACACTGATCATTCATCTCTAAATAAACTTTATTTTATATAGCGTTTTAAGCGAATAGGTAATTAGATTGCTCATAAACCTAATCACTTTTTCTACATAAACACAGCGTGATTGCTCTCTGAAAATGCTTTTCCTTTATTTTTAAAGTAGGCTCAGATTTCAACTATAGATTGTATTATTATAAACTTTCTTGGAAAAATGTATTTTATGTAAACCATGTTTGCTATTAATTCATTTAGGGCTAAAATACGTTCATTGTCTTCCAATCGAGTCGAGTTGACATTGGAAGCCTGCCACACCCGGACTGTTAAACCAACGCATGAGCACGTCAAAGCCCATTGAGCCAGTATTGGCTTTAGTATTTAGTATTTAGTATATTGTAACGCTTACGGCAGACAGGCACTGTGTAGGAGCCGACACACCAGAGCAGCGCATCGAGGGAGTGTCTGCATTTATAACTTAGTTTTTAAAATTAGTCAAGCAATACGAAGCATCTCCTTTTACTTAGTGCCTGAGCATACTGCAACGCGTGTGAAGCCCATAAACGATGTTAATTTTGGAACTTAAACATACAGTATATGGCTGGTCTCGGTACTTTAAAGAAAACATACACACCAGTATTCCATTTCTCCCTAAACATTTTAAGCATCGAAGTCTTTAACTAACGCGATACCAGAGTCAACAAGCATACTTTTAGAATTTGATTAAAAGGGAATATAATATGGAATCACGTATCTCAAGAATTTAAAGACCAGACAATCGCAAACTCGTTTTCAATAAAATTATTTTATTCATTCAGCAGTTTGTGAGAGGGACATCCAGCAGGGAGAGACACACACACCGGTTTTCATTGACAAAATTGTTTTTTTTTCAATTCCTCTTGTCTAACAGGAATGTTTTGTTTGTGGACAGACTGTTAGACAAGAGGAAAAGACCGCCTCCTCCTACGAAGCATTTCGTTGATCCAATCACGAATTCTTTTCCAGTCGTACGCAGCAAGGGTTGAAAATCTCCGATTCACCATCGTACTAATGGTTTCCCGGAGATTGCAAGGCAAGGCACTTTTGCCTCTGGACCCATCGAAATTTACAGACGTGGTCCACCCCCAGTAAATTTCACAAGTCACAAGATTTCGAAACACGAGGGCGGCGTAGCGGTCGGCTCTTGCTTTCCCGTCTATGCCGATGCACTGCAAGTACAACCCCCCCTCCATCTCCTGGGTGATGGGTAGCAGTTGGACATCTGGGAGAATTATTCGTCCCACTGGCATCTGTGAATTCCGCTGTGCTTCCTGGGGGGAGCTAGCCGCCGGGGACAGCATCAACAGATTCCTGCGCGGTGGTGAACTGAGAGGCCGGGATGGAGTGTCCTGAGGCGGTGTGTGCTCTGCGGTGGCAGAGCTTCCGCCAGGCATTGCAGCCTGCGCGGCGGGGAGAGGCACTTTTCGGGAGACAGCTGCTCAACTGTTTGACTGCTGGAACTCTAGCCTCCCAATCCTCCCCAGTAATGCATCGTAATGCTCCCGCTGCTGCCGAAATGTCTCCATACAGGTGCTGCTTCTACAGGTTGGCACCCTGGCCAGTGGCCGAGAGCAGAGACCCACGGTCTGTGGCAAAATAACATAATTCATGTAAGAAATAAAGTCACACAGTAGTATTCATCAGTCGCGGAACAGAAGTCAAAATAAACTTTTCTTTTTTTCCGTCTTACCGCTTTCTTTTTTACTGTCCTGGTGGTAGATCGTTTCGCCCGTGCAGTGTTTTCTTGAAGAACAGGCTACGAAGAAATAATTATAATTTAATTTAAAATTCAAAACGGCAATAATACCTTGTAATATGCGCTGTAATCGCGTATTTCAGATGAAGTCTGCTGTATTTGCTTACCCTTTGCTCTTTGGAAGCTGGGGCGGCAGAAGCACCCCGTCTCTTCCCGTAAAACGCCTTGGTCTCCATACTGTACTGTGGTCGCTGTAGTGCAGGTTCGCAGTTTTTTTTTTGTGATGGGAGCTCACCCAATCCCTTGGTGTCTTTTATGCGTCACACATACTGTATTTCAGCGCCATATATTTCATGGATATTATGGAATATAATGGATGGATATCTTAGTTATCTTTCTAGTTCACAGGTTTGCATGCATAATTTAATTTTGAAAGCCACTGAGACATCAGGTACTACTGTTGTATTTATGAAAAAGAAACAAAACAAAAAACATACTAACAACTGTGCCATCCTACTCCTTAGTTAATACATTTTATTATTCATAAACAGTTAACATTGTTAGCAAAATATTTTGAATTATATTTAACCCTATTTTTTCTTTAGTTTTGTATTTAACTTATTATATGATAGTCAGACTTAATGTATATTTGAACAATGAAAATATATTTTTACAAGATTTTACATTAAGCACTTAAAATTAATATGGTTAATAATAGTAAACTGTAACATGCTGTAACAAGATCGGTTAAACTGCGAAGAAAATGCTTTCAGAGAAAATGTTTCAGGTGTGAAGAACATAGATCTCCAATGCAATTTCAACCAAACCTGTTCCCACACACCCTGCCCCCACTACCATTAGAATATACACAAACATTTTAGCGTTTCATTCTGAGCAGAAGACCCTCACACCTAAAGAGTGCTGACTGTGACGAATTAAACCAGTTTTACAGGTTTCAATCACAGACCATGTGACATGGGACTCAGTAAACTACAGTAACACCGTATTTGATAACGCTATAAAAACGCTATAAAATAATGTGACTTGGCACAGAACAAGTTTACAGCACAGTACAAAAATAAATGCTGACCATGACTTTAGAAGCATAAATTGCCTTACACTCAATTTAAACACAAGCTGTCTTTAGCCCTCTAAGCTGGTTCATACAGAAATGTAGAGATCCAGGCTCAGAACACACAGCTTCATTAGCGAATACATATGCAGGACAACTAGAGAAGACGTTTTACAGCGGATGGATTTTTAGAAACATCCCATCAGACATCCCATCATATTCACAACGTGAAATCTAGAAAATAATATTACGTAACCAAAATCCGCAATATGGAAACAGAACCTGTGTAATTGTTGATAGATTATGTACTCGTAACATTTTTTCAAGACGAACTACAACATTTAAAAAATGACTTGTATGTACTTGATATCTCTAATCAATCCACGGGTCCCAGCACAAAACGAAAGTAAAACGCATACCGTTTCGCGCTTCTTATTAGTTGCTCAAAAGTAATTTGACCGTATGAAATGCATAATATAAACCTAGAAACATATACGTGAGCAGTACTTAAGCACTGTAGTATCGGTGTTAAGACATACCTCTCAAATACTGTAAATCAAGTTAAAAATATCTCAAGACCGATTCTGGTCGTAATGAAACCATGCAAGGGAGTTTTTATGTCCGTTGCAGTTCTTTTGCAACATGAATATAATTATATCGTTATTAATTTCTTGAGATACACGATTCCATATTGTATTCCCTTTTAATCAAATTCTAAAAGTATGCTTGTTGACTCCGGTATCACGTTAAAGACTTCGAAGCTTACAATGTTTAGGAAGAAATGGAATACCGGTGTGTATTTTTTTCTTTAAAGTACCGAGACCAGCCATATACTGTATGTTTATGTTAAGATTTCCCTTCAGTGGTAAAATTAGATATGAATATTCAATACTTAAACGGGCACAGTTAAGACATTAAATATACATATACATATTGTATACAGTACAGTTTGCATACGGTAATATGTTTATGTTACGCGATTAAAAAATAAATAAATAAAACTGGAAGGTCCAGCACCACCATTATGTTTATATTGTTGTTTTTGTTGGTTGGTTGTTATTATGGTTATTAATAATACGATCTATAGTTGAAATCTGAGCCTAAATAAAAAGAAAAAGCAAGTGACTAGGTTTATGAGCAATCTAATTACTTATTCGTTTAAAACGCTATATAAAATAAAGTTTATTATTAATTTGCTGGACAGAGCGGTGAACATTATTATGCATAAGACAAAGATAACGATCCTGATCAGTTTAGAAATCTGTGTACGCTGTAAGGTTTTTACTTCTTAATTTTTTAAAATACACGTTTTGAATAGAAAGAAATCCTCTTCCTGGTACAGTATGTATAGCAAACCAGCACGTCTTTTTTCTCCAATCAGAGGGGTGTCAGATAGTGTCAGCCAATCACCATTCTGCGTTGGGTAGCAACGGGTGACTGTTCTCAGGCGGAAGATGTAAACAGCTTAATGTTCGTGTTAAATTTTTTTTTTTAATTCAATTAAACGGGCACAGTTAAGACATTAAATATACATATACATACTGTATACAGTACAGTTTGCATACGGTAATATGTTTATGTTACGCGATTAAAAAATAAATAAATAAAAATGAAAAGTCCAGCACCAGCTGGATTCGAACACACAACCTGCCAGTTGGTAGTCACACACCTAGACCAGTAGGCTACAAGACAGCCCGCATGATCAGGTAGGCGAAACAGCCCTACACAGCCCTGCCGCAGTACACGGATATAATCATACCGTTATTAAATTCTTTAGATACGCGATTCCATATTATATTCCCTTTTAATCAAATTCTAAAAGTATGCTTGTTGACTCTGGTATCACGTTAGTTAAAGACTTCTAAGCTTACAATGTTTAGGGAGAAATGGAATACCGGTGTGTATTTTTCCTTGTGATATTTTAAGCTCTAGTTAAATGATAGGTGTCGCATTTTAAATCATTTTCGTAGCTAGAAATTATGAAATGCCCTGTTAAAAGCAAGGAAGTTTTTATGCCCGTTGAAGTAAAACAGAATGCCTGACAAAGTATGGCTTGGACAGATTCCAAGTGCTTGTACAAATGTGCTAAAGAAATTATACTTTGAGTATACAGCTTGTCCAAAGTCATCCATTATTAATACTATTAGTAATATCTTCAGTAAAGGCTTTGATGCATAAATATTTCTGATAAAGGTAGGTTGTGCACTTTTGTTCAACTGAGCAATCTTGCTTTCATAAAATATACCAACATTTTAATGACTGATGATTAACATGCTGTAATACACAGTTCAAAATTAAAGGCTCAAATGCTGTACATGAGAGGCTAAGCTCCCCCTGGCGGTTTTACAAGGCGACGCCGGATAGCTAGTCACGTGACACACGTGAAATGCGTGATACCGCGTGATACCGTGACACGCCCACCGGGGCATGCTGCGAAATACCTCACCCATTTTGAATTGCTGCATCGGTAGTGGGAGAACAAAGGCTGGGAGGGAGGAGGTGTGAGACGCGGGAGCAGGGGACAGAAAGAGAGGCCAATCAAGAGGTGTGCAGTCAGAATAGGTTTTGAGAGGTGTGAAATGAAACTTCCAATGAATGGAGAAAAACTTGTGATCCTAACTGCAGGATAAATTTGGTTTCAGTAGTCTTACTAATGTATGAGTTCAGAAAACCATCTTTGAGAACACAGACGTAGAGATTAGAGTGGTCATGGCCATCAGAGGTGAAATGAGAAACAATGGTTTTTGGAGAGATCTTTAATCTTCACAGCCCTGACATGTTCTCTGAAGCGGTCTCCAAGTCTCCTTCCTGTTTCTCCAATATAGAGAGAAACTGGGCATTTACTGCAAGTGATACAGTAAATAAGGTTGCTGGAGGTACAAGATGCCATCTGGGTGATCCAGAATTGTCCTGAGGTCCCTTGAATGAGTGTGGTGTTGGATGTGTACTTGCAGGCGATACAGCGAGCTCTGTTGCAGGGTAAAGTACCTGGTGTGGATGGTTGCTGAGAGCGGTCAAGGGAGCTGTGAACACGAAGGTTGCGCAGATTAGGTGATTGTCGATATGAGATGATGGGGCGGTCAGAAAAGAGGGCCCCAATGGAGGAATCATCCTGTAGGATGGAAAAGTTGTCGTTAACAGTCCTGGGGATAGGAAGTGTGTTAGGGAAGCACCAAAGGAATGCGGTTGTTATGGTGGGAGTTCCTGATTGGGTTGATGGTCCGAGGGGTGTTTTTGGCTCGGGCAAAGGCCCTGTCAATAACACTGCTGGGGTATCCTCTGTTGATGAAAAAGGAGTAGATTTTGAGGGTTTGATTCTGGAAGTCGATGTCGTTGCTGCATATTTGTTGTAGCCGAAGGAACTGTGAAAAAGGGAGAGAATTTTTAGTATGTTTGGGGTGAAAACAAGAGATAGCTGTGTGAATCCGTGGGTTTGTAATAAACAGAAGTGGAGAGTCTGGGGTAGTTGATGGAGAAGTTGATGTCCAGAAACGGAAGAGTAGTGGAAGATATGTTAACCATATATTTGAGGGACAGGTGGAAGTTGGTGAAATGGTGCAGGAAGCACTTAAGCTGATCGTTGGAGCATGTGGTGGCACTGACGCAGCCATCGATATATCGCTTGTAGAGGTCAGGGACATAGCCAGTGTAGGAAGCGAAGAAGCGTTCTTCTACCCAGCCAACAAAGATATTGGCATAGCTGGGTCCCATTCTGGTGGCCATGGCAACTCCACTCACCTGTTGGTAAAAAAGATTATTGAAGGAGAATGCGTTCAGTCTGAGAACCAGTGTTTCTGGTTGTTGTCCTTTAATTGATCTGGCACCAAAACATTAATCCTAAACAGTCAAACAAGTCCATGTGATGAAAACCCTTATGCTCTTTAATGTTTTTTTACACACTAATTTCCCCCCCTCCCACTCATCAGCTTTTGGATGAGAGATTCTGACCACTGTATAAGATCAGAAGCAGCAGAAGAAACGGGCTTCTTTTCTGCTTATTTAACACACTCCTAATGCAAACAACACATTACGAGTACAACGGAAAGGTTGCACCAAATGGGATCAAGCAATTTAAAACATATGTTCAGGGTACAGGAAAGTTGTTATAGAGATGAATGGTATTCATGAAACAAATAATGTTGCAAAAAACTTTTCCAAATGTCACAACCCATTTAACATTCATCAGACAGGTTAATCAGTTGGATATCTCTTAGGTTCTAAATGCACTTAACGGCTGTATAATGCAAGCAAAAGAGTAAAAAGAACAGTAGTGAACTACAGTTCTTACAATAATAAACAGCCATTTGATCTTGTGAATGATCTATCATACACCCTTGAAATGATGTTAAAGATTTGGAAGTTTGCACAGCTTGTAGTCTTTCTAACTCCATGAGACACACAGACAGGGAGAGAAGCTGGGGGTCAGAGCGCAGGGTCGGCCACTGTGCTCTTGTGTCAAACAGGTCATACAAAGACTGCCATTCCTTATATCTTTCCCTGAACCTGTGCGTCACTTCCTCACCTTCCAGAAGCAAAATATCGAGCTTCCACACACCCTTCCCCACAGTAACAGCTGTTGGAATAGAAATTGTACATGACATCAGACAATGGTCAGAGAAAAAAAAACAGGGGTTAGGCCTGCGGTCGTGCAAGTAAAATCACGTATCAAAAAAAATGCGTGAGGCTTGGGTCCCATTAGACTAGTCCCATGTGAAACCTGCCCTCCCCTGACTATGAAGTTTGAAGCCATCTTTCAGTTTAAAATCTTTACATAATGTTTGCAATAATATTGATGATTTATCAAATTGGACCCGTCTCTCGCCCCTCATTCTGCCTTCTCTTTCTAAAAGAGAATTAAAATCCCATCCCAATCAATTTACTCAGTTCCTGAATTAGGACATATTTGTCATGTGAGCAACTCAGACAATATATATTTAAGAGTTTAAATTAGACATTCATGAAACCCAGATACACCACCAGTGCTCTCCCTGGTTTCACTACAAGGTGCTGACGTACCTCTACCATCTTATTTTTTATTAGAACAGCTATACCATCAGATTTATTTTCTTTGGACCCACTCCAGATTGATGGGCCCAATGTCCCCAGTTCTTCCATATCCTTATGGCAGTTTTAAAAGGGTAACCCACACTCCTGTAACAACACAATATCAGCATTTACCTTCCTCACAAATGATAGTATAGTCCTTGCCCTTAACTTGGAGCGAATGCTTCTCACATTTATTGACACAATATTAAGAGCCATACTTAAAGTAGGACCAGGGGAGACTAAAAGCTCTGGCTACAATCATTCAGTAGATGACACCTACCCAACAGGCCTCCCCCCCCCCCTTTTGCTTTAATTGTCTCCTCCTCCACCACCCCCACAATCCATAGGATATTTCACCACCTGCCCTCCTTGAGTCTTTGGTTCTAAAGCTTGGTAAGTAAGATCACATATATTAGAGACATCTAAACCCATGGGAGAACCTACCTGAGGACTCGGAAAATGATCTTCCCTCACTCTTCTACTCGGAGTTCAATCATTTTCTAAATCCAATGTCTCTTTTAGACTGCACCCTCTGTTCTGTACATTTCATTTGAGCACTTTCAGTCTCCACAGGTGGCAGGCTATTGGAAGAGCAATGGTCTTCCCAGTTTTGTTCTATTTGCAAAGGAATTTGGACAGTCTTTAAACACATGACCTTCACACTCACAGAGATTACATTTCCTCGCGCTTGTACATTCAGTATATGCATGTCCAATTTCCTTGCACTTACCACACACCACCTTTGTACAGGCCTCCACAAAGTGACCCATCTCCCCACATCTCCTGCACGGTTTTGGCTGCCCTTGGTAGAACACAAGGCCTCTATTTTCACCTAATTCAATCAAAGAAGGAATGTGTTTAAATCCACCATAACCATTTTTTGTCTTCATGCAATGAAACAGGTACTCTCCATGCACAGTTCCAGATGCCATCATCATCCAAGACTTTCTGAAGCTCACCTTTCACTAAACAATACTTAGACAACCATGTCACACCATCTTCCTTCATCACCATCTCATTAAACATGCAAACAGTCACAGTTCTATTAATTAATAATAATTGCTTACACTTATATAGCACTTTTCTGGACACTCCACTCAAAGTGCTTTACAGGTAATGGGGACTCCCGTCCACCACCACCAACAATGTGCAGCATCCACCTGGATGATGCGACGGCAGCCATAGTGCACCAGAACGCTCACCACACATCAGCTATCACTGGGGAGGAGAGCACAGTAATGTAGCCAATTCATAGAGGGGGATTATTAGGAGGCCATGATTGGTAAGGGCCAATGGGAAATTTGGTCAGGATGCTGGGGTTACACCCCTACTCTTTTCGAGAAACACCCTGGGATTTTTAATGACCACAGAGAGTCAGGACCTCGGTTTTACATCTCATCCGAAGGACGGCACCTGTTTACAGTATAGTGTCACCGTCACTATACTGGGGCATTAGGACCCACACAGACCACAGGTTGAGGGCCCCCTGCTGGCCCAACTAACACCTCTTCCAGCAGCAACCTTGGTTTTTCCCAGGAGGTCTCCCATCCAGGTACTGACCAGGCTCACACCACATTAGAAAGATCCATCAGCTTCTGCCATTCAAACATTCTAATCAGGCCCACATCTTTTTTTCTCCTCTATTTTCATCCAAAATTCTTCCAGTAACTTCACCAAGTGAAACTAATTTCAAAACCAATTCCCTTCAGCAAAGTGATTAAGCATTTAACATCTAATGCCTTAATCCTTTCTGTAACACCTTCCTTGAAAAGCCCAACTGTGAAATATCACCTGAGTGAGCCAACCCTCACCACCCTTATACACCAAAAGTGAACAAAAGTAACGGTGCATGCCGACTCTACAGGTCGCCATGGCCGTTACAAATGTATCAAAAGCAAACTAAACCTAAACCGAAACCGAAACCTCTGCTGTGCACCAAACCCCCCAAAACCCTATTCCTTTAATCTTACACTTATACAAAAACTCCACTCCCGACTTCTGGGTTTAACCCTTTACATCTCCAACACTGGTTAGAGACTCAGTGTGTCCCAGGCTCAGCAGTTATATAGGACAGGACTCGGCGAGCTGCAGGTGAAACTCGTTGTTCTGTGCTCCCCGTGCGGAATGCGCGTCTCCTCCCTCCAGACTCATCAAACCGCCTTCATACTCTACAGCGGGAAAAAAAACTCCCTTTACTGTCATCATACAGTACATCCCTCTTAAATCCCAGAAACACAGAAACTCTGGGGCGTTTCTGTGAGTCAGTACTGGGTTTCTCTGTTCGAGGTTACAAGCAGAAACAATAAAAGCGCTGAAAGCAGGAAGTTATTTCTGCTCGTAGACATAAACATATAAAAATAAATTTTCTGATTCCTAAAACCTAATAAAATCCATGTAAGTCTCCTTTTCGTCCCCAATGCATATATCTGAATATAAACCAGTCAAGTTCAGGTACTTTTCTGATGTATATGAATACACTAGTTCTGGCGCAGCTGTTACAACAAAGATACATTACGAACTTTTTTTTCATACGAGCTCTTGCCGTTTTTAAATTGAATTTTTTTTTAATTTCGCTAAATCACACGAAACACCAACAACACTCATCGTAAGCATCTGACCAATCACATTCCTGAATTTTCAAAGTATTTAGTATTTATTTTTAACTTCTTTTTTAATTTTATACACCTGTTTTACATATTTTTGTATTTCCACTTACAATATTTTGGCATATTGTAAGTGAATTGTAACTTCAAATTGATCATTCCTGAGCTTTATAACTGTGTATCATTTCTTTTAACCTTCTTTTAATATTTTTTAATTATTTTTGCATTTTACAGAACTTTTTAAATATATTGTGAGCATTTTAGCATAATTTTAAAATAGGACTATCAGTGCTCCTGACTTTTAAACCTGTATTTCTTCTGACATTAATCTCTCCACCTGCAGATGAGGAGGGAGGTATTTGATTTTAAATTGGTTGATTGGGGGGGGGGGTGTACATTAATTTCCTTGTGTGTATCACCAATGGGAAACTTTTTGGCATTTTTGGATGAATTGCAATCTATACTGCAAGGCCATCAGACTGATATAGTAATGACTGGAGATTTAAATAACACATTTGATACATCACACAGGAACAGCATAACATCTTAAATGGCAGAACCCTCTAAATCACTGAAAAAATTCAGGCACATTCATAATCTATAAGATGTTTGGTGGTTACTGTGTCCTGCTACCCTTTCATATTTTTTAGTGTGTACGAATCTGTCCCTCTTCTTTTACTAGTTTTTAAGGAATATTCTGAAATCTCTGATTACAAGGTCAAGCCAGAAAAAAATGATGACAATTAGTAGGAAGAAAGATACAGTACAATGCATTGAAAATGTAATGTTTTAAAGGATTAAAGGGAAAATAAATACTTTATCTACGCAAACTAATTCAACTGAGCTCTTCTAAACAATATAGCCTGAAGAATTGCCAAAGCACAATGTATCAATTTGGGTGACACTGGGGGAAAAGGATCACAACATTGAGAACCACAAGGCTTATTTTCAACAGCAAACTTTGTGCTTAAAAAATATTTGACAACAAAAGGAATATTACACGCACAGAAACCAATATTTACCACTATGATAGAATGCAGCATAGAACAGTTGGATAGAAGGTTAGTGTAACTCTATAGTGCATCACAGAGGTCAGTCTCTTCCCCCTCATTATGCAGGCTGACTTGTTCACAGTGAACTGTCCTCCAGCGATAGTCAGCTGTAATCACCGACGCAGACATGATATTAATACTCTGACAGCACCTTGGCTGATTTGGTTAAAGTGTTTTCCCCCTGGTTATAAAAACGTTTCAAAATTCTGACACTGAGGTGTGAGACACAATGGAACAGGCCCTCATAATCCCGAAGTACAATACATTTTACTGTATTGTTTTTTAAATTTGATCCTGTGAACATTGCATGTCCCTCCTTCTTTATTACCAAAACATCTCAATGTCACCAACAGTATGTACATTTGTTATTACAACACTTCACTGTTGCATTTCTGAGTTGTGACATTGTGAACATGGCATGTTAAAGTATATAGAATATCTAGATCAGAACAGGCTAAATGCAATTCATAGTGATTTATCATTTTCTTATTTTCTAAATGAAAAATAAAAATTTCAGTGATTATGACACTTCGGTATGATATAAATATGCTTCAATGACAGAATAAATAATCATGGAAAAAAATACCCACAGTGGTATTCTTATTTGTGATTATAGAAATGTTAAATATCAGGTGAGTAGCTGCGTCAGGAACGTCAGGAACATGCGTAGGCTGCAAAGGAACAAGTAAAGGATTATTCCATGCTGAAAAGAGAAAAAAAGAATCACAACGTTTTAGCTGTGGAGCCTTCTTCAGGTGTGAGAAAGACAGGGCAGTAAGCAAAGATAATTTTCTTTTTATCTTTGCTGACTACAGTTTATCTTTGATGACAACATCAAAGACATTAAGTAATTTTTACTGCTAACAGATACAAATGGGTTGTACAACTTTGAACTAGCAAATGGAAGAGGGCTAAGCCCCCTCTCTTTTAGCCCAGGTTCGAGCTGTCTCCCAGAATCACCAGGGCGCGCGCACACACACACACACACCCGTGCCGTTGAAGTGCTCTGCTTCATTTCTAAGGGCAACTCAACATTCACTCCTACCAGTGCAGAAAAGACAGCATCCACAGCAACAACAGCTCAGGTCTCTGCACAGGAGCTAAGCTGCCCTCATCTCCTCTGCTCTGCGGCTCCTGCGGAGTGGAGTCCTGCCTGGAGCCGTGTTTGCAGGCGGCGGCTCCCCGCGCCCTGTCTGGGCGTCGTGTCCAAGAGCTCCTGGGAGGAAGAGAGAGCCCTCCCACTCGGGGGCTTTTCCACGTTCTGTGTGAGGAGGGGCGGGTGTGTCCAGTAGCTTATCGAGCGGAAGCCTGGGGCGGCGGAGAGCTGTGATCGTGCAGACCTTGAGGTGTCACCTCTTTGTCTGCTTTCCCGCCCCCCCTCCGCCCAAACTCTGCTCCAAAGTAGCCCGGCAACCCCTCACACCTGCACGTGTCACAACCTAAGGTGCGGTCATGAGACACCCATGGGGTGTCGTTCTGTTCTTGCTAATTGTTTCCTGCCCGTCGCAGGCAGGAGTCCATGCGAGGAAGATGCGCTGGACAGAGCTCAGAGGGCGCAGCTGGGTGGCTTTCCTTCTGAGTGACGTTCCTGCAACACTCTCCCGCTACTCTTGGTGCGCTCATGCCACAACACAGGAAGGCTGGAGCAGGTGGCTGTGGGCTTTGCGCACTGCCGAAATAGCTCAGTTGGGAGAGCGTTAGACTGAAGATCTAAAGGTCCCTGGTTCGATCCCGGGTTTCGGCATTTTGTTTCATCGCGCCCTTTGTTCCTCTCTCCAGCGCCACCTGCCTAAAGTGACGCGTCCCTTTCTCAGCCCGAAACGCAAGCGAGACACCAGCAGCAGTCCCTACAGGTTTCCGTAGTGTAGCGGCTATCACGTTCGCCTAACACGCGAAAGGTCCCCGGTTCGAGACCGGGCGGAAACAGCCTCGTTTTGCACGCTCCTGTACTTCACAGAGGTCTTGAGCGACCGGTCATTTGTTCCCAATGTATTTCCGGTGCCTTCGTGCACTCTTGTACCAAACGCACGTTCCTTCTGTACGCGGAGCCGATCATTTGCAATTGGGCTGTGCCGACAGACCAGGTCGAGCTCTGTCGGCTCAAAAGCAGCGCAGGACCTGCAAGAACAACAGAAAGATTAGCATCCAGCGGGGGCCTCTTAGTGAGCCCAAGAGCTCATCAAGAATCGGCTCCAGCAACAGGGCTGGGCGCATTGTTCCATTCTCCGCCCACTCTCGGTGTAAACAAGTCCCTCCTGGTCTCTGCTTGAAATGCACTTTCCTGCGTTTGCTTTGGTGTAACTGGCTTCCCCTGCATGGGCGAATGTGAAGAAGATCCTTAGTAAGTCATTGAAGAAAACCGAGAAGAGGTCGGAGTGGCCTCTGTCGTTCATCAACGATCCAGTCAGGCAGTACTCCTCTGTAAAGCGCCGTTCGTTCACATCGATTGGCTTTTTTTTGCCTTCATTCGTGCGAGTAGTAAAAGCAGACGCCCCTATTCTGCCGTGACCCGGATTCGAACCGGGGTTGTTGCGGCCACAACGCAAAGTACTGACCACTATACGATCACAGCGAGTTACCGAAGGTCAGCCCTGTCTACCAGAGTAACCCTCCCACAGCGATGATCAGCTCGTCTCACACGCGAGAAGTTTCGGTTGGAAACAAGCGCCCCCTCTTCTCGCACGTTTTGCACGTTCGAGTAGTTTTAATGCGGCTCTTTCGTACACGGTGCTGATCTTTTGGAAAGCAGGAGGCAAAACCGAGTCGAACCGCCTGGGTGAAAACCAGGAACCCTAACCGCTAGACTATATGGCAGCGAACAACCATGCTGTTCACGGCATCAAGCAAGCAAACTACATAAATATGAGAAAACACGCAAGAGAGTTGTCACTCAGAGTGTCGAAGGGTCGATGTATACTGGGGCTCAGTTGAAATGCAACGTCAGGACTTTTCCGAATTATGTCACACGAAGAGAGCCCTTTCCGCCCTGCTGCGTGTGTCTCGGTAACTCGCTGTGATCGTATAGTGGTCAGTACTTTGCGTTGTGGCCGCAACAACCCCGGTTCGAATCTGGGTCACGGCAGAATAGGGGCGTCTGCTTTTACTACTCGCACGAATGAAGGCAAAAAAAAGCCAATCGACGTGAACGAACGGCGCTTTACAGAGGAGTACTGCCTGACTGGATCGTTGATGAACGACAGAGGCCACTCCGACCTCTTCTCGGTTTTCTTCAATGACTTACTAAGGATCTTTTTCACATTCGCCCATGCAGGGGAAGCCAGTTACACCAAAGCAAACGCAGGAAAGTGCATTTCAAGCAGAGACCAGGAGGGACTTGTTTACACCGAGAGTGGGCGGAGAATGGAACAATGCGCCCAGCCCTGTTGCTGGAGCCGATTCTTGATGAGCTCTTGGGCTCACTAAGAGGCCCCCGCTGGATGCTAATCTTTCTGTTGTTCTTGCAGGTCCTGCGCTGCTTTTGAGCTGACAGAGCTCGACCTGGTCTGTCTGCACAGCCCAATTGCAAATGATCGGCTCCGCGTACAGAAGGAACGTGCGTTTGGTACAAGAGTGCACGAAGGCACCGGAAATACATTGGGAACAAATGACCGGTCGCTCAAGACCTCTGTGAAGTACAGGAGCGTGCAAAACGAGGCTGTTTCCACCCGGTCTCGAACCGGGGACCTTTCGCGTGTTAGGCGAACGTGATAGCCGCTACACTACGGAAACCTGTAGGGACTGCTGCTGGTGTCTCGCTTGCGTTTCGGGCTGAGAAAGGGACTCTAGGCAGGTGCACTTTAGGCAGGTGGCGCTGGAGAGAGGAACAAAGGGCGCGATGAAACAAAATGCCGAAACCCGGGATCGAACCAGGGACCTTTAGATCTTCAGTCTAACGCTCTCCCAACTGAGCTATTTCGGCAGTGCGCAAAGCCCACAGCCACCTGCTCCAGCCTTCCTGTGTTGTGGCATGAGCGCACCAAGAGTAGCGGGAGAGTGTTGCAGGAACGTCACTCAGAAGGAAAGCCACCCAGCTGCGCCCTCTGAGCTCTGTCCAGCGCATCTTCCTCGCATGGACTCCTGCCTGCGACGGGCAGGAAACAATTAGCAAGAACAGAACGACACCCCATGGGTGTCTCATGACCGCACCTTAGGTTGTGACACGTGCAGGTGTGAGGGGTTGCCGGGCTACTTTGGAGCAGAGCTTGGGCGGAGGGGGGGCGGGAAAGCAGACAAAGAGGTGACACCTCAAGGTCTGCACGATCACAGCTCTCCGCCGCCCCAGGCTTCCGCTCGATAAGCTACTGGACACACCCGCCCCTCCTCACACAGACCGTGGAAAAGCCCCCGAGTGGGAGGGCTCGCTCTTCCTCCCAGGAGCTCTTGGACACGACGCCCAGACAGGGCGCGGGGAGCCGCCGCCTGCAAACACGGCTCCAGGCAGGACTCCGTTCCGCAGGAGCCGCAGAGCAGAGGAGATGAGGGCATCTTAGCTCCTGTGCAGAGACCTGAGCTGTTGTTGCTGCGGATGCTGTCTTTTCTGCACTCGGGGTAGGAGTGAATGTTGAGTTGCCCTTAGAAATGAAGCAGAGCACTTCAACGGCACGGGTGTGTGTGTGTGCGCCCTGGTGATTCTGGGAGACAGATCGAACCTGGGCTAAAAGAGAGGGGGCTTAGCCCTCTTCCATTTGCTAGTTCAAAGTTGTACAACCCCTTTGTATCTGCTAGGCGGCGCAGTCGTCGTGCACAAAGAACACTTTGAAAAGCGTCAAAGGCAAGTCATTCCGAGTTGGTCGTTTGTGTTTTCCGTTCAGACGCGAAATGCTGACATGATCTCTCGGCTCCTCGGTTGTCATTTCTGCTCCGTAAAGGGATCACAGCACGCGTCGGCTTCCAGCATGCTGGGTCGGGACACGATGCCGGGGGTTGGAGAGAGCGATGTCTTCCTCGTTAGTATAGTGGCAAGTATCCCCGCCTGTCACGCGGGAGACCGGGGTTCGATTCCCCGACGGGGAGTAGCTTTTCTTTCACCTCCTTAAAGAAATGACTGCCTTTCACTTCTCTGTTTTCTTTCACAGCGTCGTGCACCTTTTCATTGCTCTCGCTTTCAGAGCCTCCGCACGGCAGTCGACTCGACATCAGGAAGCACATTGTAGTGAAAGCAGGAAGCGCTGCGACATGCACTGTGCAGATCCCGCCACACTAAGAGGTGAGTGGGTCTGTTCGATGCACAAAGAACGCGTTGAGAAGCGTCAAAGGCAAGACATTCCGAGTTGGTCGTTTGTGTTTTCCGTTCAGACGCGAAATGCTGAAATGATCCCTCGGCTCCTCGGTTGTCATTTCTGCTCCGTAAAGGAATCACAGCACGCGTCGGCTTCCAGCACGGTTGGTCGGGACACGATGCCGGGGGTCGGAGAGAGCGATGTCTTCCTCGTTAGTATAGGACCTGTCACCTGTCCCCACCTGTCACGCGGGAGACTGGGGTACATCAGGACGCGCCTTGAAGTGAAAGCAGGATGCGCTGTGACATGCACTGTGCAGATCCCGCCACACTAAGAGGTGGGTCCAGTGGGTCTGTTCGATCACAGCGCTAGGCGAATCCCCAATCCCCTTTTGTGCCTGGCGACAAAAGATGTCTGTTTCCGCCCGGTTTCGAACCGGGGCCTTTCGCGTGTGAGGCGAGCGTGATAACCACTACACTATGGAAACGGTGGGAAGACGTGTCCAGCGGCCCAGTGCTGAGCTTCGCCAATGCGATTCAGCTGCTTCCAGTGCCTTTATTGGAGTGCGCTGATGGACCGTGCTCTCTCTCCAGAGACCAGCACGCCTGTCATGGACGGAGCAGGAAAGGCGGCGCAACATTCTACAGCCCTCTCCACGCAATCGACGAAATCGGGCTACTGAAGTGGAGAAAATCGCCTCTCCAGAAAGTGCAAATATCATCTTGGAGACTATAAATCCTATTGCCGAAGGTCAGCCCTGTCTACCAGAGTAACCCTCCCACAGCGATGATCAGCTCGTCTCACACGCGAGAAGTTTCGGTTGGAAACAAGCGCCCCCTCTTCTCGCACGTTTTGCACGTTCGAGTAGTTTTAATGCGGCTCTTTCGTACACGGTGCTGATCTTTTGGAAAGCAGGAGGCAAAACCGAGTCGAACCGCCTGGGTGAAAACCAGGAACCCTAACCGCTAGACTATATGGCAGCGAACAACCATGCTGTTCCCGGCATCATGCAAGCAAACTACATAAATATGAGAAAACACGCAAGAGAGTTGTCACTCAGAGTGACGAAGGGTCGATGTATACTGGGGCTCAGTTAAAATGCAACGTCAGGACTTTTCCGAATTATGTCACACGAAGAGAGCACAGCCCTTTCCGCCCTGCCGCGTGTGTCTCGGTAACTCGCTGTGATCGTATAGTGGTCAGTACTTTGCGTTGTGGCCGCAACAACCCCGGTTCGAATCCGGGTCACGGCAGAATAGGGGCGTCTGCTTTTACTACTCGCACGAATGAAGGCAAAAAAAAGCCAATCGACGTGAACGAACGGCGCTTTACAGAGGAGTACTGCCTGACTGGATCGTTGATGAACGACAGAGGCCACTCCGACCTCTTCTCGGTTTTCTTCAATGACTTACTAAGGATCTTCTTCACATTCGCCCATGCAGGGGAAGCCAGTTACACCAAAGCAAACGCAGGAAAGTGCATTTCAAGCAGAGACCAGGAGGGACTTGTTTACACCGAGAGTGGGCGGGGAATGGAACAATGCGCCCAGCCCTGTTGCTGGAGCCGATTCTTGATGAGCTCTTGGGCTCACTAAGAGGCCCCCGCTGGATGCTAATCTTTCTGTTGTTCTTGCAGGTCCTGCGCTGCTTTTGAGCCGACAGAGCTCGTCCTGGTCTGTCGGCACAGCCCAATTGCAAATGATCGGCTCCGCGTACAGAAGGAACGTGCGTTTGGTACAAGAGTGCACGAAGGCACCGGAAATACATTGGGAACAAATGACCGGTCGCTCAAGACCTCTGTGAAGTACAGGAGCGTGCAAAACGAGGCTGGCTGTTTCCGCCCGGTCTCGAACCGGGGACCTTTCACGTGTTAGGCGAACGTGATAGCCGCTACACTACGGAAACCTGCAGGGACCGCTGCTGGTTTCTCGCTTGCGTTTCGGGCTGAGAAAGGGACGCGTCACTGTAGGCAGGGGGCGCTGGAGAGAGGAACAAAGGGCGCGATGAAACAAAATGCCGAAACCCGGGATTGAACCAGGGACCTTTAGATCTTCAGTCTAACGCTCTCCCAACTGAGCTATTTCGACAGTGTGCAGCGCCCCCAGCCACCTGCTCCAGCCTTCCTGTGTTGTGGCATGAGCGCACCAAGAGTAGCGGGAGAGTGTTGCAGGAACGTCACTCAGAAGGAAAGCCACCCAGCTGCGCCCTCTGAGCTCTGTCCAGCGCATCTTCCTCGCATGGACTCCTGCCTGCGACGGGCAGGAAACAATTAGCAAGAACAGAACGACACCCCATGGGTGTCTCATGACCGCACCTTAGGTTGTGACACGTGCAGGTGTGAGGGGTTGCCGGGCTACTTTGGAGCAGAGCTTGGGCGGAGGGGGGGCGGGAAAGCAGACAAAGAGGTGACACCTCAAGGTCTGCACGATCACAGCTCTCCGCCGCCCCAGGCTTCCGCTCGATAAGCTACTGGACACACCCGCCCCTCCTCACACAGACCGTGGAAAAGCCCCCGAGTGGGAGGGCTCTCTCTTCCTCCCAGGAGCTCTTGGACACGACGCACAGACAGGGCGCGGGGAGCCGCCGCCTGCAAACACGGCTCCAGGCAGGACTCCACTCCGCAGGAGCCGCAGAGCAGAGGAGATGAGGGCAGCTTAGCTCCTGTGCAGAGACCTGAGCTGTTGTTGCTGTGGATGCTGTCTTTTCTGCACTCGGGGTAGGAGTGAATGTTGAGTTGCCCTTAGAAATGAAGCAGAGCACTTCAACGGCACGGGTGTGTGTGTGTGTGTGCGCCCTGGTGATTCTGGGAGACAGATCGAACCTGGGCTAAAAGAGAGGGGGCTAAGCCCTCTTCCATTTGCTAGTTCAAAGTTGTACAAACCATTTGTATCTGCTAGGCGGCGCAGTCGTCGTGCACAAAGAACGCTTTGAAAAGCGTCAAAGGCAAGTCATTCCGAGTTGGTCGTTTGTGTTTTCCGTTCAGACGCGAAATGCTGACATGATCTCTCGGCTCCTCGGTTGTCATTTCTGCTCCGTAAAGGGATCACAGCACGCGTCGGCTTCCAGCATGCTGGGTCGGGACACGATGCCGGGGGTTGGAGAGAGCGATGTCTTCCTCGTTAGTATAGTGGCAAGTATCCCCGCCTGTCACGCGGGAGACCGGGGTTCGATTCCCCGACGGGGAGTAGCTTTTCTTTCACCTCCTTAGAGAAATGACTGCCTTTCACTTCTCTGTTTTCTTTCACAGCGTCGTGCACCTTTTCATTGCTCTCGCTTTCAGAGCCTCCGCACGGCAGTCGACTCGACATCAGGAAGCACATTGAAGTGAAAGCAGGAAGCGCTGCGACATGCACTGTGCAGATCCCGCCACACTAAGAGGTGAGTGGGTCTGTTCGATGCACAAAGAACGCTTTGAGAAGCGTCAAAGGCAAGTCATTCCGAGTTGGTCGTTTGTGTTTTCCGTTCAGACGCGAAATGCTGAAATGATCTCTCGGCTCCTCGGTTGTCATTTCTGCTCCGTAAAGGAATCACAGCACGCGTCGGCTTCCAGCACGGTGGGTCGGGACACGATGCCGGGGGTCGGAGAGAGCGATGTCTTCCTCGTTAGTATAGGACCTGTCACCTGTCCCCACCTGTCACGCGGGAGACTGGGGTGCATCAGGACGCGCCTTGAAGTGAAAGCAGGATGCGCTGTGACATGCACTGTGCAGATCCCGCCACACTAAGAGGTGGGTCCAGTGGGTCTGTTCGATCACAGCGCTAGGCGAATCCCCAATCCCCTTTTGTGCCTGGCGACAAAAGATGTCTGTTCCCGCCCGGTTTCGAACCGGGGACCTTTCGCGTGTGAGGCGAACGTGATAACCACTACACTACGGAAACGGTGGTAAGACGTGCCCAGCGGCCCAGCGCTGAGCTTCGCCAATGCGATTTAGCTGCTTCCAGTGCCTTTATTGGAGTGCGCTGATGGACCGTGCTCTCTCTCCAGAGACCAGCACGCCTGTCATGGACGGAGCAGGAAAGGCGGCGCCACATTCTACAGCCCTCTCCACGCAATCGACGAAATCGGGCTACTGAAGTGGAGAAAATCGCCTCTCCAGAAAGTGCAAATATCATCTTGGAGACTATAAATCCTATTGCCGAAGGTCAGCCCTGTCTACCAGAGTAACCCTCCCACAGCGATGATCAGCTCGTCTCACACGCGAGAAGTTTCGGTTGGAAACAAGCGCCCCCTCTTCTCGCACGTTTTGCACGTTCGAGTAGTTTTAATGCGGCTCTTTCGTACACGGTGCTGATCTTTTGGAAAGCAGGAGGCAAAACCGAGTCGAACCGCCTGGGTGAAAACCAGGAACCCTAACCGCTAGACTATATGGCAGCGAACAACCATGCTGTTCACGGCATCAAGCAAGCAAACTACATAAATATGAGAAAACACGCAAGAGAGTTGTCACTCAGAGTGTCGAAGGGTCGATGTATACTGGGGCTCAGTTGAAATGCAACGTCAGGACTTTTCCGAATTATGTCACACGAAGAGAGCACAGCCCTTTCCGCCCTGCCGCGTGTGTCTCGGTAACTCGCTGTGATCGTATAGTGGTCAGTACTTTGCGTTGTGGCCGCAACAACCCCGGTTCGAATCCGGGTCACGGCAGAATAGGGGCGTCTGCTTTTACTACTCGCACGAATGAAGGCAAAAAAAAGCCAATCGACGTGAACGAACGGCGCTTTACAGAGGAGTACTGCCTGACTGGATCGTTGATGAACGACAGAGGCCACTCCGACCTCTTCTCGGTTTTCTTCAATGACTTACTAAGGATCTTCTTCACATTCGCCCATGCAGGGGAAGCCAGTTACACCAAAGCAAACGCAGGAAAGTGCATTTCAAGCAGAGACCAGGAGGGACTTGTTTACACCGAGAGTGGGCGGAGAATGGAACAATGCGCCCAGCCCTGTTGCTGGAGCCGATTCTTGATGAGCTCTTGGGCTCACTAAGAGGCCCCCGCTGGATGCTAATCTTTCTGTTGTTCTTGCAGGTCCTGCGCTGCTTTTGAGCCGACAGAGCTCGACCTGGTCTGTCGGCACAGCCCAATTGCAAATGATCGGCTCCACGTACAGAAGGAACGTGCGTTTGGTACAAGAGTGCACGAAGGCACCGGAAATACATTGGGAACAAATGACCGGTCGCTCAAGACCTCTGTGAAGTACAGGAGCGTGCAAAACGAGGCTGTTTCCGCCCGGTCTCGAACCGGGGACCTTTCGCGTGTTAGGCGAACGTGATAGCCGCTACACTACGGAAACCTGTAAGGACTGCTGCTGGTGTCTCAATTGCGTTTCGGGCTGAGAAAGGGACGCGTCACTTTAGGCAGGTGGCGCTGGAGAGAGGAACAAAGGGCGCGATGAAACAAAATGCCGAAACCCGGGATCGAACCAGGGACCTTTAGATCTTCAGTCTAACGCTCTCCCAACTGAGCTATTTCGGCAGTGCGCAAAGCCCACAGCCACCTGCTCCAGCCTTCCTGTGTTGTGGCATGAGCGCACCAAGAGTAGCGGGAGAGTGTTGCAGGAACGTCACTCAGAAGGAAAGCCACCCAGCTGCGCCCTCTGAGCTCTGTCCAGCGCATCTTCCTCGCATGGACTCCTGCCTGCGACGGGCAGGAAACAATTAGCAAGAACAGAACGACACCCCATGGGTGTCTCATGACCGCACCTTAGGTTGTGACACGTGCAGGTGTGAGGGGTTGCCGGGCTACTTTGGAGCAGAGCTTGGGCGGAGGGGGGGCGGGAAAGCAGACAAAGAGGAGACACCTCAAGGTCTGCACGATCACAGCTCTCCGCCGCCCCAGGCTTCCGCTCGATAAGCTACTGGACACACCCGCCCCTCCTCACACAGACCGTGGAAAAGCCCCCGAGTGGGAGGGCTCGCTCTTCCTCCCAGGGGCTCTTGGACACGACGCCCAGACAGGGCGCGGGGAGCCGCCGCCTGCAAACACGGCTCCAGGCAGGACTCCGTTCCGCAGGAGCCGCAGAGCAGAGGAGATGAGGGCATCTTAGCTCCTGTGCAGAGACCTGAGCTGTTGTTGCTGCGGATGCTGTCTTTTCTGCACTCGGGGTAGGAGTGAATGTTGAGTTGCCCTTAGAAATGAAGCAGAGCACTTCAACGGCACGGGTGTGTGTGTGTGTGCGCCCTGGTGATTCTGGGAGACAGATCGAACCTGGGCTAAAAGAGAGGGGGCTTAGCCCTCTTCCATTTGCTAGTTCAAAGTTGTACAACCCCTTTGTATCTGCTAGGCGGCGCAGTCGTCGTGCACAAAGAACACTTTGAAAAGCGTCAAAGGCAAGTCATTCCGAGTTGGTCGTTTGTGTTTTCCGTTCAGACGCGAAATGCTGACATGATCTCTCGGCTCCTCGGTTGTCATTTCTGCTCCGTAAAGGGATCACAGCACGCGTCGGCTTCCAGCATGCTGGGTCGGGACACGATGCCGGGGGTTGGAGAGAGCGATGTCTTCCTCGTTAGTATAGTGGCAAGTATCCCCGCCTGTCACGCGGGAGACCGGGGTTCGATTCCCCGACGGGGAGTAGCTTTTCTTTCACCTCCTTAGAGAAATGACTGCCTTTCACTTCTCTGTTTTCTTTCACAGCGTCGTGCACCTTTTCATTGCTCTCGCTTTCAGAGCCTCCGCACGGCAGTCGACTCGACATCAGGAAGCACATTGAAGTGAAAGCAGGAAGCGCTGCGACATGCACTGTGCAGATCCCGCCACACTAAGAGGTGAGTGGGTCTGTTCGATGCACAAAGAACGCTTTGAGAAGCGTCAAAGGCAAGTCATTCCGAGTTGGTCGTTTGTGTTTTCCGTTCAGACGCGAAATGCTGAAATGATCTCTCGGCTCCTCGGTTGTCATTTCTGCTCCGTAAAGGAATCACAGCACGCGTCGGCTTCCAGCACGGTGGGTCGGGACACGATGCCGGGGGTCGGAGAGAGCGATGTCTTCCTCGTTAGTATAGGACCTGTCACCTGTCCCCACCTGTCACGCGGGAGACTGGGGTGCATCAGGACGCGCCTTGAAGTGAAAGCAGGATGCGCTGTGACATGCACTGTGCAGATCCCGCCACACTAAGAGGTTGGTCCAGTGGGTCTGTTCGATCACAGCGCTAGGCGAATCCCCAATCCCCTTTTGTGCCTGGCGACAAAAGATGTCTGTTTCCGCCCGGTTTCGAACCGGGGACCTTTCGCGTGTGAGGCGAACGTGATAACCACTACACTACGGAAACGGTGGTAAGACGTGCCCAGCGGCCCAGCGCTGAGCTTCGCCAATGCGATTTAGCTGCTTCCAGTGCCTTTATTGGAGTGCGCTGATGGACCGTGCTCTCTCTCCAGAGACCAGCACGCCTGTCATGGACGGAGCAGGAAAGGCGGCGCCACATTCTACAGCCCTCTCCACGCAATCGACGAAATCGGGCTACTGAAGTGGAGAAAATCGCCTCTCCAGAAAGTGCAAATATCATCTTGGAGACTATAAATCCTATTGCCGAAGGTCAGCCCTGTCTACCAGAGTAACCCTCCCACAGCGATGATCAGCTCGTCTCACACGCGAGAAGTTTCGGTTGGAAACAAGCGCCCCCTCTTCTCGCACGTTTTGCACGTTCGAGTAGTTTTAATGCGGCTCTTTCGTACACGGTGCTGATCTTTTGGAAAGCAGGAGGCAAAACCGAGTCGAACCGCCTGGGTGAAAACCAGGAACCCTAACCGCTAGACTATATGGCAGCGAACAACCATGCTGTTCACGGCATCAAGCAAGCAAACTACATAAATATGAGAAAACACGCAAGAGAGTTGTCACTCAGAGTGTCGAAGGGTCGATGTATACTGGGGCTCAGTTGAAATGCAACGTCAGGACTTTTCCGAATTATGTCACACGAAGAGAGCACAGCCCTTTCCGCCCTGCCGCGTGTGTCTCGGTAACTCGCTGTGATCGTATAGTGGTCAGTACTTTGCGTTGTGGCCGCAACAACCCCGGTTCGAATCCGGGTCACGGCAGAATAGGGGCGTCTGCTTTTACTACTCGCACGAATGAAGGCAAAAAAAAGCCAATCGACGTGAACGAACGGCGCTTTACAGAGGAGTACTGCCTGACTGGATCGTTGATGAACGACAGAGGCCACTCCGACCTCTTCTCGGTTTTCTTCAATGACTTACTAAGGATCTTCTTCACATTCGCCCATGCAGGGGAAGCCAGTTACACCAAAGCAAACGCAGGAAAGTGCATTTCAAGCAGAGACTAGGAGGGACTTGTTTACACCGAGAGTGGGCGGAGAATGGAACAATGCGCCCAGCCCTGTTGCTGGAGCCGATTCTTGATGAGCTCTTGGGCTCACTAAGAGGCCCCCGCTGGATGCTAATCTTTCTGTTGTTCTTGCAGGTCCTGCGCTGCTTTTGAGCCGACAGAGCTCGACCTGGTCTGTCGGCACAGCCCAATTGCAAATGATCGGCTCCGCGTACAGAAGGAACGTGCGTTTGGTACAAGAGTGCACGAAGGCACCGGAAATACATTGGGAACAAATGGCCGGTCGCTCAAGACCGCTGTGAAGTACAGGAGCGTGCAAAACGAGGCTGTTTCCGCCCGGTCTCGAACCGGGGACCTTTCGCGTGTTAGGTGAACGTGATAGCCTCTACACTACGGAAACCTGCAGGGACCGCTGCTGGTGTCTCGCTTGCGTTTCGGGCTGAGAAAGGGACGCGTCACTGTAGGCAGGGGGCGCTGGAGAGAGGAACAAAGGGCGCGATGAAACAAAATGCCGAAACCTGGGATCAAACCAGGGACCTTCAGAGCTTCAGTCTAACGCTCTCCCAGCTGAGCTATTTCGGCAGTGCGCAAAGCCCACAGCCACCTGCTCCAGCCTTCCTGTGTTGCGGCATGAGCGCACCAAGAGGAGCGGGAGAGTGTTGCAGGAACGTCACTCAGAAGGAAAGGAACATGTGACCGGTCGCTCAAGACCTCTGTGAAGTACAGGAGCGTACAGAAAGAGGCTGTTCCCGTCCGGTTTCGAACCGGGGATTTTTCGCGTGTGAGGCAAACGTGATAACCGCTGCACTACGGAAACGGTGAGAAAAGGGACCCACTGGCAGTGAGTATTGAACCTTATTGCATTACTGCTCCCAACCAGTTGATATCAATTTAATTCCTAAGGGTTATGTTCTTGTTTTGAGTATCTCATGTAGACGTTGTAAACAAGTTCAATTACGAAACGGTCTAAATGAATGATATACTTATGTCCTCTTGATATGTGTAACTCTTTGTAACTGAATGAATTTATATCTTTTGTATTCTGTTAAGCCTTACGATAAGATCTGTTAGGTTTGCATGCATATTCTATATATTAACAAATGTATCCTCGTGTATTAGTACCTGTGTGTGCATTGTTTGAGTTATGTCGCATGGTTGGATTCTAAACCATTAAAATAATCAATTTTGTGATTTACTGCCACAAAAATAATTGTCCCATTAAATGCCCAAACCCCTACAGAACTGGTGCCTCGTGAGAGAACACTACAACAGTGTGTGATATCCTGTCCCAGCCTGAGGAGCAGACAGCGAGCCTGTCTCTTAATAATGCTAATAATACAGTGTGTGATTCCCTGCCCCAGCCAGAGGAACAGACAGTGAGCCTGTCTCTCAATAATAATACAGTGTGTGATCTCCTGTCCCAGCCTGAGGAACAGACAGTGAGCCTGTCTCTCAATAATAATAATACAGTGTGTGATTCCCTGCCCCAGCCAGAGGAACAGACAGTGAGCCTGTCTCTCAATAATAATACAGTGTGTGATCCCCTGTCCCAGCTTGGGAAACAGTGAGTCAGCCTCTCAATAATTATAATACAGTGTGATCTACTGTCCCAGCCAGAGGAACACACAGTGAGCCTGTATCTAAATAATAATAATACAGTGCGTGATCTCCTGTACTAGCCTGAGGAACAGACAGCGAGCCTGTCTCTCAATAATGATAACCTAGTATGGAATGTCCTGTCCCAGTCTGAAGGACAAACAGTGAGCATGTCCCTCAGTTATAATAGAACAGTGTGTGTTCTCCAGTCCCAGCAGGAGGAACAGACAGTGAGTCTGTATCTCAATACTAATAATACAGTGTGTGATCTCCTGTCCAAGCCTGGGGAACAGTGAACCAGATACTCAATAATAATAATACAGAGTGTGATCTCCTGTCTCAGCCTGGGGAACACTGAGCCTGTCTCTCAATACTAATTATACAGTGTGTCATTTCCTGCCCCAGTCAGAGGAACAGACAGTGAGCCCGTCTCTCAATAATAATAATACAGTGTGTGATCTCCTGTCCCAGCCTGAGGAACAGACAGGAGTGAGCCAGTCTCTCAATAATAATAAAGCAGATTATGATCTGCTGTCCCAGCCTAAGGAACAGTCAGGAAAGAGCAGGTCTCTCTATAATAATAATACAGTTTGTGATCTCCTGTCCCAGCCTGAGGAACAGACAGTGAGCCTGTCTCTCAATAATAATAATAGAGTGTGTGATTTACTGTCCCAGCCTGAGGAACAGACTGTGAGCCTGTCTCTCAATAATAATAATAGAGTGTGTGATCTCCTGTCCCAGCCTGAGGAACAGACTGTGAGCCTGTCTCTCAGTAATAATAATAGTGTGTGATTTCCTGTCTCAGCCTGAGGAACAGACTGTGAGCCTCTCTCAATAATAATAATCCAGTGTGTGATCTCCTGTTCAAGCCCAAGTGAAGACACAGTGAGCCTATCTGTCAATAATAGTAATACAGTGTGTGATCTCCTGTCCCAGCCTGAGAAACAGACAGTGAGCCTGTCTCTCAATAATAATAATACAGCGTGTGATCTCCTGTCCCAGCCTGAGGAACAGACAGTGAGCCTGCCTCTCAATAAGAAGCCAATGTGTGATCTCCTGTCCCAGCCTGAGGAACAGAGAGTGAGCCTGTCTCTCAATAATAATACAGTGTGTGATCCTCTGTCCCAGCCTGAGAAACAGACAGTGAGCCTGTCTCTCAATAATAATACAGTGTGTGATCCTCTGTCCCAGCCTGAGGAACAGACAGTGAGCCTGTCTCTCAATAATAATAATACAGTGTGAATTCCTGTCTCAGCTTGTGGAACATACAGTGAGCCTGTCTCTCAATAATAATACAGTGTGTGACCATCTGTCCCAGACCGAGGAAAAGACAGTGAGTCTGTCTCTAAATAATAATAATACAGTGTGGGATCTCTTGTCCCAGCCTGGGGAACAGTGAGCCAGACTCTCAATAATAATAATACAGTGTGATCTACTGTCCCAGCCTGAGGAACAGACAGTGAGTTTGTCTCTCAATAATAATACAGTGTTATCTCCTGTCCCAGCCTGGGGAACAGACAGTGAGCCTGTCTCTCAATAATAATAATACAGTGTGTGATCTCCTGTCCCAGACTGAGGAACAGACAGTGAGACTGTCTCTCAATAATTATAATAATACTGTGTGAGCTCCTGACCCAGCCTGGGGAACATACAGTGAGCCTGTCTCTCTAAAATAATAATATAATGTATGACCTCCTGTCCCAGCCTGGGGAATATACAGTGAGCCTGTCTCACTATAATAATAATACAGTGTCTGATCTCCTGTCCCAGCCTGAGGAACAATGAGCCTGTCAATCAATAATAATACAGTATGTGATGTCCTGTCTTCGCCTGAGGAACAGAGAGTAAGCCTGTCTCTCAATAATAATAATTCAGTGTGGGATCTCCTGTCCCAGTCTGATGAACAGACAGTGAGCCTCTCTCTCAATAAAAATAATACAGTGTGTGATCTCCTGTCCCAGCCTGAGGAACAAACAGTGAGCCTGTCTCAAAATAATAATAATACAGTGTGGGATCTCCTGTCCCAGCCTGGGGAACAGTGTGCCAGACTCTCAATAATATTAATAATAATAATACAATGTGATCTACTGTCCCAGATTGAGGAACAGACAGTGAGCCTGTCTCAATAATTATACAGTGTGTGACCATCTGTCCCAGACCGAGGAAAAGACAGTGAGTCTGTCTCTAAATAATAATAATACAGTGTGGGATCTCTTGTCCCAGCCTGGGGAACAGTGAGCCAGACTCTCAATAATAATAATACAGTGTGATCTACTGTCCCAGCCTGAGGAACAGACAGTGAGTTTGTCTCTCAATAATAATACAGTGTTATCTCCTGTCCCAGCCTGGGGAACAGACAGTGAGCCTGTCTCTCAATAATAATAATACAGTGTGTGATCTCCTGTCCCAGACTGAGGAACAGACAGTGAGACTGTCTCTCAATAATTATAATAATACTGTGTGAGCTCCTGACCCAGCCTGGGGAACATACAGTGAGCCTGTCTCTCTAAAATAATAATTCAGTGTGGGATCTCCTGTCCAACTCTGAGGAACAGACAGTGAGCCTGTCTCTCAATAATAATAATACAGTGTGGGATCTCCTGTCCCAGCCTGGGGAACAGTGAGCCAGACTCTCAATAATCTTAATAATAATAATACAGTGTGATCTACTGTCCCAGCCTGAGGTACAGTGAGCCTGTCTCTCAATAATAATATAGTGTGTGACCATCTTCTGTGGTCTGTTTCAAATCCGCCCGCGATGAGACACCGAGGAGAAATGAAGAGCCCCAGTCGCGCTAGAAAATCACCCGGGAAAGAGACTTTCAATGTAGGAAAAAAAAGTCGTTAGTAACAGACATAATATGTTTGTTTTGTTTTTTTAATCGCTGCGATGTGTGACTAAGCTCATACGACTAAGAGTTGCCCCCTTTGTCTAGATCTGGTAACCTGCTCGTCGCTGGTGGGCCAGATCGTGTCCCCCGTCACTACACTGGGGCATTAAGACCCACACAGAGCGCAGGGTGAGTGCCCCCTGCTGGCCCCACTGAGAGGTTGTATCCCACCTCCTCCGCTCTCTGCGAAAAGCAGTATCTTCAGGCCCTGACATCCCACCCCTGCCACTCTCTGCGTAAATAAGTATCGTCAGGCCCTGACATCCCACCCCCGCCACTGTCTACGTAAAGTAGTATCGTCAGGGCCTGACATCCCACTCCCGCCACTCTCTGTGTAAAGTAGTGTCATATGGCCCTGACACCAATCCCTCCACTCTCTGCATAAAGCAGTGTCTTATGGCCCTGAAACCCTCCCCTCCACTCTCTACATAAAGCAGTGTTGTCAAGCCCTGACATCCCTCCCCCACCACTCTCTGCGTAAAGCACTGCCGTATAACCCTGACACCCACCCCTCCACACTCTGCGTTAAGCTGTGTTGTCAGGCCCTGATATCCCACCCCCGCCACTCTCTGTGTAAAGCAGTGTCATATGGCCCTGACATCCCACCCCCACCACTCTCTGTGTAAAGCACTGCTGTATGGCCCTGACATCACACCGCCACCACTCTCTGCGGAAAGCACTGTCATAAAGCCCTGACACCCACCCCTCCATTTTTTGCATAAAGCAGTGTCGTCAAGCCCTGCCACTCTCTGCGTAAAGAAGTGTCGTATGGCCCTGAAATCCCACCCCCACCACTAACTGTGTAAAGTAGTATCGTCAGGCCCTGACATCCCACCCCTGCCACTCCCTGCGTAAAGAAGTGTCATATGGCCCTGACATCACACCCCCACCACTCTCTGTCGAAAGCACTGTCGTATAGCCCTGACATCCCACCCCTCCACTCTCTGCATAAAGCAGTGTCGTCAAGCTCTGACATCCCACCCCCACCACTCTCTGTGTAAAGCAGTGTCATATGGCCCTGACATCCTAGCCCCGCCACTCTCTGTGTAAAGCAGTGTCATATGGCCCTGACATCCCACCCCCACCACTCTCTGTGTAAAGCACTGTTGTATGGCCCTGACATCACACCCCCACCACTCTCTGCGGAAAGCACTGTCGTATAGCCTTGACACCCACCTCTCCACTCTCTGTGTAAAGCAGTGTCATCTAGCCCTGACATCCCACCCCCTCCACTCTCTGAATAAAGAAGTGTCGTATGGCCCTGACATCCCACCCCTCCACTCTCTGCGTAATACGGTATCGTCAGGCCTTGACATCCAACCCCCGCCACTCTCTGCGTAAAGCAGACACGTTACAGACATTTACAACAAAGACATATTATAAAATATTGACATATACTGTAGGCGGCTGGAGCATTATTGGGAGACAGACTCACTGTTCCTCAGGCTGTGACAGGAGATCACATACTGGGCTGCCAGATCAACTGAGTTCACTCCTCCCTCTCCCAGTAGGATTGGGACCCGTTGTGATTCTGGCAGGTGTGGGAACTCTGGGATTAGATTTCTGAATTTCGGGAAGAATGTTTCTCTAATCCCAGAGTATCTGTCACAGTGCAGTAGGAAGTGCACCTCTGTCTCTATTTCTCCCCGCTGGCAGTGGGAGCACAGCCTGTCCTCTCTGGGCAGCCAGGTCTGCCTGTGTCGCCCAGTTTCTATGGCCAGGTTGTGGTCACTGAGCCTGTACTTCGTCAGGGTCTGTTTCTGTTTGTTATTTTTTATTTTGGTCAAATATTCAGCTAGTGTGTATTGTCTGTTTAAGGTTCTGTAGCATTCCAGTTTATGTTGTGTTTGTGTGTGTGTGTCCCAGTGTGTGAGATATTGCTGTTTGATCTGTGCTGTGATGTGGTTGAGTCTGGGTTGTGGTGCTCTAGCAGTGCTGTCCTGAGGCTGGTTAGTGTCGGTGTCACTCACTGCGAGTGTGATCTCAGCAGAGTCTCTGTACTCTTGGGACACTTGACTCACCTGTCTCTCTCTTTCTCTCCCTGTGCTGTCCCTCTCCTGCCCCCTCTCTCCCTCCTCGGACTCCAGCTGGAGGAGGTCCAATCACCACCTCCTGTGAGACAGAAGAAAAATAAGGTGGGTAATGCTCTGATCCTCTCTTTAAATCTGTCCAGTGTCCAGTCAGTATCCAGTCAGTGTGTCTGTATGAACCCCTCTCTCTCTCTCAGTGCAGTGTTCATGTACTGGAGTGTCCAGTCAGTGTGTCTGTATGAACCCCTCTCTCTCTCAGTGCAGTGTTCATGTACTGGAGTGTCCAGTCATGTGTCTGTATGAACCCCTCTCTCTCTCTCAGTGCAGTGTTCATGTCCTGGAGTGTCCAGTCCGACTCTTAACGTGACTCTCCTGTCTCTGCTTCAGAAGCACTGGTGCGTCTTTTTAAAGTCCCTGAGCTGCGTGTCGGTGGAGACAGATGATCAGGACGAGCTGATGGAGGCGGCGGAGACCGTGGGTCAGGAGAGGAAGAGCGAGGGAGAGGAGGAGCAGGATGCCGGGAAGGACAAGTAGAGGAAGAGGAGGTGCAGGTGAGCAGACAGGGGGGCGCCGCCCGGTCATGTCTGTGATTCAAGGAGGAGTCTCCTCTTGCTGTTTGATGTCATGGTGACGTCTGTGTCTGTGTCCCTCACACCTGCAATAACAATATTCTTTCCAGGTTCCTTTCCTGGTTCTGTGCCAGCTATGATCTGGACTGGACTGGACTGGACTGGACTGGAGTGGAGCTGAGGGACGCCAGACTGGACTGCACTGAAGCTGAGGGGCCCCAGACTGAACTGGACAGGAGCTGAGGGACACCAGACTGGACTGGACTGGAGCCTAGGGACACCAGACTGGACTGGACCGGAGCTGAGAGACACCAGACTGGACTGCACCGGAGCTGAGAGACACCAGACTGGACTGGACTGGAGCTGAGGGACCCCAGACTGTGCTGGACCGAAGCTGAGGGACACCAGACTGTGCTGGACCGAAGCTGAGGGAACCCAGTCTGTGCTGGACCGAAGCTGAGGGACCCCAGTCTGGACTGCACTGGAGCTGAGGGGCCCCAGACTGGACTGGACTGAAGCTGAGGGGCCCCAAACTGGACTGGACTGAAGCTGAGGGACCCCAGACCCCAGTCTGGACTGAAGCTTGTAATTTTTGTTCTTTTGTTAAGCATCAATAAAATTTTTTTTTAAAAAATCTATTTAGCTTTTGGTTTTTTCCCTCCCCCCCCCCAAAGTTGCTGCTGGGAGAGGTGTGAGTGGGGCCAGCAGGGGGCGCTCTCACCCTGTGGTCTGTGTGAGTCCTGATGCCCCACTATAGTGACGGGGGACACTGGACTGTAAACAGGCGCCGTCCTTCGGATGGGAGGTCAAACCAAGGTCCTGACTCTCTGTGCTCATTAACAATCCCGGGGTGTCTCTGGAGAAGAGTAGGGGTGTTACCCCAGTGTCCTGGCCTGATTCCCCCCCTGGTCTTGACCCATCATGGCCTCCTACTCACCCCCCTCTCTGAACTGGCTCCATCCCTCTGTTCCCTCTGCTGTGTGCTGAGCGGACTGGAGCATCATCCAGGTGGGGGCTGCACACTGGGGGGGCTGGAGGGGATCCCCCTGACCTGGGAAGAGCTCTGAGTGGAGAGTCCAGACGAATTAATTATTATTATTATTCGTGCTGCACTGGGCTTCAGTCCTGGCAGTGAGAGGGGGACTCTGTGATCAGTACAGATACTTATGACTGTATAATAATACACGATAGAAATGGAAAACAGGGTAGCGCTGTAGTCTCTTCGAAACGTTTTGAACTGTCAGAAGAAGTTTTCACAACCCGGACTCGTGAAGGTACAGGTCTTCTCCCATCGTCCGGAGCAAGGTGTATCGTGTCCTGGTGATTTCTCCCGTTTCGAACGGAGTCCAATGTCGCGTTTCTACTTTATTAGAGAGAGGCACTGAACATCCTGTGATGGACTGGTGTCCTGTCCAGGGTGTGTGAGGGTGTGTGTGTCCAGTGATGGACTGCTGTCCTGTCCAGGGTGTGTGTGTGTCCTGTGATGGACTGGTGGATCACAATATTAATTCTCCTCCTTGATTCCCTCCTTCATCGCCAGAGTGAAAGCGGGACACGGCAGTAAAAGCTCAGCCCTGCTGGTGGTGGTCCTCTCGGCCACACGGGGGCGCTGTGGCCCCACGGGGGGGTTATGTTCAAGTCCCGCTGGGAATCGCACCGACGCGGCGGAGTTCGTGAACGTCCCAGACACCAAGAAAACGAGAGAGAGAAAAAAGGTCGTTTTCGGGGTTCAAGAAGCAACCCCGAGATTCAGGGAGTTTCCCCGCTGAGCTTACTCTGCCGAAAACACGCAGGTTTTATTTTTTTCCCGTGCCCCCCCCTCACACAGGCCGTTTCTGTAGCGTGAAGTTGTGTTTTTTTGCGCGGCGGTCGGTGAAGGGCGAAATTTAATTTATTTTTTTCTCACGGTTTGAAACAGAAACAGCCGGGTGGTGTTGTAGAGAGGTCGACGTGCCCGGTTTTCCTCGTCTGCGAAGCCCGTTTTTTTTTTTGGGGGGGGGGGGGGGTCGTGAGGTCCCACGCAGCGCTCGGAAAAGAAAATGACGTTTCTTTTCCCCGCAGGACGGGGGGGAACCCGTGTTTTTTGGACGTGGCGTGGCCCGAAATTTCCGCCCTTGGGCGCTAGAGGGGGGTGGAGTTTGGTCTTTCTTTGATTTGGGGGTCGGCGGGGGGGGTCTAATTTCACTGAACCAAACCCCACGGAAACCCGTGTTGGACGTGGGGGTGCTGAATGCGCCCTCGACGTGATTTTGTCTTTAAATTCAAGTGCAGCTTTTGTCACCCTTGGGCCGGAAACAGCTGGACCCGTTTCCCCTGCCTGTCCGAGGTGGCGACTACCGGGGTCGTACAGGGACACCCGGCTGGCCGCCGAGAGTTGGGAAAAATAAAATGTCCACCCAAAAAAAACAACAACCGTGAAAAATGACGGCCATTTTTGTTTCGCGGCCGAGCCGTGAGCGCGTCGGGGGTGACGTCACGGTGGCGTCACAATGAGCCGCCTGATGTCACAGAGCGGCGGATTCTAGCGGGGGGGCGGCGCCGGAGCCCCATGAGCTCAGAGGAGTGAAGAGAGAAGAGGAGGAAAGCGCTATATAGTCCTTTCTAAACACGTGTTTCTTCCAATAAAGTTACTTCGACTTAGATCGTTAGTTTCAACTTCAGAAACGCTCTTCAGAATCCCCGTGAAATCGGTAAGTCAGTCAAAAGTGAGAAATAACAAAATAAGTGGAGAAATAAGTTGTTTTTTTTACCGTTACTCAACTCTTATGGGTGTGATCGTGCTGTAAAAAGATATTGAGAGGAGGTGCACCTCTACTCAGAGAGTGGTGGGGGTGGGGAACAAGCTGCCCAGCCCTGTGGTTGAAGCCGATACCCTGGCTTCTCTCCAGACACAGCTGAGTGAGCTCCTCCAGTCAGGACAGGAGGCTCTTCTCTACACAGAGGGTGGCGGGGGTGTGGAACAAAGCTGATAACCTGGCTCCTCTCCAGACACAGCTGGGTGAGGTCCTCCAGTTAGGACAGGAGGCTCTACTGTACACAGAGGGGGGCGGGGGTGGGGAACAAGCCGCCCAGCTGTGTGGCTCCGCCCCCTCCCCTCCCCTCTGTGACTCTGCTTGTCTCGGCAGGACGATGGACCGACAGAGATGCCGCACGGCCGTGCGCGGTCGCAGCAGGACCCGGGCCCGGCGAGGCGTCGTAAGTCCACCCCTCCCGCCCGCCGTCCAGCGTCCAGCCCTCCTCCGACTGGCCTCTCCGCCCCCAGCAGTGCTCGCTGTATTATAATAATAATAATAATAATAAACTTCACTGATAGAGCACCTTTCACACACATAGCAGCGCAAAGCGCTTGACAGACCAGGTCTCACGGTAACACCTCTAGACGAGGAGAGACACTTCCAGTGGTGATCTTGACTGAGGACACGCCTCGGCTCAAGAGACAGGGTCGCGGGTCCGAGGAAAACCAAGCTGCAGGTCCATTATGGCCTTCTGAGAGCACAGATTGCCTCTGGACGTCCCACACTCTTCCTGGACACACTGTAGAGACTCACCTGTCCAGACTCTCACTGGACACACTGTACACACTCACCTGTCCACACTCTCACTGGACACACTGTACACACTCACCTGTCCACACTTTCACTGGACACACTGTACACACTCACCTGTCCAGACTCTCACTGGACAGACTGTAGAGACTCACCTGTCCAGACTCTTTCTGGACACACTGGACACACTCACCTGTCCAGACTCTCACTGGACACACTGTACACACTCACCTGTCCACACTCTCACTGGACACACTGTACACACTCACCTGTCCAGACTCTCACTGGACACACTGTACACACTCACCTGTCCACACTCTCACTGGACACACTGTACACACTCACCTGTCCACACTCTCACTGGACACACTGTACACACTCACCTGTCCAGACTCTCACTGGACAGACTGTAGAGACTCACCTGTCCAGACTCTCACTGGACACACTGTACACACTCACCTGTCCACACTCTCACTGGACACACTGTAGAGACTGCCCAAGGCCTCTAGTCTCGACACGACTGGGCTGGGCTATGTGGTCAGAGCTGTCTCGGAGATGGGCTGTTTGGCGTCTTCACAGGTCACACCGGTCAGGCCGAACCCGGACTGGCAGCGGGAGAGGTCCCGGCCCAAATCCCGGTGCTTTTCCGTAAGTCTGACCCGGTCGCCTTCCGCGAGACTGGACCGGCCGCCCTGTGGTGGGCCCGGTGCCCCACATCTACCCTACAGCTCCCCACACTGACCCCTAAACTCCCGATACCCTACAGCTCCCCACACTGACCCCTAAACTCCCGATACCCTACAGCTCCCCACACTGACCCCTAAACTCCCGATACCCTACAGCTCCCCACTCTGACCCCTAAACTCCCGATACCCTACAGCTCCCCACACTGACCCCTAAACTCCCGATACCCTACAGCTCCCCACACTGACCCCTAAACTCCCGATACCCTACAGCTCCCCACACTGACCCCTAAACTCCCGATACCCTACAGCTCCCCACACTGACCCCTAAACTCCCGATACCCTACAGCTCCACACTCTGACCCCCACAGTCCTGATGGCCGAGAGGTCTCTGCTTGCTGTAGTGATTGAGTGAGCTCTGTGGACCTGACCTCTGTCTTGTGTCCTCGTTTCCAGCGTCTCCTAGTGGTCCGTCATTTCTCAAGACCTGAAGGTGAGATCTGGGGAGGAGACAGAGCACCCCCTAACACCCCTGAGCTGGGTTACAGGGTAAGACAGCTTCTTACTGTTGGACACACCTGTCCACACTCTTACTGGACACACTGTCCACACTCGCCTGTCCGGACTCTTACTGGACACACTGGACACACTCACCTGTCCAGACTCTTGCTGGACACACTGTACACACTCACCTGTCCAGACTCTTACTGTCCACACTCACCTGTCCACACTCTCACTGGACACACTGTACAGACTCGCCTGTCCACACTCTCACTGGACACACTGTACACACTCACCTGTCCAGACTCTCACTGGACACACTGGACACACTCACCTGTCCAGACTCTCACTGGACACACTGTACACACTCACCTGTCCAGACTCTTTCTGGACACACTGTACACACTCACCTGTCCAGACTCTCACTGGACACACTGGACACACTCACCTGTCCAGACTCTCACTGGACACACTGTAGAGACTCACCTGTCCACACTCTCACTGGACACACTGTACACTCTCACCTGTCCAGACTCTCACTGGACACACTGGACACACTCACCTGTCCAGACTCTTACTGGACACACTCACCTGTCCACACTCTCACTGGACACACTGGACACACTCACCTGTCCAGACTCTTACTGGACAAACTGTACACACTCACCTGTCCACACTCTCACTGGACACACTGTCTACACTCACCTGTCCACACTCTCACTGTCCACACTCACCTGTCCAGGCGTAGTCTCATCCCCCCTGCGTTGTGTCTCCCCCTCTCCCCGCTGGACAGAATCCCGAGGTGTCTTCGTGTCTCCCCGAGCTCGTCCAGAAGCTGGAGAGGGCGGCCGAGCTGCATCTGGAGCTCCCAGAGTCGCCCGGCTCGTCCCGCTCGGGCTCGCCCGGCTCGTTCCGCTCGGTGTCCCCCCCGTCCTCGCCCGAGAGCCCCCTCCGCCCCCCGCCCCCGGCCCCCCCCTCCGGCCCCCTCCGGCCCCTGACCGCCCCGCCCCGCCGCCCCCCCTTCCTCGCCGCCATGCCCCTCGAGCCCCCCCTGCTGCCCGGGGCGGTGCCCCTGCCCCTGCCCCCGCCCGTCCTGCCCCCCATCGCCCGCCCGGCCCCGCCAGGCCCCGCCTGGGGCTCCCCGGTGCGGAGGGCAAGGAGAGAGGCGGAGATGTCTGACGAGGCAAGTGGGGCAGAGTCTGTCCGTCTGTCTGTCTGTCTGTCTGTCCGTCCATCTGTCTGTCTGTCTGTCTGTCTGTCCATCTGTCCGTCTGTCTGTCCGTCTGTCCGTCTGTCCGTCTGTCCGTCTGTCTGTCTGTCTGTCTGTCCATCCGTCTGTCCTTCTGTCCGTCCGTCTGTCTGTCTGTCCATCTGTCCTTCTGTCCGTCTGTCTGTCCATCCGTCTGTCTGTCTGTTTGTCTGTCTGTCCATCTGTCCGTCTGTCTGTCTGTCTGTCTGTCTGTCCATCCGTCTGTCTGTCTGTCCGTCTGTCCGTCTGTCCGTCTGTCTGTCTGTCTGTCCATCTGTCCATCTGTCCGTCTGTCTGTCTGTCTGTCTGTCTGTCCATCCGTCTGTCTGTCTGTCTGTCTGTCTGTCCGTCTGTCCATCTGTCTGTCTGTCTGTCCATCTGTCCTGCTGTCCTTTTCTCTGTCTATCTTTCCTTCTGTCCATCTGTCCCTTTCACTGTCCTTCTGTCTTTCTGTTCTTTTCTCTTTCCATCTGTCCTTCTGACTTTCTGTTCTTTTCTCTGTCCATCTGTCTGTCCGTCCATCTGTCTGTCTGTCCATCTGTCCGTCTGTCCTTCTGTCCTTTTCTCTGTCCATCTTTCCTTCTGTCCATCTGTCCCTTTCACTGTCCTTCTGTCTTTCTGTTCTTTTCTCTGTCCATCTGTCCTTCTGACTTTCTGTTCTTTTCTCTGTCCATCTGTCCTTCTGTCCATCTCTTTCTGTCCGTCTGTCTTTCTGTCCGTCTGTCCTTCTGTCCTTTTCTCTGTCCATCTTTCCTTCTGTCCATCTGTCCCTTTCACTGTCCTTCTGTCTTTCTGTTCTTTTCTCTGTCCATCTGTCCTTCTGACTTTCTGTTCTTTTCTCTGTCCATCTGTCCTTCAGTCCATCTGTCTTTCTGTCCTTTTCTCTCTTTCTGTCCATCAGTCCATCTGTCCTTTTCTCTGTCTTTTTGTCCGTCTGTACTTCGCTCTTTCTGTCTTTCTGTCCTTCTGTCTGAGTCTCTGTGTTTGTCCCTCTCTCCCTGTCTCTCTCCCTGTGTCTCCCTGCTCTCTGTCTGTCCTGCGTTGTCCCAGCTGGGTCTCTCTCCCTGTGTCTCCCTGCTCTCTGTCTGTCCTGCGTTGTCCCAGCTGGGCCTGTCTCCCCGGCTCTCTGCCTTCAGCTCTGTTCGCCGATGTCCCGCCAGCCCGTCTCTCTCTCAGCCTGTCTCTTGACTTGCAGGAGGAAGAGGAGGTGGAGACAGCTCTTCCGGCAGGAGAGAGGAAGGAGGTCAGTGCTGGTCCCACCCTGCCCCCTGTCCTGTCTGTGGTGGAGTTTCGCCGTCTTGTCTGTCCCTGGGTCTCAGTGTCTCTCTCTCTTTCAGCCCTGTCTGTCAGTGTCTCTCTCTCGGCCTGCTGTCTGTCTGTCCCTGCCTCTCTGTCTCTCTCTCTTTCAGCCCTGTCTGTCAGTGTCTCTCTCTCGGCCTGCTGTCTCCCTGTCCCTGGGTCTCAGTGTCTCTCTCTCTTTCAGCCCTGTCTGTCAGTGTCTCTCTCCTCCTCCTCTCTGTCCTCAGTGTGTCTCTCTCCTCCTCCTCTCTGTCCTGTGGTGTCCAGGCAGTGTGTCTCTCTCCTCCTCCTCCTCTCTGTCCTGTGGTGTCCAGGCAGTGTGTCTCTCTCCTCCTCCTCCTCTCTGTCCTGTGGTGTCCAGTGGGTCAGTATTAGTGGGCTACACCCAGGCTCACTCCCTGCGAGTGTGATCTCAGCAGAGTCTCTGTGCTCTTGGGACACTTGACTCACCTGTCTCTCTCTTTCTCTCCCTGTGCTGTCCCTCTCCTGCCCCCTCTCTCCCTCCTCGGACTCCAGCTGGAGGAGGTCCAATCACCACCTCCTGTGAGACAGAAGAAAAAGAAGGTGGGTGATGCTCTGATCCTCTCTTTACTCCTGTCCAGTGTCCAATCAGTGTGTGTGTATGAACCCCTCTCTCTCTCAGTGCAGTGTTCATGTCCTGGAGTGTCCAGTCAGTGTGTCTGTATGAACCCCTCTCTCTCTCAGTGCAGTGTTCATGTACTGGAGTGTCCAGTCAGTGTGTCTGTATGAACCCCTCTCTCTCTCTCAGTGCAGTGTTCATGTCCTGGAGTGTCCAGTCAGTGTGTCTGTATGAACCCCTCTCTCTCTCAGTGCAGTGTTCATGTACTGGAGTGTCCAGTCAGTGTGTCTGTGTGAACCCCTCTCTCTCTCAGTGCAGTGTTCATGTACTGGAGTGTCCAGTCAGTGTGTCTGTGTGAACCCCTCTCTCTCTCAGTGCAGTGTTCATGTACTGGAGTGTCCAGTCCGACTCTTAACGTGACTCTCCTGTCTCTGCTTCAGAAGCGCTGGTGCGCCCTTCTTAACTCCCTGAGCTGCGTGTCGGTGGAGCCAGAAGACCAGGACGAGCCGATGGAGACCGTAGCTCAGGAGAGGAAGAGCGAGGGAGAGGAGGAGCTGGCTGCCGGGAAGGACAAGAGGAGGAAGAGGAGGTGCAGGTGAGCAGACAGGGGGGCGCCGCCTGGTCGTGTCTGTGATTCAAGGAGGAGTCTCCTCTTGCTGTTTGATGTCATGGTGACGTCTGTGTCTGTGTCCCTCACACCTGCAATAACAATATTCTTTCCAGGTTCCTTTCCTGGTTCTGTGCCGGCTAAGATCTGGACTGGACTGGACTGGACTGGACTGGAGCTGAGGGACACCAGACGGAACTGGACAGGAGCCTAGGGACACCAGACTGGACTGGACCGGAGCTGAGAGACACCAGACTGGACTGGACTGGAGCTGAGGGACCCCAGACTGTGCTGGACCGAAGCTGAGGGACCCCAGTCTGGACCGAAGCTGAGGGACCCCAGACTGTGCTGGACCGAAGCTGAGGGACCCCAGTCTGTGCTGGGCCGAAGCTTAGGGACACCAGACTGTGCTGGACCGAAGCTGAGGGACCCCAGTCTGTGCTGGACCGAAGCTGAGGGACCCCAGACTGTGCTGGACCAAAGCTGAGGGACCCCAGTCTGGACCGAAGCTGAGGGACCCCAGTCTGTGCTGGACCGAAGCTGAGGGACCCCAGTCTGGACTGCACTGGAGCTGAGGGACACCAGACTGGACTGGAGCTGAGAGACACCAGACTGGACTGGAGCTGAGGGGCCCCAGACTGGACTGGACCGGAGCTGAGAGACACCAGACTGGACTGGAGCTGAGAGACACCAGACTGGACAGGACCAAAGCTGAGGGACCCCAGACTGTGCTGGACCGAAGCTGAGGGACCCCAGTCTGGACTGCACTGGAGCTGAGGGACCCCAGTCTGGACTGGACTGGAGCTGAGAGACACCAGACTGGACTGGAGCTGAGGGGCCCCAGACTGGACTGGACCGCAGCTGAGAGACACCAGACTGGACTGGACTGAAGCTTGTAATTTTTATTCTTTTGTTAAGGATCAATAAAAAAAAATAAAAAAAAAATCTGTTTAGCTTTTAGTTTTTTCCCTCCCCCCCCCCCCCCCAAGGCTGCTGCTGGGAGAGGTGTGAGTGGGGCCAGCAGGGGGCGCTCTCACCCTGCGGTCTGTGTGGGTCCTGATGCCCCAGTATAGTGACGGGGGACACTGGACTGTAAACAGGCGCCGTCAAACCGAGGTCCTGACTCTCTGTGCTCATTAACAATCCCGGGGTGTCTCTGGAGAAGAGTAGGGGTGTTACCCCAGTGTCCTGGCCTGATTCCCCCCCTGGTCTTGACCCATCATGGCCTCCTAATCACCCCCCCCTCTCTGAACTGGCTCCATCCCTCTGCTCTCCTCCCCACTGAGAGCTGCTGTGTGCTGAGCGGACTGGAGCATCATCCAGGTGGGGGCTGCACACTGGGGGGGCTGGAGGGGATCCCCCTGACCTGGGAAGAGCTCTGAGTGGAGGGTCCAGACTTATTCATTATTATTATTATTATTCGTGCTGCACTGGGCTTCAGTCCTGGCAGTGAGAGGGGGACTCTGTGATCAGGACAGATACTTATGACTGTATAATAACACACGATAGAAATGGAAAACAGGGTAGCGCTGTAGTCTCTTCGAAACGTTTTGAACTGCCAGAAGAAGTTTTCACAACCCGGACTCGTGAAGGTACAGGTCTTCTCCCATCGTCCGGAGCAAGGTGTATCGTGTCCTGGTGATTTCTCCCGTTTCGAACGGAGTCCAATGTCGCGTTTCTACTTTATTAGAGAGAGGCACTGAACATCCTGTGATGGACTGGTGTCCTGTCCAGGTTGTGTGAGTGTGTGTGTGTCCTGTGATGGACTGGTGGCCTGTCCAGGGTGTGTGAGTGTGTGTGTGTCCTGTGATGTACTGGTGTCCTGTCCAGGGTGTGTGAGTGTGTGTGTGTGTCCTGTGATGGACTGGTGTCCTGTCCAGGGTGGGTGAGTGTGTGTGTGTGTCCTGTGATGGACTGCTGCCCTGTCCAGGGTGTGTGAGTGTGTGTGTGTGTCCTGTGATGGACTGGTGTCCTGTCCAGGGTGGGTGAGTGTGTGTGTGTCCTGTGATGGACTGCTGTCCTGTCCAGGGTTTGTATGTGTGTCCTGTGATGGACTGGTGTCCTGTGATGGAGTGGTGTTCTATCCAGGGTGTGTGTGTCCTGTGATGTACTGGTGTCCTGTCCAGGGTGTGTGTGTCCTGTGATGGACTGGTGTCCTGTGATGGACTGGTGTTCTATCCAGGGTGTGTGTGTCCTGTGATGGACTGGTGTCCTGTCCAGGATGTGTGAGTGTGTGTGTGTCCTGTGATGGACTGGTGTCCTGTCCAGGGTGTGTGAGTGTGTGTGTGTGTGTCCTGTGATGGACTGCTGTCCTGTCCAGGGTTTGTATGTGTGTCCTTTGATGGACTGGTGTTCTGTCCAGGGTGTGTGTGTCCTGTGATGGACTGGTGTCCTGTCCAGGGTGTGTGTGTGTCCTGTGATGGACTGGTGTCCTGTGAAAGACTGGTGTCCTGTCCAGGGTGTGTGTGTGTCCTGTGATGGACTGGTGGATCACAATATTAATTCTCCTCCTTGATTCCCTCCTTCATCGCCAGAGTGAAAGCGGGACACGGCAGTAAAAGCTCAGCCCTGCAGGTGGTGGTCCTCTCGGCCACACGGGGGCACTGTGTCCCCTACGGGGGGGTTATGTTCAAGTCCCGCTTGGAATCGCACCGACGCAGCGGAGTTCGTGAACGTCCCCGACAACAAGAAAACGAGAGAGAGAAAAAAGGTCGTTTTCGGGGTTCAAGAAGCAACCCCGAGATTCAGGGAGTTTCCCCGCTGAGCTTACTCTGCCGAAAACACGCAGGTTTTATTTTTTTCCCGTGTCCCCCCCCCCACACACACAGCCCGTTTCTGTAGCGTGAAGTTGTGTTTTTTTGCGCGGCGGTCGGTGAGGGGCGACATTTTATTTATTTATTTTTTTTCCCACGGTCTGAAACAGAAACGGCCGGGTGGTGTTGTAGAGAGGTCGACGTGCCTGGGTTTCCTCGTCTACCGAAGCCCGTTTTTTTTTTGGGGGGGGTCGTGAGGTCCCACGCAGCGCTCGGAAAAGAAAATGGCGTCTCTTTTCCCCGCAGGACGGGGGGGACCCGTGTTTTTTGGACGTGGCGTGGCCCGAAATCTCCGCCCTTGGGCGCTAGAGGGGGGTGGAGGTTGGTCTTTCTTCGACTTGGGGGTCGGGGGGGTGCTACTTTCACTTAACCCCACCCCACGGAAACCCGTGTTGGACGTGGGGGTGCTGAATGCGCCCTCGACGTGATTTTGTCTTTAAATTCAAGTGCAGCTTTTGTCACCCTTGGGCCGGAAACAGCTGGACCCGTTTCCCCTGCCTGTCCGAGGTGGCGACTACCGGGGTCGTACAGGGACACCCGGCTGGCCGCCGAGAGTTGGAAAAATAAAATGTCCGCCCCCCCAAAAAAAAACAACCGCGAAAAATGGCGGCCATTTTTGTTTCGCGGCCGAGCCGTGAGCGCGTCGGGGGCTGACGTCACGGGGGCGTCACAATGAGCCGCCTGACGTCACAGAGCGGCGGATTCTAGCGGGGGGCGGCGCCGGAGCCCCGTGAGCTCAGAGGAGTGAAGAGAGAGGAGGAGGAAAGAACTATATAGCGCTTAATAAACAGAATCGCTCTTCAGTATCCCCGTGAAATCGGTAAGTCAGTCAAAAGCGCCGCTGGCAAGAAATAACAAAATAAGTGGAGAAATAAGTTGTTTTTTTTTTACCGTTACTCCACTCTTATGGGTGTGATCGTGCTGTAAAAAGATATTGAGAGGAGGTGCACCTCTACACAGAGGGTGGTGGGGGTGGGGAACAGGCCGCCCAGTCCGTGTGGTTGAAGCCGATACCCTGGCTCCTCTCCAGACACAGCTGGGTGAGCTCCTCCAGTCAGGACAGGTGGCTCTACTGTACACAGAGGGGGGTGGGGGTGGGGAACAAAGCCGATACCCTGGCTTCTCTCCAGACACAGCTGGGTGAGATTCTCCAGTCAGGACAGGAGGCTCTACTGTACACAGAGGGGGGTGGGGGTGGGGAACAAAGCCGATACCCTGGCTCCTCTCCAGACACAGCTGGGTGAGCTCCTCCAGTCAGGACAGGAGGCTCTACTGTACACAGAGGGTGGTGGGGGTGGGGAACAAAGCCGATACCCTGGCTTCTCTCCAGACACAGCTGGGTGAGCTCCTCCAGTCAGGACAGGAGGCTCTTCTATACACAGAGGGTGGCGGGGGTGGGGAACAAGCTGCCCAGCCCTGTGGTTGAAGCCGATACCTTGGCTTCTCTCCAGCCACAGCTGTGTGAGCTCCTCCAGTCAGGACAGGAGGCTCTACTGTACACAAAGAGTGGCGGGGGTGTGGAACAAAGCTGATACCCCGGCTTCTCTCCAGACACAGCTGGGTGAGGTCCTCCAGTTAGGACAGGAGGCTCTTCTGTACACAGAGGGGGGCGGGGGTGGGGAACAAGCCGCCCAGCTGTGTGGCTCCGCCCCCTCCCCTCCCCTCTGTGACTCTGCTTGTCTCGGCAGGACGATGGACCGACAGAGATGCCGCACGGCCGTGCGCGGTCGCAGCAGGACCCGGGCCCGGCGAGGCGTCGTAAGTCCACCCCTCCCGCCCGCCGTCCAGCGTCCAGCGTCCAGCCCTCCTCCGACTGGCCTCTCCGCCCCCAGCAGAGCTCGCTGTATTATAATAATAATAATAATAAACTTCACTGATAGAGCACCTTTCACACACATAGCAGCGCAAAGCGCTTGACAGACCAGGTCTCACGGTAACACCTCCAGACGAGGAGAGACACTTCCAGTGGTGATCTTGACTGAGGACACGCCTCGGCTCAAGAGACAGGGTCGCAGGTCCATTATAGCCTTCTGAGAGCACAGATTGCCTCTGAACGTCCCAGACTCTTACTGGACACACTGTACACACTCACCTGTCCAGACTCTCACTGGACACACTGTACACACTCACCTGTCCACACTCTTACTGGACACACTGGACACACTCACCTGTCCAGACTCTCACTGGACACACTGTACACACTCACCTGTCCACACTCTCACTGGACACACTGTAAACACTCACCTGTCCACACTCTCACTGGACACACTGTAGAGACTGCCCAAGGCCCCTAGTCGCGACACGACTGGGCTGGGCTATGTGGTCAGAGCTGTCTCGGAGATGGGCTGTTTGGCGTCTTCACAGGTCACACCGGTCAGGCCGAATCCGGACTGGCAGCGGGAGAGGTCCCGGCCCAAGTCCCGGTGCTTTTCCGTAAGTCTCACCTGGTCGCCTTCCGCGAGACTGGACCGGCCGCCCTGTGGTGGGCCCGGTGCCCCACATCTACCCTACAGCTCCCCACACTGACCCCTAAACTCCCGATACCCTACAGCTCCCCACACTGACCCCTAAACTCCCGATACCCTACAGCTCCCCACACTGACCCCTAAACTCCCGATACCCTACAGCTCCCCACACTGACCCCTAAACTCCCGATACCCTACAGCTCCCCACACTGAACCCTAAACTCCCGATACCCTACAGCTCCCCACACTGACCCCTAAACTCCCGATACCCTACAGCTCCCCACTCTGACCCCCACAGTCCTGATGGCCGAGAGGTCTCTGCTTGTTGTAGTGATTGAGTGAGCTCTGTGGACCTGACCTTTGTCTTGTGTCCTCGTTTCCAGCGTCTCCTAGTGGTCCGGCATTTCACACGACCTGAAGGTGAGATCTGGGGAGGAGACAGAGCACCCCCTAACACCCCTGAGCTGGGTTACAGGGTAAGACAGCTTCTTACTGTTGGACACACCTGTCCACACTCTTACTGGACACACTGGACACACTCGCCTGTCCGGATTCTTACTGGACAAACTGGACACACTCACCTGTCCACATTCTCACTGGACACACTGTACATACTCACCTGTCCACACTCTCACTGGACACACTGTACACACTCACCTGTCCACACTCTCACTGGACACAGTGTACACACTCACCCGTCCAGGCGTAGTCTGTGCTCCTCATCCCCCCTGCGTTGTGTCTCCCCCTCTCCCCGCTGGACAGAATCCTGTGGTGTCTTCGTGTCTCCCCGAGCTCGTCCAGAAGCTGGAGAGGGCGGCCGAGCTGCAGCTGGAGCTCCCGGGGTCGCCCGGCTCGTCCCGCTCGGGCTCGCCCGGCTCGTTCCGCTCGGTGTCCCCCCCCTCCTCGCCCGAGAGCCCCCTCCGCTCCCCGCCCCCGGCCCCCCCCTCCGGCCCCCTCAGGCCCCTGACCGCCCCGCCCCGCCGCCCCCCCTTCCTCGCCGTCATGCCCCTCGAGCCCCCCCTGCTGCCCGGGGCGGTGCCCCTGCCCCTGCCCCCGCCCGTCCTGCCCCCCATCGCCCGCCCGGCCCCGCCAGGCCCCTCCTGGGGCTCCCCGGTGCGGAGGGCAAGGAGAGAGGCTGAGATGTCTGACGAGGCAAGTGGGGCAGAGTCTGTCCGTCTGTCCGTCCATCTGTCCGTCTGTCCATCTATCCTTCTGTCCATCTGTCCTTTTCTCTGTCCTGTCCTTCTGTCCTTTTCTCTGTCCTTCTGTCTTTCTGTTCTTTTCTGTGTCCATCTGTCTTTCTGTCCTTTTCTGTCTTTCTGTCTTTTTCTGTCTTTCTATCCATCACTCTATCCTTTTCTCTGTCCATCTGTCCTTCTGTCCATCTGTCTTTCTGTCCTTTTCTGTCTTTCTGTCCTTTTCTCTGTCTTTTTGTCCATCTGTACTTCTCTCTTTCTGTCTTTCTGTCCTTCTGTCTGAGTCTCTCTTTTTCTCTGTGTCTGTCCCTCTCTCCCTGTCTCTCTCCCTGTGTCTTTCCATGTCTCCCTGCTCTCTGTCTGTCCTGCGTTGTCCCAGCTGGGTCTGTCTCCCTGTGTCTCTCCGTGTGTCCCCCTGCTCTCTGTCTGTCCTGCGTTGTCCCAGCCGGGTCTCTCTCCCTGTGTCTCTCCGTGTGTCTCCCTGCCTGTCTCTCTGTCTGTCCTGCGTTGTCCCAGCTAGGTCTCCCTCCCTCCTCTCTCTCTCCGTGTGTCTCCCTGCTCTCTGTCTGTCCTGCGTTGTCCCAGCTGGGTCTCTCTCCCTGTGTCTCTCCGTGTGTCTCCCTGCTCTCTGTCTGTCCTGCGTTGTCCCAGCTGGGCCTCTCTCCCTGTGTCTCTCCGTGTGTCTCCCTGCTCTCTGTCTGTCCTGCGTTGTCCCAGCCAGGTCTCTCTCCCTGTGTCTCTCCGTGTGTCTCCCTGCCTGTCTCTCTGTCTGTCCTGCGTTGTCCCAGCTAGGTCTCCCTCCCTCCTCTCTCTCTCCGTGTGTCTCCCTGCTCTCTGTATGTCCTGCGTTGTCCCAGCTGGGTCTCTCTCCCTGTGTCTCTCCGTGTGTCTCCCTGTCTGTCTCTCTGTCTGTCCTGCGTTGTCCCAGCTGGGCCAGTCTCCTCTGCTCTCTGACTTCAGCTCTGTTCGCCGATGTCCCGCCAGCCTGTCTCTCTCTCAGCCTGTCTCTTGACTTGCAGGATGAAGAGGAGGTGGAGACAGCTCTTCCGGCAGGAGAGAGGAAGGAGGTCAGTGCTGGTCCCACCCTGCCCCCTGTCCTGTCTGTGGTGGAGTTTTGCCGTCTTGTCTGTCCCTGGGTCTCAGTGTCTCTCTCTCTTTCAGCCCTGTCTGTCAGTGTCTCTCTCGTCCTGCTGTCTGCCTGTCCCTGCCTCTCTGTCTCTCTCTCTTTCAGCCCTGTCTGTCAGTGTCTCTCTCCTCCTCCTCTCTGTCCTCAGTGTGTCTCTCTCCTCCTCTCTGTCCTGTGGTTTCCAGTGGGTCAGTATTAGTGGGCTACACCCAGGCTCACTCACTGCGAGTGTGATCTCAGCAGAGTCTCTGTGCTCTTGGGACACTTGACTCACCTGTCTCTCTCTTTCTCTCCCTGTGCTGTCCCTCTCCTGCCCCCTCTCTCCCTCTTTGGACTCCAGCTGGAGGAGGTCCAATCACCACCTCCTGTGAGACAGAAGAAAAAGAAGGTGGGTAATGCTCTGATCCTCTCTTTACTCCTGTCCAGTGTCCAGTCAGTGTGTGTGTATGAACCCCTCTCTCTCTCAGTGTAGTGTTCATGTACTGGAGTGTCCAGTCAGTGTGTCTGTATGAACCCCTCTCTCTCTCAGTGCAGTGTTCATGTACTGGAGTGTCCAGTCAGTGTGTCTGTATGAACCCCTCTCTCTCTCAGTGCAGTGTTCATGTACTGGAGTGTCCAGTCCGACTCTTAACGTGACTCTCCTGTCTCTGCTTCAGAAGCGCCGATGCGTCTTTTTGATGTCCCTGAGCTGCGTGTCGGTGGAGACAGAAGATCAGGACGAGCCGATGGAGGTGGCGGAGACCGTAGCTCAGGAGAGGAAGAGCGAGGGAGAGGAGGAGCAGGCTGCCGGGAAGGACAAGAAGAGGAAGAGGAGGGGCGGGTGAGCAGACAGGGGGGTGCCGCCCGGTCATGTCTGTGATTCAAGGAGGAGTCTCCTCTTGCTGTTTGATGTCATGGTGACGTCTGTGTCTATGTCCCTCACACCTGCAATAACAATATTCTTTCCAGGTTCCTTTCCTGGTTCTGTGCCTGCTAAGATCTGGACTGGATTGGACTGGACTGGACTGGACTGGAGCTGAGGGACACCAGACGACTGGACTGGAGCCTAGGGACACCAGACTGGACTGGACCGGAGCTGAGAGGCACTAGACTGGACTGGAGCTGAGGGACACCAGACTGTGCTGGACCGAAGCTGAGGGACCCCAGTCTGGACTGAAGCTGAGGGACCCCAGACTGTGCTGGACCGAAGCTGAGGGACCCCAGTCTGTGCTGGACCGAAGCTGAGGGACCCCAGTCTGTGCTGGACTGAAGCTGAGAGACCCCAGACTGTGCTGGTCTGAAGCTGAGGGACTGCAGACTGGACTGCACTGGAGCTGAGGGACACCAGACTGGACTGGACTGGAGCTGAGGGGCCCCAGACTGCACTAGACTGGAGCTGAGAGGCCCCAGACTGGACTGGACCAAAGCTGAGGGACCTCAGGCTGTGCTGTACCGAAGCTGAGGGACCCCAGACTGTGCTGGACCGAAGCTTAGGGACCCCAGTCTGGACCGAAGCTGAGGGACCCCAGTCTGTGCTGGACCGAAGCTGAGGGACCCCAGACTGGACCGAAGCTGAGGGACCCCAGTCTGTGCTGGACCGATGCTGAGGGACCCCAGTCTGGACTGAAGCTGAGGGACCCCAGACTGTGCTGGACCGAAGCTGAGGGACCCCAGTCTGTGCTGGACCGAAGCTTAGGGACCCCAGTCTGGACCGAAGCTGAGGGACCCCAGTCTGTGCTGGACCGATGCTGAGGGACCCCAGTCTGGACTGAAGCTGAGGGACCCCAGACTGTGCTGGACCTAAGCTGAGGGACCCCAGTCTGGACCGAAGCTGAGGGACCCCAGTCTGGACTGCACTGGAGCTGAGGGACACCAGACTGGACTGGAGCTGAGAGACACCAGACTGGACTGGACTGAAGCTTGTAATTTTTATTCTTTTGTTAAGGATCAATAAAAAAAAAATAAAAAAAAATCTGTTTAGCTTTTGGTTTTTTCCCTCCCCCCCCCCCCCCCAAGGCTGCTGCTGGGAGAGGTGTGAGTGGGGCCAGCAGGGGGCGCTCTCACCCTGCGGTCTGTGTGGGTCCTGATGCCCCAGTATAGTGACGGGGGACACTGGACTGTAAACAGGCGCCGTCAAACCAAGGTCCTGACTCTCTGTGCTCATTAACAATCCCGGGGTGTCTCTGGAGAAGAGTAGGGGTGTTACCCCAGTGTCCTGGCCTGATTCCCCCCCTGGTCTTTACCCATCATGGCCTCCTAATCACCCCCCCTCTCTGAACTGGCTCCATCCCTCTGCTCTCCTCCCCACTGAGAGCTGCTGTGTGCTGAGCGGACTGGAGCATCATCCAGGGGGGGCTGGAGGGGATCCCCCTGACCTGGGAGGAGCTCTGAGTGGAGAGTCCAGACTTATTAATTATTAATATAAGAAGTTTTCACAACCCGGACTCGTGAAGGTACAGGCTCCCTTAATCCAAATGGGAATAGGAGTTCTTTTTTCTTTCTTTTCCGGACGTCAGTTGTATCGTGTCCTGGTGATTTCTCCCGTTTCGAACGGAGTTTAATGTCGCATTTCTACTTTATTACAGAGAGGCACTGAACTTTGGGGAACGTGACATCCACCCAGTATTACTAGTACGTTGATAAATATAAATGTTATTTTTCCCCCCGTATTATACCTCGCGAAATATAACGATGGCCAACTCCTTAAGTCGAAATTTAAACCCTTATCAGCTACAAGACAGTCCGTCAACATCGCCGACCTTCGGTATGACGTTGGCCAAAGGGGGTAGGGTAAGTACGTCACAGCCGGGGGAAGCCCCTATCACGTGAGAGGGGTGCGGCGGGCGACGAGCCCCCGGGAGCGAAGAGAAGCTGATTTGCGTGGGGTGTGGAAACACTACACGACCGGGCAAGCGAGCCGTTTTTTTTTGTTTGTTTTTTTCCAGAACATCAGAACAACTGCAGAGATGACCATCGATCCACTCCGGACGTTTCCTTTTTTGTCCTCTTTGGCCTCCAAAATAAAAAAAAAACTGGGATCCATCGTGGCGTTGCCAAATTAAAACGTCGACCACATTTCGGGCTTTCGTGGTGTCCATGATGAAACCGTCATGGTTGTGTAAGGATACGTTACGTCACAGACCGGCGGCGCTCGGGCGTGAGGAGTGTCGTTACGTTTTTGAAACGGGCACGTCAGACAAGATCTCTGAAAAGATCTCCGAAAAACCCAAACCTGCAAGTTTTTTTTATATAGCGCCTTTCACAACAAGAATGCCCCAAGGCCCCGAACAAAGGAGTTGTTCCACACCCCCGCCACCCTCTGTGTACAGTAGAGCCCCCTGTCCTGACTGGAGGAGCTCACCCAGCTGTGTCTGGAGAGAAGCCGGGGTATCGGCTTCAACCACAGGGCTGGGCGGCTTGGGCTTGTTCCCCACCTCCACCACCCTCTGTGTACAGTAGAGCCTCCTGTCCTGACTGGAGGAGCTCAGCCAGCTGTGTCTGGAGAGAAGCCAGGGTATCGGCTTCAACCACAGGGCTGGGCAGCTTGTTCCCCACCCCCACCCCCTTCTGTGTACAGAAGAGCCTCCTGTCCTGACTGGAGTGACAGTAGAGACGGGGTTCATGGGTTATCTGGAGGGGGACTTCGCTCCAACAAAACCCCGCTCGTCGTCGGCACCGGCGCCGCGTTCTCTGCCGCCGCCACCACCGCCACCACCGGCGTCGGGCCGCGGGCCTCACCTGGAGGCAACACACCGGCTTCTTTTAACAGATCACCTCGGGAATCGGGAACAACGGAGCTGTGTGCGGCCGTCTGTACGGAGGGGTTCAGCGCGGGGGGGCTCCGTGCTCGGGTCTGGACCCGGGGGGGGACTGTCTGTGTGGAGTCTGCATGGTCTCCCTGTGTTCTCCGGGTCCAAAGACAGGCTTTTGGGCTAATTGGCTTCTGGGAAAACTGGACCTGGTGTGTGTGTGTGTCCTGTGATGGACTGGTGTCCTGTCCAGGGTGTGTGAGTGTGTGTGTCTGTGTGTCCTGTGAGGGACTAGTGTCCTATCCAGGTTGTGTGTGTGTGTCCTGTGAGGGACTGGTGTCCTGTCCAGGGTGTGTGTGTGTGTGTCCTGTGATGGACTGGTGTCCTGTCCAGGGTGTGTGAGTGAGTGTGTGTGTGTCCTGTGATGGACTGGTGTCCTGTCCATGGTGTGTGAGTGTGTGTGTGTGTGTCCTGTGATGGACTGGTGTCCTGTCCAGGGTGTGTGAGTGTGTGTGTCTGTGTGTCCTGTGATGGACAGATGGTACCCAGCCTGGACACCCATTAGACACTGTCTTCCTCAGAAGACTCTCACGGAGGGCACACTGTCCCTAACCCGGGCCCAGAAGAAACTACAGTGATCTATAATTCCTGCGCCTCGGAAGGGGTTATGACGTCTATGTCCGGCGCCCGCACCCGCGGACCGGCGGTTCGGCGTCGCGCTCCGCAGCTCGAGCTTCGGTGCGAGGCAGGGCGGGAGGGAGTCGATGTGGCCTCGGCGCCATCTTTGCTGGTGAGTCAATTGTGACCGTTGCGGTACAATAAACCATCAATAAATCTTTTCCCACCCCGACCAGTATTTCTGTCGCGGCCCACGTCCCTTACAATCGACAAACTATAAAAAAACAGTAGCCCTTCGGAACATTACACGCCATTTTTTTATTTTAAACGCCCGTTAGATACGCAGGTGGCTCGATACCTGTCTTAACCTCGCCGGCGTCTTCAAACAGGCAAGTTAATTTTATTTGGGGTCCCTCAGAATTGTGACAGAAATGTCAGTGAACCACAATAAAAAACGAAACCTTTTTTTAAAGGCGATGAATGGATTTTAAGAGTAACCGTGTAGCGACTGACGTAAGGAAAAAAAAGTTGTCTTTCCCTACGAAGACGTTTTGGTACAGGACTTTCTTTAAATATCAGTTGGGCATAGCGTTTTACAAAAAGTTGATGATGATCTTGGAGATAATTGCAAAGGAAAATTGAGATAACTACCAAAACATTACGTGTGAAACGACAGGACAGAACTTTGAACCCACAAAGAAACAAAGGTATGAAATATTGCCTCGTCATGGGGGGTTGATAATTGTAATAAGTGTTCCTAATTTTCGTAAAGAAATGTATATTATGGGAGTCACACGTGAGATTTAGTGTATATACGTTTCATATTGTGCATATATACGGGGTTAAAAAGTGGAATGAGTATGATTATAAACTCGTGTGTCCTATAATCAGATCATTTTTGAACAAGCTTTGATTAGACAGGTGAAAAACAACATCAGATCCTTGTTTTTAATATATTCTCACGTCTGAATATCAGCTTCTCCCCTCTGGCCAACATTTCAGGGCTCCCAGGTGTAGATCCCAAATTGAAACAAATATTCATTTGTTACCCTTATTAAAACAGTTAATAGAAGTGAGTGACCAGGGTAAATAAAGGTGGGTCAGTGTAAACTGTTTATTCTGGACCAGACTTCGTCATGTGTGATATGTCATGACTTCTTCTATTAAGTTTTATCTTTATATTTAGTTATACATGTGTAATAGATGCGATGTGTCCATAAAAAGGTTTCTCCAGGGGAAAATCAAGTTGGTTTTAAAACCGTGTTTCCTTTTTAGGGTACGTTTGCATTCCAAGTGTGGTGTTTTTGCCTTTTTATCATGTTTCGGATGTGAATCCGTGGTATTTTTGCTGAGACAAGTTGCCTTTTTATACGCGGAGGGATCTGCTCGTAAGATGTCCGCTCGGTCCATTTCTGAGCTCAGTATAAGGTGTAGAAAGCATGACTGTCATCATAACCCGCCTCTCACCCTGGCCCGAGCCTGAAGCACGCCCCCTAGTGCAGGGTTAGAGGTGTGGAATAATGTTGTGACTATTGCTTCATCAATAACATGCTGATTGCATGTTTCTTGATGGGTATAACAGAGATCTCAACTACTGAGGGGCCTTACTAATAATTGCTTACACTTATATAGCGCTTTTCTGGACACTCCACTCAAAGCGCTGCACAGGGAACGGGGAATCCCACTACCGCCACCAATGTACAGCCCCCACCTGGATGATGCGACAGCAGCCATAGTGCGCCAGAACGCTCCCCACACAGTAGCTCTCAGTGGGGAGGAGAGCAGAGGGATGAAGCCAGTTCAGAGAGGGGGGTTATTAGGAGGCCATGATTGGTAAGGGCCAATGGGAAATTTGGCCAGGACGCCTGGGTTACACCCCTACTCTTTTCGAGAGACGCCCTGGGATTTTTAATGACCACAGAGAGTCAGGACTTCGGTTTTACGTCTCATCCGAAGGACGGCGCCTGTTTACAGTATAGTGTCCCCCGTCACTATACTGGGGTATCAGACCGCAGGGTGAGCGCCCCCCTGCTGTCCCACTAACACCTCTTCCACCTCTTATTAGCCAGTGAAAAATGGTAGCTTCCTCAGAGACACCGCAGGAAGACAGGAGTTTGTGATGAAAGTTCGAGAGGGATGGCCACAGTTCGGTCAGACTCGGCTGTCGATATTTTAGCAATCACTCCTGACTCCTCTCCTGAAACACTGTCAATACTGCACGTGATCCCCCTCTCACCCTCGCGTCCCTCTCTCACCCCGTCTCCACCTGTGTAGCTGCCCCCCCTGGTCACTCCTCCTCGCTGTGCAGGGGGGGTCCCAGCCTCCTCGTCCTCTGGCCAGGAGCCCTCAGCCAAGTGGGTTCAGCCAGATCATCACTCCATGATCCTTTCAGTATGCTAAATTCCTGGTGTTGTTTTTTTTCTCCCCAGAAAACTGACTGTCCGCCCCACCTCTGCGCTAAGTGGACGATGAAGTCAGGTTCCAGTGTGCCTGGTGTTTACAGGTAATACTTCAGACTGGTCGGCCTCACCTCGGGGTGTCTGGGCGTTTTATATTATACAGTTGCAATGCTGAGGCCTGTGACTGTGATGCTGTAAGGCTACAGGAGTCTCTCTGGAGATCCTGAGTGATTTCCGGCGTTCGTGCGGAAACACAGCCCCACCCTCCCGCGGTGTCCAGTCCGCAGAATTTCCTGGAGACGTGGTCTCTCCGATGGGCGACCCCGCCAGCGAGAGACTAGCTGAGGCACGATGTTCTGTACGGTTCAGTTAATTAGACGCGCACAGATGTTGAGCTCATCGTCCTTTTAATTGTGCCATCTATGCTAACTGTAGCCGAGATCGAACTATCAAGGTGACAGATCAATAATTTTAAATTAAATAGATGCATGATATTGCTAGCGCTGATGCAAGAGGGAAGTTAGAGGAACTGAACACAGAATGGATAGGAGTCACAGTGAGTGAGAGAGGAATGAGCTAAATTATTTTTAATTTAAAAATAATTAAAACACTGAAGAACAGGAGACCCAGTGAGAGAGAGGAGATCACAGGAAATACCTCAGTAACAAACATACTAACACACAGGACAGGAGACACAGTGAGAGAGAGGAGATCACAGAGAATCCCTCAGTAACAAACCCACAGGACAGGAGACACAGCGAGAGAGAGGAGATCACAGGAAATACCTCAGTTTTAAGTTCAGACAACCGGACAGGAGACAGAGTGAGGAAGAGTAAATGAAACACAGTAGGATTGATAGGAGACGGGTTATGAAGAGATGGGACACACAGGGAAGTCGCACACTGTGAAAAAAGGCTCCAGAGACATCGCTGAACCACAGAATAGCTCCTGAGCATTTGTGCACCTTTTGGAATTCTTCACGTATAGTGAAAGGTGAAAATAAAACCAAGAACGGGTGACGCGTCTTTACACAGAGGCGGGTGGGGAACAAGCTGCCCAGCCTTGTTGTTGATGCCGATACCCTGGCTTCTCTCCAGATACAGGTGGATTAAATCATGGGTACAATTAATCACTAACTACCAGACAGGCTTGAAAAACCGAATGGCGTTCTCTCGTTATTAACCTCTCTTCAGTTCTTAGAAAACCTGCACATAGAAAAAAAAATAATTTGCATTTTTTGACTACTTCCAACGGTCAGGTTTGTGGGTATTTAAACTGACTAGAATGTGTATTGTTCAAAATCTCTTGTTCACTATCAGTGTTGTTGTTTTTAGTGTCCTTCTCATTACTCCTGTGGGTTCTATACTGTGGTAAAGAGTTAAAAAAGTCCTCACTTTGTGCTGCTCTCGGTTTGTTGACGGTGGCGTACTCCACATCACTGTTGGGTAGTGTGATGTCTGTAGAGAACAGGATACGGGTCAATACTTATGTTAACTTATACTATACAGAATAAGACTTACATTAACACCATACTGAACAACAGGACTCACTGTTCACACTTATATTGACACTGTACAGACGACAGGACTCACTGTTCACGCTTGTATTCACGCTGTACACAACAGCAGGACTCACTATTATTACAAATGTTCACACTTGTGTTAAAACTGGACAGAGCAGCAAGAAGTTATCACGATGTTTTATTTCTGCTAGTTTAATAGATAGAAGTAAAAGATCCTCACTTTGTGCGGCTCGGGGTTTGTTGACTGTGGAGTATTCAACAGCAATATCTGTCTGTGTTAATTCTGCAAAGAATAAAACACATGTTCTCACCCGTTAACACTGTGCAGAGCAAGAGGGAATTCAATGAGTTAACACTGTACAGAACCGGACTCACAGTTCACACTCGTATTGACACTGTACAGAACCGGACTCACTGTTCACACTCTTATTGACAAGGTACTGAACAACAGGACTCACTGTTCACACTCTTATTGACAAGGTACTGAACAACAGGACTCACTGTTCACACTCATATTGACACTGTACTGAACAACAGGACTTACTGTTCACACTCGTATTGACACTATACTGAACAACAGGACTCATTGTTCACACTTGTATTGACACTATACTGAACAACAGGACTCACCGTTCACACTTTTATTGATACTTTTTTGATCAACAGGACTCACTGTTCACACTCGAGTCGACACTATTCACACTCGTATTGACACTGTACTGACCAACAGGACTCGTGTCGACACCGTTCACACTCGAATCGACGCTGCTCACACTCGTGTTGACACTTGACACTCGTATCCAGTAATGATTGCCCAACCCACCACTTAGCAGAGCTCCCGGTGGTGGGGCTGTGGTCCAGGGGCTCTGCCCCGACTTCACCTCGCACTGACCTAGCAAGCCCGCGCACCACAGGTGTCTCGCCGCCCCCCGCCGCTGCTGTTTGAGCCCTGCGAGCCCTTACACGCGAGAAGGCAAAACCTACTTCCGCCCGCGGGCCCGGGATCCTGGATCACAGAGTAGTGGAATTCCTGCGGTGCCGCGGTTCCTGAAAGAGAGATAACGGTCAGGGAAGCGTCGCTGAAGACGCGCGGAAGGTAGGGATAACGGTCAGGGAGGGGGCCGTGTCGGCCACCCGCAGGCCGCAGAGGCAGCAGGTACGGGATCGTTCCACGCGGCCGAGAGAGAGGGGAAAGAGACGCGACATTTCGACTGTGGTCTTTTCCGGCTTCACGCGCCCGAAGGAGGCTCCACGGCCGAAACGCCGCGTCTCTTTTCCTGTCCTTCCAGCGCAGGGATAAACCTTGACCTGCTCCGCTGCGGGTGAAGACAAAGTCGGCGTCGCTGGGTTTTTAAAAAAAACCCACAGAGCCACTTCATACTTCTGACGACGATGGAAGGGGAATATTTACAAGTCCTGTTCTGAAAGGTCTTCGGATCTAACCGTTACCAGCTGGGAGTGGGGTTTGCGCCAGACAGTAGTCGGAGTCCGTTTTCTCCAGGCGTTCTGAAACAACCCAAAACACAGGATGAGAGACCGCAGTTGTGAAATGAGTTGAAAGCCGATCAAGGGCTTGCTAACTAAACCAGGCTTGCTCAGGCCAGATCCATTAAAACCCACAAACTTCATGAATTGATACTTGAGCTTGCGTTGTCCTGTTCTGGGAGCGACCAGCTTTTACTTTGCTGGACCTTTTATTGACCATCATATCGGACTGCTCCAGTGAGAACTCAGCATTACAGATCTCTCAAGGTCAAACTCACAGAAGAGCCACAGACAGACAGAGACAGGATCAGAGACACAGGGGAGAGTCAGGACAGTGAAGGAGTCCTCATGGAGGAGATCAGATACACCGAGAGAAGAGCCACAGACAGAGACAGGATCAGAGACACAGCGGAGAGTCAGGACAGTGAAGGAGTCCTCATGGAGATCAGATACACTGAGAGAAGAGCCACAGACAGAGACAGGATCAGAGACACAGCATAGAGTCAGGACAGTGAAGGAGTCCTCATGGAGGAGATCAGATACACTGAGAGAAGAGCCACAGACAGAGACAGGATCAAAGACACAGGGGAGAGTCAGGACAGTGAAGGAGTCCTCATGGAGGAGATCAGATACACTGAGAGAAGAGCCACAGACAGAGACAGGATCAGAGACACAGGGGAGAGTCAGGACAGTGAAGGCGTCCTCATGGAGGAGATCAGATACACTGAGAGAAGAGCCACAGACAGAGACAGGATCAGAGACACAGCGGAGAGTCAGGACAGTGAAGGAGTCCTCATGGAGGAGATCAGATACACAGAGAGAAGAGCCACAGACAGAGACAGGATCAGAGACACAGCGGAGAGTCAGGACAGTGAAGGAGTCCTCATGGAGGAGATCAGATACACTGAGAGAAGAGCCACAGACAGAGACAGGATCAGAGACACAGCGGAGAGTCAGGACAGTGAAGGCGTCCTCTACTTAAATTATTACATTATACACAATTTGAGTTCATTTTAAAAAGTAAAAGGTAATGAAAGGAATGCATTTTCATAAGAAAGATAATACCGATATGCATGTGATAATCTTCCTTCTATCATGTAGTGTTTCATTTGGACACTTTGTGGGCTTGAAATACAAAGAAAATCATGTTCTATGGTACAAGATAAATACAAAACTTCAGCTTTTATTTTAATTAGATTTGTTTATTAAGCATAAGCAATCATTTATTACATTAATATATGTGAAAATAACATTTTAGCATCATATGTTTAGTATATTTAGTCCCTAATGCTGAAGGAAATGATAATTTGTTTAACATGCACGGGTCTGTCTCAAAGGATGCAGTGCTCCTGAAAGGGCTCTCAAACCCTGCATTTCAGATGCCTAGCTGCATCCCTCACATGTGGCACCTCAGAATGACTTCCATCCTTACCTGTGGTGTCTTCAGTCCCTATTGCTCAATACATGGTGTACGTACTGCATACATGTGTCTGACAATGAGGAATGGGCTCCTGAGACAGTCATTTGCCTGTTTCACAAATGATCGTATTTTACTAGAGATTCTGTTTGGGATTCAGATGTGCATTCGGACAGCAATCCCTTTCAAGAAATGATACGTTCTGGATGAGGTCAAAGGTGCTGGAACACTGTATTTAGGATGTGTTTGCAGTGACTGTGTGTCTCCTGCTTCGACGCAGTGATATATAGATGTGCTCCTGTAATTTATTGGTACATGCCCAGGGCAGTAAGCAGTCTGAGGATTTATTTCCAGACGGCATAGAGCAGTGAAGCAGTGAAGTAGTGCATAAAGCATAGGCAATCATTTATTACATTAATATATGTGAAAATAATATTTAAGCATCATACGTTTAGTATATTTAGTCCCTAATGCTGAAAGAAATGATCATTTGTTTAACATGCACGGGTCTGTCTCAAAGGATGCAGTGCTCCTGAAAGGGCTCTCAAACCCTGCATTTAAGATGCCTAGCTGTATCCCTCACATGTGGCACCTCAGAATGACTTCTAACCTTACCTGTGGTGTCTTCAGCCCCTATTGCTCAATGCATGGTGTACGTACTGCATACATGTGTCTTGAGAATGAGGAATGGGCCCCTGAGACAGTCATTTGCCTATTTCACAAATGATCGTATTTTACTAGAGATTCTGTTTGGGATTCAGATGTGCATGCGGACAGCAATCCCTTTCAAGAAATGATACGTTCTGGATGCACAGGCTGCCAACGTGAGTACGTGTTGGGTTCTTGGTTTGAATGCTCGAGTTGTCAGGCTGGCGTTTTTTGTTCCTGTTGGAGCCCATAAATATGAACAAGGCACTTGAGAACGTCTCTGTGCGGGTGTGCGTTTGTAATGACGTGTGTGTGCTCCTCTGTTTCAGTATAAAAAAATGCATTTAAGACATTCAGCCTTTTCATGTTCCTAATATTCTTTCCTTCTTGACAATAAGAACTAAGTTTGCTGCTGGGAGAGGTGTTAGTGGGGCCGGCAGGGGGTTCTCTCACCCTGCGGTCTGTGTGGGTCCTGATGCCCCAGTATAGTGACGGAGGACACTGGACTGTACACAGGCGCCGTCCTTCGGATGAGACGTCAAACCGAGGTCCTGACTCTCTGTGGTCATTAACAATCCCGGGGTGTTTCTGGAGAAGAGTAGGGGTGTTACCCCAGTGTCCTGGCCTGATTCCCCCCCTGGTCTTGACCCATCATGGCCTCCTAATCACCCCCGTCTCTGAACTGGCTCCATCCCTCTACTCTCCTCCCTACTGAGAGCTGCTGTGTGCTGAGCGGACTGGAGCATCATCCAGGTGGGGGCTGCACACTGGGGGGGCTGGAGGGGATCCCCCTGACCTGGGAAGAGCTCTGAGGGGAGGGTCCAGACTTATTAATTATTATTATTATTATTATTATTATTATTATTATTATTATTATTATTATAATTCGTGCTGCACTGGGCTTCAGTCCTGGCAGTGAGAGGGGGACTCTGTGATCAGTACAGATACTTATGACTGTATAAAAATACACGATAGAAATGGAAAACAGGGTAGGGCTGTAGTCTCTTCGAAACGTTTTGAACTGCCAGAAGAAGTTTTCACAACCCGGACTCATGAAGGTACAGGTCTTCTCCCATCGTCCGGAGCAAGGTGTATCGTGTCCTGGTGACTTCTCCCGTTTCGAACGGAGTTTAATGTCGCATTTCTTCTTTATTAGAGAGAGGCACTGAACATCCTGTGATGGACTGGTGTCCTGTCCAGGGTGTGAGTGTGTGTGTGTGTCCTGTGATGGACTGCTGTCCTGTCCAGGGTGTGTGAGTGTGTGTGTCCTGTGATGGACTGGTGTCCTGTCCAGGGTGTATGAGTGTGTGTGTCCTATGATGGACTGGTGTCCTGTCCAGGGTGTGTGAGTGTGTGTGTCCTGTGATGGACTGCTGTCCTGTCCAGGGTGTGTGAGTGTGTGTGTGTCCTGTGATGGACTGCTGTCCTGTCCAGGGTGTGTGTGTGTCCTGTGATGGACTGGTGGATCACAATATTAATTCTCCTCCTTGATTCCCTCCTTCATCGCCAGAGTGAAAGCGGGACACGGCAGTAAAAGCTCAGCCTTGTGGCTGGTGGTCCTCTTGGCCACACGGGGGCACTGTGTCCCCACGGGGGGGGGGCTATGTTCAAGTCCCGCTGGGAATCGCACCGACGCGGCGGGGTTCGTGAACGTCCCAGACACCAAGAAAACGAGAGGAAAAAAGGTCGTTTTCGGGGTTCAAGAAGCAACCCCGAGATTCAGGGAGTTTCCCCGTTGAGCTTACTCTGCCGAAAACACGCAGGTTTTATTTTTTTCCCATGCCCCCCCTCACACAGGCCGTTTCTGTAGCATGAAGTTGTGTTTTTTTGCATGGCGGTCGGTGAGGGGCAAAATTTTATTTATTTTTTTCCCACGGTCTGAAACAAAAACAGCCGGGTGGTGTTGTAGAGAGGTCGATGTACCTGGTTTTCCTCGTCTGCGAAACCCATTTTTTTGGGGGGGTCGTGAGGTCCCACGCAGCGCTCGGAAAAGAAAATGGCGTCTCTTTTCCCCGCAGGACGTTGGGGGGGACTCGTGTTTTTTGGACGTGGCGTGGCCCGAAATTTCCGCCCTTGGCTGCTAGAGGGGGGTGGAGGTCGGTCTTTCTTTGACTTGGGGGTAGGGGGGGTGTCTATTTTACTGATCCCCACCCCACGGAAACCCGTGTTGGACGTGGGGGTGCTGAATGCGCCCTCGACATGATTTTGTCTTTAAATTCAAGTGCAGCTTTTGTAACCCTTGGGCCGGAAACACCTGGACCCGTTTCCCCTGCCTGTCCGAGGTGGCGACTACCGGGGTCGTACAGGGACACCCGGCTGGGTGCGACGTCACGGGGGCGTCACAATGAGCCGCCTGACGTCACAGAGCGGCGGATTCTATCGGGGGGCGGCGCCGGAGCCCCATGAGCTCAGAGGAGTGAAGAGAGAGGAGGAGGAAAGGACTATAGAGTCCTTTCTAAACACGTGTTTCTTCCAATAAAGTTACTTCGACTTCGATCGTTAGTTTCAGCTTCAGAATCGCTCTTCAGTATCCCCGTGAAATCGGTAAGTCGCTCAAAAGCGCTGCTGGTGAGAAATAACAAAATAAGTTGAGAAAAAGTTTTTTTTTTTACCGTTACTCCACTCTTATTGGTGTGATCGTGCTGTAAAAAGATATTGAGAGGAGGTGCACCTCTACACAGAGGGTGGCAGGGGTGTGGAACAAGCCGCCTAGCCCTGTGGGTGAAGCCGATACCCTGGCTTCTCTCAGGACACAGCTGGTTGAGCTCCTCCAGTCAGGACAGGAGGCTCTACTGTACACAGAGGGGGGTGGGGGTGGGGAACAAGCCGCACAGCCCGTGTGGTTGAAGCCGATACCCTGGCTTCTCTCAGGACAGCTGGTTGAGCTCCTCCAGTCAGGACAGGAGGCTCTACTGTACACAGAGGGGGGTGGGGGTGGGGAACAAGCCGCCCAGCTGTGTGGCTGCGCCCCCTCCCCTCCCCTCTGTGACTCTGCTTGTCTCGGCAGGACGATGCACCAACAGAGATGCCGCACGGGCGTGCGCGGTCGCAGCAGGACCCGGGCCCGGCGAGGCGTCGTAAGTCCACCCCTCCCGCCCGCCGTCCAGCGTCCAGCGTCCAGCGTCCAGCCCTCCTCCGACTGACCTCTCCACCCCCAGCAGCGCTCGCTGTATTATAATAATAATAATAATAATAATAATAATAATAAACTTCACTGATAGAGCACCTTTCACACACATAGCAGCGCAAAGCGCTTGACAGACCAGGTCTCACGGTAACACCTCCAGACGAGGAGAGACACTTCCAGTGGTGATCTTGACTGAGGACACGCCTCGGCTCAAGAGACAGGGTCGCGGGTCCATTATGGCCTTCTGAGAGTACAGATTGCCTCTGGACGTCCCAGACTCTTCCTGGACACACTACAGACTCACCTGTCCAGACTCTTACTGGACACACTGTAGAGACTCACCTGTCCAGACTCTTACTGGACACACAGTAGAGACTCACCTGTCCAGACTCTTACTGGACACACAGTAGAGACTCACCTGTCCAGACTCTTACTGGACACACTGTACACACTCACCTGTCCACACTCTTACTGGACATACTGTAGAGACTCACCTGTCCAGACTCTTACTGGACACATTGTACACACTCACCTGTCCAGACTCTTACTGGACACGTTGTACACACTCACCTGTCCGGACTCTTACTGGACACACTGGTCAGACTCACCTGTCCAGACTCTTACTGGACACACTGTACACACTCACCTGTCCGGACTCTTACTGGACACACTGTACACACTCACCTGTCCAGACTCTCACTGGACACACTGGTCAGACTTACCTGTCCAGACTCTCACTGGACACACTGGTCAGACTCACCTCTCCAGACTCTTACTGGACACACTGTACACACTCACCTGTCCAGACTTTCACTGGACACACTGTACACACTCACCTGTCCACACTCTCACTGGACACACTGTACACACTCACCTGTCCACACTCTCACTGGACACACTTTAGAGACTGCCCAAGGCCTCTAGTCTCGACACGACTGGGCTGGGCTATGTGGTCAGAGCTGTCTCAGAGATGGGCTGTTTGGCGTCTTCACAGGTCACACCGGTCAGGCCGAACCCGGACTGGCAGCGGGAGAGGTCCCGGCCCAAGTCCCGGTGCTTTTCCGTAAGTCTGACCCGATCGCCTTCCGCAAGACTGGACCGGCCGCCCTGTGGTGGGCCCGGTGCCCCACATCTACCCTACAGCTCCCCCCACTGACCCCTAAACTCCCGATACCCTACAGCTCCCCCCACTGACCCCTAAACTCCCGATACCCTACAGCTCCCCACTCTGACCCCTAAACTCCCGATACCCTACAGCTCCCCACACTGACCCCTAAACCGATACCCTACAGCTCCCCACACTGACCCCTAAACTCCCGATACCCTACAGCTCCCCACACTGACCCCTAAACTCCCGATACCCTACAGCTCCCCACTCTGACCCCTAAACTCCCGATACCCTACAGCTCCCCACTCTGACCCCCACAGTCCTGATGGCCGAGAGGTCTCTGCTTGCTGTAGTGATTGAGTGAGCTCTGTGGACCTGACCTCTGTCTTGTGTCCTCGTTTCCAGCGTCTCCTTGTGGTCTGTCACTTCACCAGACCTGAAGGTGAGATCTGAGGAGGAGACAGAGCACCCACTAACTTTCCTGAGCTGGGTTACAGGGTAAGACAGCTTCTTACTGTTGGACACACCTGTCCACACTCTTACTGGACACACTGGACACACTCGCCTGTCCGGACTCTTAGTGGACACACTGTACACACTCACCTGTCCGGACTCTTACTGGACACACTGTAGAGACTCGCCTGTCCACACTCTTACTGGACACACTGTACACACTCACCTGTCCACACTCTCACTGGACACACTGTACACACTCACCTGTCCAGACTCTTACTGGACACACTGTAGAGACTCGCCTGTCCACACTCTTACTGGACACATTGTACACACTCACCTGTCCACACTCTTACTGGACGCACTGTACACACTCACCTGTCCACACTCTCACTGGACACACTGGACACACTCACCTGTCCACACTCTCACTGGACACACTGTACACACTCACCTGTCCAAGCGTAATCTCTGCTCCTCATCCCCCCTGCGTTGTGTCTCCTCCTCTCCCCGCTGGACAGAATCCCGTGGTGTCTTCCTGTTTCCCCGAGCTCGTCCAGAAGCTGGAGAGGGCGGCCGAGCTGCAGCTGGAGCTCCCGGGGTCACCCGGCTCGTCCCGCTCGAGCTCGCCCGGCTCGTTCCGCTCAGTGTCCCCCCCCTCCTCGCCCGAGAGCCCCCTCCGCTCCCCGCCCCCGGCCCCCCCCTCCGGCCCCCTCAGGCCCCTGCCCGCCCCGCCCCGCCGCACCCCTTCCTCCCCGCCATGCCCCTCGAGCCCCCCCTGCTGCCTGGGGCGGTGCCCCTGCCCCTGCCCCTGCCCCCGCCCGTCCTGCCCCCCATCGCCTGCCCGGCCCCGCCAGGCCCCGCCTGGGGCTCCCCGGTGCAGAGGGCAAGGAGAGAGGCTGAGATGTCTGACGAGGCAAGTGGGGCAGAGTCTGTCCGTCTGTCCGTCTGTCCGTCTGTCCTTTTCTCTGTCCTTCTGTCTGTCTTTCTGTCCTTTTTTCTGTCCTTCTGACTTTCTGTTCTTTTCTCTGTCCATCTGTCCTTCTCTCCATCTGTCTTTCTGTCATTTTCTCTGTCTTTCTGTACATCAGTCCATCTGTAATTTTCTCTGTCTTTTTGTCCGTCTGTACTTCTCTCTTTCTGTCTTTCTGTCCTTCTGTCTGAGTCTCTCTTTTTCTCTGTGTCTGTCCCTCTCTCCCTGTCTCTCTCCCTGTGTCTTTCCATGTGTCTCCCTGCTCTCTGTCTGTCCTGCATTGTCCCAGCTGGGTCTCTCTCCCTGTGTCTCTCCGTGTGTCTCCCTGCTCTCTGTCTGTCCTGCATTGTCCCAGCTGGGTCTCTCTCCCTGTGTCTCTCCGTGTGTCTCCCTGCTCTCTGTCTGTCCTGCGTTGTCCCAGCTGGGCCTGTCTCCCCGGCTCTCTGCCTTCAGCTCTGTTCGCGGATTTCCCGCCAGCCCGTCTCTCTCTCAGCCTGTCTCTTGATTTGCAGGAGGAAGAGGAGGTGGAGACAGATCCTCCGGCAGGAGAGAGGAAGAAGGTCAGTGCTGGTCCCACCCTGCCTCCTGTCCTGTCTGTGGTGGAGTTTCGCCGTCTTGTCTGTCCCTGGGTCTCAGTGTCTCTCTCTCTCTCAGCCTGCTGTCTGCCTGTCCCTGCCTCTCTGTCTCTCTCTCTTTCAGCCCTGTCTGTCAGTGTCTCTCTCCTCCTCCTCTCTGTCCTCAGTGTGTCTCTCTCCTCCTCCTCTCTGTCCTGTGGTGTCCAGGCAGTGTGTCTCTCTCCTCCTCCTCCTCTCTGTCCTGTGGTGTCCAGTGGGTCAGTATTAGTGGGCTACACCCAGGCTCACTCCCTGCGAGTGTGATCTCAGCAGAGTCTCTGTGCTCTAGGGACACTTGACTCACCTGTCTCTCTCTTTCTCTTTTGTGGTTGACGGATTGAGGCCGAGAGCCCTCGTCATCGGCGTGCCACCAGTTGGCGGGGATATAGCGGGGGGGGGCATCGTGTCCAATACTCCTTGAAACGAGACAGATTTCAAACCTCCTCCATCTGAAGAGAAGGAAGTCGACCACGAAGTCCAGGGTGTCCTAGGAAGCTCTTAAGCCATTGTTTGCCCAGCAGCCATCTCACCCTGCAGCTCCCAGCTGGCAGCCCCCTCCCCACTGGAGCCCAGCAGGTGGGAGCCTGGTCAGTACATGGAGGGGAGACTCCTGGGAAAAACTAAGGTTGCTGCTGGGAGAGGTGTTAGTGGGGCCGGCAGGGGGCACTCTCACCCTGCGGTCTGTGTGGGTCCTGATGCCCCAGTATAGTGACAGAGGACACTGGACTGTAAACAGGCGCCGTCCTTCGGATGAGACGTCAAACCGAGGTCCTGACTCTCTGTGCTCATTAACAATCCCGGGGTGTTTCTGGAGAAGAGTAGCGGTGTTACCCCAGTGTCCTGGCCTGATTCCCCCCCTGGTCTTGACCCATCATGGCCTCCCAATCACCCCCCCCTCTCTGAACTGGCTCCATCCCTCTGCTCTCCTCCCCACTGAGAGCTGCTGTGTGCTGAGCGGACTGGAGCATCATCCAGGTGGGGGCTGCACACTGGGGGGGCTGGAGGGAATCCCCCTGACCTGGGAAGAGCCATGAGTGGAGAGTCCAGACTTATTAATAATTATTATTATTATTCGTGCTGCACTGGGCTCCTGTCCTGGCAGTGAGAGGGGGACTCTGTGATCAGTACAGATACTTATGACTGTATAATAACACACGATAGAAATGGAAAACAGGGTAGTGCTGTAGTCTCTTCGACACGTTTTGAACTGTTCAAGTCCCGCTGGGAATCGCACCGACGCGGTGGAGTTCGTGAACGTCCCAGACACCAAGAAAACGAGAGAGAGAAAAAAGGTCGTTTTCGGGGTTCAAGAAGCAACCCCGAGATTCAGGGAGTTTCCCCGCTGAGCTTACTCTGCCGAAAACACGCAGGTTTTATTTTTTTTCCCGTGCCCCCCCTCACACAGGCCGTTTCTGTAGCGTGAAGTTGTGTTTTTTTGCGCTGCGGTCGGTGAGGGGCGAAATTTGAAACAGAAACAGCCGGGTGGTGTTGTAGAGAGGTCGACGTGCCTGGTTTTCCTCGTCTGCGAAGCCCGTTTTTTTTTTTTGGGGGGGGGGGTCGTGAGGTCCCACGCAGCGCTCGGAAAAGAAAATGCCGTCTCTTTTCCCTGCAGGACGGGGGGGGGGGGACCCGTGTTTTTTGGACGTGGCGTGGCCCCAAATTTCCGCCCTTGGCCGCTAGAGGGGGGTGGAGGTTGGTCTTTCTTTGACTTGGGGATAGGGGGGGTCCTAATTTCACTGAACCAAACCCCACGGAAACCCGTGTTGGACGTGGGGGTGCTGAATGCGCCCTCGACGTGATTTTGTCTTTAAATTCAAGGGCAGCTTTTGTAACCCTTGGGCCGGAAACAGCTGGACCCGTTTCCCCTGCCTGTCCGAGGTGGCGACTACCGGGGTCGTACACGGACACCCGGCTGGCCGCCGAGAGTTGGAAAAATAAAATGTCCACCTAAAAAAAAAAAACAACCGCGAAAAATGGCGGCCATTTTTGTTTCGCGGCCGAGCCGTGAGCGCGTCGGGGGCAACGTCACGGGGGCGTCACAATGAGCCGCCTGACGTCACAGAGCGGCGGATTCTAGCCGGGGGCGGCGCCGGAGCCCCGTGAGCTCAGAGGAGTGAAGAGCGAGGAGGAGGAAAGGACTATATAGCGCTTTCTAAACACGTGTTTCTTCCAAAAAAGATTCGCAGGTTACTTCGACTTCAATCAAATAATAGTTTCAGCTTCAGATTCACTCTGAAGTATCCCCGTGAAATCGGTAAGTCAGTTAAAAATGCTGTTGTCGAGAAATAACAAAATAAGTTGAGAAATAAGTTTTTTTTTTTTTACCGTTACTCCACTCTTATGGGTGTGATCATGCTGTAAAACGATATTGAGAGGAGGTGCACCTCTACACAAAGAGTGGTGGGGGTGGGGAACAAGCTGCCCAGCCCTCTGGTTGAAGCCGATACCCTGGCTTCTCTCCAGACACAGCTGGGTGAGCTCCTCCAGTCAGGACAGGAGGCTCTTCTATACACAGAGGGGGGCGGGGGTGGGGAACAAGCCGCCCAGCTGTGTGGCTCCGCCCCCTCCCCTCCCCTCCCCTCTGTGACTGCTTGTCTCGGCAGGACGATGGACCGACAGAGATGCCGCACGGCCGTGCGAGGTCGCAGCAGGACCCGGGCCCGGCGAGGCTTCGTAAGTCCACCCCTCCCGCCCGCCGTCCAGCGTCCAGCGTCCAGCCCTCCTCCGACTGGCCTCTCCGCCCCCAGCAGCGCTCGCTGTATTATAATAATAATAATAATAAACTTCACTGATAGAGCACCTTTCACACACATATCAGCGCAAAGCGCTTGACAGACGAGGTCTCACGGTAACACCTCCAGACGAGGAGAGACACTTCCAGTGGTGATCTTGACTGAGGACACGCCTCGGCTCAAGAGATAGGGTCGCAGGTCCATTATAGCCTTCTGAGAGCACAGATGGCCTCTGAACGTCCCAGACTCTTACTGGACACACTGTAGAGACTCACCTGTCCAGACTCTCACTGGACACACTGTACACACTCACCTGTCCACACTCTCACTGGACACACTGTAGAGACTGGCCAAGGCCCCTAGTCGCGACACGACTGGGCTGGGCTATTTGGTCAGAGCTGTCTCGGAGATGGGCTGTTTGGCGTCTTCACAGGTCACACCGGTCAGGCCGAACCCGGACTGGCAGCGGGAGAGATCCCGGCCCAAGTCCCGGTGCTTTTCCGTAAGTCTGACCCGGTCGCCTTCCGCGAGACTGGACCTGCCGCCCTGTGGTGGGCCCGGTGCCCCACATCTACCCTACAGCTCCCCCCACTGACCCCTAAACTCCCGATACCCTACAGCTCCCCCCACTGACCCCTAAACTCCCGATACCCTACAGCTCCCCACACTGACCCCTAAACTCCCAATACCCTACAGCTCCCCCCACTGACCCCTAAACTCCCGATACCCTACAGCTCCCCACACTGACCCCTAAACTCCCGATACCCTACAGCTCCCCACACTGACCCCCACAGTCCAGATGGCCGAGAGGTCTCTGCTTGCTGTAGTGATTGAGTGAGCTCTGTGGACCTGACCTCTGTCTTATGTCCTCGTTTCCAGCGTCTCCTAGTGGTCCGGCATTTCACACGACCTGAAGGTGAGATCTGGGGAGGAGACAGAGCACCCCCTAAAACCCCTGAGCTAGGTTACAGGGTAAGACAGCTTCTTACTGTTGGACACACCTGTCCACACTCTTACTGGACACACTGGACACACTCGCCTGTCCAGACACTTACTGGATACACTGGACACACTCACCTGTCCAGACTCTTACTGGACACACTGGACAAACTCACCTGTCCACACTCACCTGTCCAGACTCTTACTGGACACACTGTCCACACTCACCTGCCAAGACTCTCACTGGACACACTGTACACACTCACCTGTCCAGACTCTCACTGGACACACTGTACACACTCACCTGTCCAGACTCTCACTGGACACACTGGACACACTCACCTGTCCACACTCTCACTGCACACACTGTACACACTCACCTGTCCACACTCTCATTGGACACACTGTCCACACTCACCTGTCCACACTCTCACTGGACACACTGTCCACACTCACCTGTCCACACTCTCACTGGACACACTGTACACACTCACCTGTCCAGACTCTTACTGGACACACTGTACACACTCACCTGTCCACACTCTCACTGGACACACTGTACACACTCACCTGTCCAGACTCTCACTGGACACACTGTACACACTCACCTGTCCAGACTCTCACTGGACACACTGGACACACTCACCTGTCCACACTCTCAGTGGACACACTGTACACACTCACCTGTCCACACTCTCACTGGACACACTGGACACACTCACCTGTCCACACTCTCACTGGACACACTGTACACACTCACCTGTCCAGGCGTAGTCTCTGCTCCTCATCCCCCCTGCGTTGTGTCTCCCCCTCTCCCCGCTGGACAGAATCCTGTGGTGTCTTCCTGTTTCCCCGAGCTCGTCCAGAAGCTGGAGAGGGCGGCCGAGCTGCAGCTGGAGCTCCCGGGGTCGCCCTGCTCGTCCCGCTCGGGCTCTCCCAACTCGTTCCGCTCGGTGTCCCCCCCTCCTCGCCCGAGAGCCCCCTCCGCTCCCCGCCCCCGGCCCCCCCCTCCGGCCCCCTCAGGCCCCTGCCCGCCCCGCCCCGCCGCCCCCCCTTCCTCCCCGCCATGCCCCTCGAGCCCCCCCTGCTGCCCGGGGCGGTGCCCCTGCCCCTGCCCCCACCCGTCCTGCCCCCCATCGCCCGCCCGGCCCCGCCAGGCCCCGCCTGGTGCTCCCCGGTGCGGAGGGCAAGGAGAGAGTCTGAGAAGTCTGACGAGGCAAGTGGGGCAGAGTCTGTCTGCCCATCTGTCCTTCTGTCCGTTTATCCTTCAGTCCATCTGTCCTTTTCTCTGTCCTGTCCTTCTGTCCTTTTCTCTGTCCTTCTGTCTTTCTGTTCTTTTCTGTGTCCATCTGTCTTTCTGTCCTTTTCTGTCTTTCTATCCATCACTCTATCTATCCTTTTTTCTGTCCATCTGTCCTTCTGTCCATCTGTCTTTCTGTCCTTTTCTCTGTCTTTCTGTCCTTTTCTGTCTTTTTGTCCATCTGTTCTTCTCTCTTTCTGTCTTTCTGTCCTTTTGTCTGAGTCTCTCTTTTTCTCTGTGTCTGTCTCTCTCTCCCTGTCTCTCTCCCTGTGTCTTTCCATGTCTCCCTGCTCTCTGTCTATCCTGCGTTGTCCCAGCTGGGTCTGTCTCCCTGTGTCTCTCCGTGTGTCCCCCTGCTCTCTGTCTGTCCTGCGTTGTCCCAGCCGGGTCTCTCTCCCTGTGTCTCTCCGTGTGTCTCCCTGCCTGTCTCTCTGTCTGTCCTGCGTTGTCCCAGCTAGGTCTCCCTCCCTCCTCTCTCTCTCCGTGTGTCTCCCTGCTCTCTGTCTGTCCCGCGTTGTCCCAGCTGGGTCTCCCTCCCTCCTCTCTCTCCGTGTGTCACCCTGCTCTCTGTCTGTCCTGCGTTGTCCCAGCTGGGTCTCTCTCCCTGTGTCTCTCCGTGTGTCTCCCTGTCTGTCTCTCTGTCTGTCCTGCGTTGTCCCAGCTGGGCCTGTCTCCTCTGCTCTCTGACTTCAGCTCTGTTCGCCGATGTCCCGCCAGCCCGTCTCTCTCTCAGCCTGTCTCTTGACTTGCAGGAGGAAGAGAAGGTGGAGACAGCTCTTCCGGCAGGAGAGAGGAAGGAGGTCAGTGCTGGTCCCACCCTGCCCCCTGTCCTGTCTGTGGTGGAGTTTCGCCGTCTTGTCTGTCCCTGGGTCTCAGTGTCTCTTTCAGCCCTGTCTGTCAGTGTCTCTCTCGGCCTGCTGTCTGCCTGTCCCTGCCTCTCTGTCTCTGTCTCTTTCAGCCATGTCTGTCAGTGTCTCTCTCCTCCTCCTCTCTGTCCTCAGTGTGTCTCTCTCCTCCTCCTCTCTGTCCTGTGGTGTCCAGTGGGTCAGTATTAGTGGGCTACACCCAGGCTCACTCACTGCGAGTGTGATCTCAGCAGAGTCTCTGTGCTCTTGGGACACTTGACTCACCTGTCTCTCTCTTTCTCTCCCTGTGCTGTCCCTCTCCTGCCCCCTCTCTCCCTCCTCGGACTCCAGCTGGAGGAGGTCCAATCACCACCTCCTGTGAGACAGAAGAAAAAGAAGGTGGGTAATGCTCTGATCCTCTCTTTACTCCTGTCCAGTGTCCAGTCAGTGTGTCTGTATGAACCCCTCTCTCTCTCAGTGCAGTGTTCATGTACTGGAGTGTCCAGTCAGTGTGTGTGTATGAACCCCTCTCTCTCTCAGTGCAGAGTTCATGTCCTGGAGTGTCCAGTCAGTGTGTCTGTATGAACCCCTCTCTCTCTCAGTGCAGTGTTCATGTCCTGGAGTGTCCAGTCAGTGTGTCTGTATGAACCCCTCTCTCTCTCAGTGCAGTGTTCATGTACTGGAGTGTCCAGTCCGACTCTTAACGTGACTCTCCTGTCTCTGCTTCAGAAGCGCCGATGCGTCTTTTTGATGTCCCTGAGCTGCGTGTCGGTGGAGACAGAAGATCAAGACGAGCCGATGGAGGTGGCGGAGACCGTTGCTCAGGAGAGGAAGAGCGAGGGAGAAGAGGAGCAGGCTGCCGGGAAGGACAAGAAGAGGAAGAGGAGGGGCAGGTGAGCAGACAGGGGGGTGCCGCCCGGTCATGTCTGTGATTCAAGGAGGAGTCTCCTCTTGCTGTTTGATGTCATGGTGACGTCTGTGTCTATGTCCCTCACGCCTGCAATAACAATATTCTTTCCAGGTTCCTTTCCTGGTTCTGTGCCTGCTAAGATCTGGACTGGACTGGACTGGACTGGAGCTGAGGGACACCAGACGACTGGACTGGAGCCTAGGGACACCAGACTGGACTGGACCGGAGCTGAGAGGCACTAGACTGGACTGGAGCTGAGGGACACCAGACTGTGCTGGACCGAAGCTGAGGGACCCCAGTCTGGACTGAAGCTGAGGGACCCCAGATTGTGCTGGACCGAAGCTGAGGGACCCCAGTCTGTGCTGGACCGAAGCTGAGGGACCCCAGTCTGTGCTGGACTTAAGCTGAGAGACCCCAGACTGTGCTGGTCTGAAGCTGAGGGACCCCAGACTGGACTGCACTGGAGCTGAGGGACACCAGACTGGACTGGACTGGAGCTGAGGGGCCCCAGACTGGACTAGACTGGAGCTGAGATGCCCCAGACTGGACTGGACCAAAGCTGAGGGACCTCAGGCTGTGCTGTACCAAAGCTGAGGCACCCCAGACTGTGCTGGACCGAAGCTGAGGTACCCCAGACTGTGCTGGACCGAAGCTGAGGGACCCCAGACTGGACCGAAGCTGAGGGACCCCAGTCTGTGCTGGACCGAAGCTGAGGGACCCCAGTCTGGACTGAAGCTGAGGGACCCCAGACTGCACTGGACTGAAGCTGAGGGGCCCCAGACTGGACTGATGACCTTTTGTTAAGCATCAATAAATTTTTAAAAAAAAAAATCTGTTTAGCTTTTGGTTTTTTCCCTGCCCCCCCCCCCCCCCCCCCCCCCAAAGTTGCTGCTGGGAGAGGTGTGAGTGGGGCCAGCAGGGGGCGCTCTCACCCTGCGGTCTGTGTGGGTCCTGATGCCCCAGTATACTGACGGGGACACTGGACTGTAAACAGGCGCCGTCCTTCGGATGAGACATCAAACCGAGGTCCTGACTCTCTGTGCTCATTAACAATCCTGGGGTGTCTCTGGAGAAGAGTAGGGGTGTTACCCCAGTGTCCTGGCCTGATTCCCCCCCCTGGTCTTGACCCATCATGGCCTCCTTATCACCCCCCTCTCTGAACTGGCTCCATCCCTCTGCTCTCCTCCCCACTGAGAGCTGCTGTGTGCTGAGCGGACTGGAGCATCATCCAGGTGGGGGCTGTACACTGGGGGGGATCCCCCTGACCTGGGAAGAGCTCTGGGGGGAGGGTCCAGACTTATTAATTATTATTATTATTCGTGCTGCACTGGGCTTCAGTCCTGGTAGTGAGAGGGGGACTCTGTGATCAGTACAGATACTTATGACTGTATAATAATACACGATAGAAATGGAAAACAGGGTAGCGCTGTAGTCTCTTCGAAACGTTTTGAACTGTCAGAAGAAGTTTTCACAACCCGGACTCGTGAAGGTACAGGTCTTCTCCCATCGTCCGGAGCAAGGTGAAAGGCCACCCCCTCGGGGCGCAGTATCCCCGATGCACCCCCCCGCACCACCACCCAAAACGACACACACTTCTGTGACGATTGGGAGACCCCGGTTCGACCAGCCCCTGCGGTGGAGGAAACGACCCGCTGGAGAGAACACGCAGACTCCACACAGAAGGGTCACCTCGGCATTTATTCCAACAGCAAAACAACACCAGAGAGAAATGGTCTCCGAAAGAGAAGCGTACACCGGGAAAAACACGACAGGGTCATTACAAATGGGAATAGGAGTTCTTTTTTTCTTTTCCGGACGTCAGCTGTATCGTGTCCTGGTGATTTCTCCCGTTTCGAACGGAGTTTAATGTCGCGTTTCTACTTTATTAGAGAGAGGCACTGAACTTTGGGGAACGTGACATCCACCCAGTATTACTAGTAGGTTGATAAATATAAATGTTCTTTTTCCCCCCGTATTATACCTCGCGAAATATAACGATGGCCAACTCCTTAAGTCGAAATTTAAACCCTTCTCACGCTACAAGACAGTCCGTCAACATCGCCGCGGCCCGAAGCGCGACCTTTGGTTTGTTTTTTCAGAACATCAGAACAACCGCAGAGATGACCATCGATCCACCTCCGGACGTTTCCTTTTTTGCCCTCTTTGGCCTCCAAAATAAAAAAAAACTGGGATCCATCGTGGCGTTGCCAAATTAAAACGTCAACCACTTTTCGGGCTTTCGGAACTGTTTGTGTGGAGTCTGCATGTTCTCCCTGTGTTCTCCGGGTCCAAAGACAGGCTTTTGGGCTAATTGGCTTCTGGGAAAACTGGCCCTGGTGTGTGTGTGTCCTGTGATGGACTGCTGTCCTGTCCAGGGTGTGTGAGTGAGTCTGTGTGTGTCATGTGATGGACTGGTGGCCTGTCCAGGGTGTGTGAGTGTGTGTGTCTGTGTGTCCTGTGAGGGACTGGTGTCCTATCCAGGTTGTGTGTGTGTGTGTCCTGTGAGGGACTGGTGTCCTGTCCAGGGTGTGTGAGTGTGTGTGTGTCCTGTGATGGACTGGTGTCCTGTCCAGGATGTGTGAGTGAGTGTGTGTGTGTCCTGTGATGGACTGGTGTCCTGTCCAGGGTGTGTGAGTGTGTATGTCTGTGTGTCCTGTGATGGACAGATGGTACCCAGCCTGGACACCCATTAGACACTGTCTTCCTCAGAAGACTCTCACGGAGGGCACACTGTCCCTAACCCGGGTCCAGAAGAAACTACAGTGATCTATAATTCCTGCGCCTCGGAAGGGGTTATGACGTCTATGTCCGGCGCCCGCACCCTCGGACCGGCGGTTCGGCGTCGCGCTCCGCAGCTCGAGCTTCGGTGCGAGGCAGGGCGGGAGGGAGTCGATGTGGCCTCGGCGCCATCTTTGCTGGTGAGTCAATTGTGACCGTTGCGGTACAATAAACCATCAATAAACCTTTTCCTACTCCGACCAGTATTTCTGTCGCGGCCCACGTCCCCTACAATCGACAAACTATAAAAAAACAGTAGCCCTTCGCAACATTACACGCCATTTTATTTTAAACGTCCGTTAGATACGCAGGTGGCTCGATACCTGTCTTAACCTCGCCGGCGTCTTTATACCGGCAAGTGAATTTTATTTGGGGTCCCTCAGAATTGTGACAGAAATGTCAGTGAAACACAATAAAAAACGAAACTTTTTTTTAAAGGCGATGAATGGATTTTAAGAGTAACCGTGTAGCGACTGACGTAAGGAAAAAAAAAGTTGTCTTTCCCTACGAAGACCTTTTGGTACAGGACTTTCTTTATATATCAGTTGTGCATAGCGTTTTACAAAAAGTTGATGATCTTGGAGATAATTGCAAAGGAAAATTGAGATAACTACCAAAACATTACGTGTGAAACGACAGGACAGAACTTTGAACCCACAAAGAAACAAAGGTATGAAATATTGCCTCGTCATGGGGGGTTGATAATTGTAATAAGTGTTCCTAATTTTCGTAAAGAAATGTATATTATGGGAGTCACACGTGAGATTTAGTGTATATACGTTTCATATTGTGCATATATACGGGGTTAAAAAGTGGAATGAGTATGATTATAAACTTGTGTGTCCTATAATCAGATAATTTTTGAACAAGCTTTGATTAGACAGGTGAAAAACAACATCAGATCCTTGTTTTTAATATATTCTCACGTCTGAATATCAGCTTCTCCCCTCTGGCCAAGATTTCAGGGTTCCCAGGTGTAGATCCCAAATTGAAACAAATATTCATTTGTTACCCTTATTAAAACAGTTAATAGAAGTGAGTGACCAGGGTAAATAAAGGTGGGTCAGTGTAAACTGTTTATTCTGGACCAGACTTTGTCATGTGTGATATGTCATGACTTCTTATATCAAGTTTTATCTTTATATTTAGTCATACATGTGTAATAGATGCGATGTGTGTCCATAAAAATGTTTCTCCAGGGGAAAATCAAGTTGGTTTTAAAACCGTGTTTCCTTTTTAGGGTACGTTTGCATTCCAAGTGTGGGGTTTTTGCCTTTTTATCATATTTCGGATGTGAATCCGTGGTATTTTTGCCGAGACAAGTTGCCTTTCTTATACGCGGAGGGATCTGCTCGTGAGATGTCCGCTCGGTCCATTTCTGAGCTCAGTATAAGGTGTAGAAAGCATGACTGTCATCATAACCCGCCTCTCACCCTGGCCCGAGCCTGAAGCACGCCCCCTAGTGCAGGGTTAGAAGTGTGGAATAATGTTGTGACTATTGCTTCATCAATATCAGCTACAAGACAGTCCGTCAACATCGCCGCGGCCCGAAGCGCGACCTTCGGTATGACGAATCCCACTACCACCACCAATGTACAGCCCCCACCTGGTTGATGTGACGGCAGCCATAGTGCGCCAGAACGCTCCCCACACAGCAGCTCTTAGTGGGGAGGAGAGCAGAGGGATGAAGCCAGTTCAGAGAGGGGGGTTATTAGGAGGCCATGATTGGTAAGGGCCAATGGGAAATTTGGCCAGGACGCCTGGGTTACACCCCTACTCTTTTCGAGAGACGCCCTGGGATTTTTAATGACCACAGAGAGTCAGGACCTCGGTTTTACGTCTCATCCGAAGGACGGCGCCTGTTTACAGTCCAGTGTCCCCCGTCATTATACTGGGGCATCAGTTCATGAGGGATGGCCACACCCTAGTTCGGTCAGACTCGGCTGTCGATATTTTAGCAATCACTCCTGACTCCTCTCCTGAAACACTGTCAATACTGCACGTGATCCCCCTCTCTCCCTCGCGTCCCTCTCCCACCCCGTCTCCACCTGTGTAGCTGCCCCCCCTGGTCACTCCTCCTCGCTGTGCAGGGGGGGTCCCAGCCTCCTCGTCCTCTGGCCAGGAGCCCTCAGCCAAGCGGGTTCAGCCAGATCATCACTCCATGATCCTTTCAGTATGCTAAATTCCTGGTGTTGTTTTTTTTCTCCCCAGAAAACTGACCGTCCGCCCCACCTCTGCGCTAAGTGGACGATGAAGTCAGGTTCCAGTGTGCCTGGTGTTTACAGGTAATACTTCAGACTGGTCGGCCTCACCTCAGGGTGTCTGGGCGTTTGATATTATACAGTTGCAATGCTGAGGCCTGTGACTGTGATGCTGTAAGGCTACAGGAGTCTCTCTGGAGATCCTGAGTGATTTCCGGCGTTCGTGTGGAAACACAGCCCCACCCTCCCGCAGTGTCCAGTCCGCAGAATTTCCTGGAGACGTGGCCTAGCCGATGGGCGACCTCGCCAGCGAGAGACTAGCTGAGGCAGGACGTTCTGTACGGTTCAGTTAATTAGACGCGCACAGATGTTGAGCTCATCGTCCTTTTAATTGTGCCATCTATGCTAACTGTAGCAGAGATCGAACTATCAAGGTGACAGATCAATAATTTTAAATTAAATAGATGCATGATATTGCTAGCGCTGATGCAAGAGGCAAGTCAGAGGAACTGAACACAGAATGGATGTGTTCGCAGTGAGTGAGAGAGGAATGAGCTAAATTATTTAAGAGGATTAAAACACTGAAGAACAGGAGACACAGTGAGAGAGAGGAGATCACAGGAAATACCTCAGTAACAAACATACTAACACACAGGACAGGAGACACAGCGAGAGAGAGGAGATCACAGAGAATCCCTCAGTAACAAACACACAGGACAGGAGACACAGCGAGAGAGAGGAGATCACAGGAAATACCTCAGTTTTAAGTGCAGACAACCGGACAGGAGACAGAGTGAGGAAGAGTAAATGAAACACAGTAGGATTGATAAGAGACGGGTTATGAAGAGATGGGACACACAGAGATGGAGAGAAGGGAGGCAACAGTTGAACTCGCTGGCTGAGTTAATTGACGCTGCTGTTTCTTTGGCAGATGAAGTCGGGGTCCAGAGTTTCGCTGACATGGCAGAACCGTCCCAGCTCGGTCTCCTCCCATTCCTGCAGGTCAGTGCCCCTTCAGTCAGACCCTGTGTTCAGGGAGACACACAGGGAAGTCGCACACTGTGAAAAAAGGCTCCAGAGACATCGCCGAACCACAGAATAGCTCCAGAGCATTTGTGCACCTTTTGGAATTCTTCACGTATAGTGAAAGGTGAAAATAAAACCAAGAATGGGTGACGTGTCTTTACACAGAGGCGGGTGGGGAACAAGCTGCCCAGCCTTGTTGTTGATGCTGATACCCTGGCTTCTCTCCAGATACAGGTGGATTAAATCATGGGTCCAATTAATCACTAACTACCAGACAGGCTTGAAAAACCGAATGGCGTTCTCTCGTTTTTAACCTTTCTTCAATTCTTAGAAAACCTGCACGCAGAAAAAAAATAATTTGCATTTTTTTACAACTTCCAACGGTCAGGTCTGTGGGTATTTAAATCTGACTAGAATGTGTATTGTTCAAAATCTCTTGTTCACTATCAGTGTTGTTGTTTTTAGTGTCTTTCTCATTACTCCTGTGGGTTTTATACTGTGGTAAAGAGTTAAAAATGTCCTCACTTTGTGCTGCTCTCGGTTTGTTGACGGTGGCGTACTCCACATCACTGTTGGGTAGTGTGATGTCTGTAGAGAACAGCATACAGGTCAATACTTATGTTAACTTATACTATACAGGATAAGACTTACATTAACACCATACTAAACAACAGGGCTCACTGTTCACACTCGCATTGACACTGTACTGACCAACAGGACTCGTGTCGACACCGTTCACACTCGAATCGACGCTGCTCACACTCGTGTTGACACTTGACACTCGTTTCCAGTAATGATTGCCCAACCCACCACTTAGCAGAGCTCCCGGTGGTGGGGCTGTGGTCCAGGGGCTCTGCCCCGACTTCACCTCGCACTGACCTAGCAAGCCCGCGCACCACAGGCGTCTCGCCGCCCCCCGCCGCTGCTGTTTGAGCCCTGCGAGCCCTTACACGCGAGAAGGCAAAACCTACTTCCGCCCGCGGGCCCGGGATCCTGGATCACAGAGTAGTGGAATTCCTGCGGTGCCGCGGTTCCTGAAAGAGAGATAACGGTCAGGGAAGCGTCGCTGAAGACGCGCGGCAGGTAGGGATAACGGTCAGGGAGGGGGCCGTGTCGGCCACCCGCAGGCCGCAGAGGCAGCAGGTACGGGATCATTCCACGCGGCCGAGAGAGAGGGGAAAGAGACGCAACATTTCGACTGTGGTCTTTTCCGGCTTCACGCGCCCGAAGGAGGCTCCGCAGCCGAAACGCCGCGTCTCTTTTCCTGTCCTTCCAGCGCAGGGATAAACCTTGACCTGCTCCGCTGCGGGTGAAGACAAAGTCGGTGTCGCTGGGTTTTTAAAAAAAACCCGCAGAGCCACTTCATACTTCTGACGACGATGGAATGGGAATATTTACAAGTCCTGTTCTAAAAGGTCTTCGGATCTCACCGTTACCAGCTGGGAGTGGGGTTTGCGCCAGACAGTAGTCGGAGTCCGTTTTCTCCAGGCGTTCTGAAACAACCCAAAACACAGGATGAGAGACCGCAGTTGTGAAATGAGTTGAAAGCCGATCGTGGGCCGCCCGTTTGCTAACTGAACCAGGCTTGCTCAGGCCGGATCCATTAAAACCCACAAACTTCATGAATTGATACTTGAGCTTGCGTTGTCCTGTTCTGGGAGCGACCAGCTTTGACTTTGCTGGACCTTTTATTGACCATCATATCGGACTGCTCCAGTGAGAACTCAGCATTACAGATCTCTCAAGGTCAAACTCACAGAAAAGCCACAGACAGACAGAGACAGGATCAGAGACACAGGAGAGAGTCAGGACAGTGAAGGCGTCCTCATCGAGGAGATCAGATACACTGAGAGAAGAGCCACAGACAGAGACAGGATCAGAGACACAGTGGAGAGTCAGGACAGTGAAGGCGTCCTCATGGAGGAGATCAGATACACTGAGAGAAGAGCCACAGACAGAGACAGGATCAGAGACACAGCGGAGAGTCAGGACAGTGAAGGAGTCCTCATGGAGGAGATCAGATACACTGAGAGAAGAGCCACAGACAGAGATAGGATCAGAGACACAGCGGAGAGTCAGGACAGTGAAGGCGTCCTCTACTTAAATTATTACATTATACACAATTTGAGTTCATTTTAAAAAGTAAAAGGTAATGAAAGGAATGCATTTTCATAAGAAAGATAATACCGATATGCATGTGATAATCTTCCTTATATCATGTAGTGTGTCATTTGGACACTTTGTGGGCTTGAAATACAAAGAAAATCATGTTCTATGGTACAAGATAAATACAAAACTTAAGCTTTTATTTTAATTAGATTTGTTTATTAAGCATAAGCAATCATTTATTACATTAATATATGTGAAAATAACATTTTACCATCATACGTTTAGTATATTTAGTCCCTAATGCTGAAAGAAATAATCATTTGTTTAATATGCACGGGTCTGTCTCAAAGGATGCAGTGCTCCTGGAGGGGCTCTCAAACCCTGCATTTCAGATGCCTAGCTGTATCCCTCACATGTGGCACCTCAGAATGACTTCTAACCTTACCTGTGGTGTCTTCAGTCCCTATTGCTCAATGCATGGTGTACGTACTGCATACATGTATCTTGAGAATGAGGAATGGGCCCCTGAGACAGTCATTTGCCTATTTCACAAATGATCGTATTTTACTAGAGATTCTGTTTGGGATTCAGATGTGCATGCGGACAGCAATCCCTTTCAAGAAATGATACGTTCTGGATGCACAGGCTGCCAACGTGAGTACGTGTTGGGTTCTTGGTTTGAATGCTCGAGTTGTCAGGCTGGCGTTTTTTGTTCCTGTTGGAGCCCATAAATATGAACAAGGCACTTGAGAACGTCTCTGTGCGGGTGTGCGTTTGTAATGACGTGTGTGTGCTCCTCTGTTTCAGTATAAAAAAATGCATTTAAGACATTCAGCCTTTTCATGTTCCTAATATTCTTTCCTTCTTGACAATAAGAACTAAGTTTGCTGCTGGGAGAGGTGTTAGTGGGGCCGGCAGGGGGTTCTCTCACCCTGCGGTCTGTGTGGGTCCTGATGCCCCAGTATAGTGACAGAGGACACTGGACTGTAAACAGGCGCCGTCCTTCGGATGAGACGTCAAACCGAGGTCCTGACTCTCTGTGCTCATTAACAATCCCGGGGTGTTTCTGGAGAAAAGTAGGGGTGTTACCCCAGTGTCCTGGCCTGATTCCCCCCCTGGTCTTGACCCATCATGGCCTCCTAATCACCCCCCTCTCTGAACTGGCTCCATCCTTCTGCTCTCCTCCCCACTGAGAGCTGCTGTGTGCTGAGCGGACTGGAGCATCATCCAGGTGGGGGCTGCACACTGGGGGGGCTGGAGGGGATCCCCCTGACCTGGGAAGAGCTCTGAGTGGAGAGTCCAGACTTATTAATTATTATTATTATTCGTGCTGCACTGGGCTCCTGTCCTGGCAGTGAGAGGGGGACTCTGTGATCAGTACAGATACTTATGACTGTATAATAATACATGATAGAAATGGAACACAGGGTAGCGCTGTAGTCTCTTCGAAACGTTTTGAACTGCCAGAAGAAGTTTTCACAACCCGGACTCGTGAAGGTACAGGTCTTCTCCCATCGTCCGGAGCAAGGTGTATCGTGTCCTGGTGATTTCTCCCGTTTCGAACGGAGTTTAATGTCGCATTTCTACTTTATTAGAGAGAGGCACTGAACATCCTGTGATGGACTGGTGTACTGTCCAGGGTGTGACTGTGTGTGTGTCCTGTGATGGACTGCTGTCCTGTCCAGGGTGTGTGAGTGTGTGTGTCCTGTGATGGACTGGTGTCCTGTCCAGGGTGTATGAGTGTGTGTGTCCTGTGATGGACTGGTGTCCTGTCCAGGGTGTGTGAGTGTGTGTGTCCTGTGATGGACTGCTGTCCTGTCCAGGGTGTGTGAGTGTGTGTGTCCTGTGATGGACTGGTGTCCTGTCCAGGGTGTATGAGTGTGTGTGTCCTATGATGGACTGGTGTCCTGTCCAGGGTGTGTGAGTGTGTGTGTCCTGTGATGGACTGCTGTCCTGTCCAGGGTGTGTGAGTGTGTGTGTGTCCTGTGATGGACTGCTGTCCTGTCCAGGGTGTGTGTGTGTACTGTGATGGACTGGTATCCTGTGAAGGAATGCTGTCCTGTCCAGGGTGTGTGTGTGTCCTGTGATGGACTGGTGGATCACAATATTAATTCTCCTCCTTGATTCCCTCCTTCATCGCCAGAGTGAAAGCGGGACACGGCAGTAAAAGCTCAGCCCTGCAGGTGGTGGTCCTCTTGGCCACACGGGGGCACTGTGTCCCCACGGGGGGGGGCTATGTTCAAGTCCCGCTGGGAATCGCACCGACGCGGCGGGGTTCGTGAACGTCCCAGACACCAAGAAAACGAGAGAAAAAAGTTCGTTTTCGGGGTTCAAGGAGCAACCCCGAGATTCAGGGAGTTTCCCCGTTGAGCTTACTCTGCCGAAAACACGCAGGTTTTATTTTTTTCCCATGCCCCCCCTCACACAGCCCGTTTCTGTAGCGTGAAGTTGTGTTTTTTTGCGCGGCGGTCGGTGAGGGGCAAAATTTTATTTATTTTTTTCCCACGGTCTGAAACAAAAACAGCCGGGTGGTGTTGTAGAGAGGTCGATGTATCTGGTTTTCCTCGTCTGCGAAACCCATTTTTTTGGGGGGGTCGTGAGGTCCCACGCAGCGCTTGGAAAAGAAAATGGCGTCTCTTTTCCCCACAGGACGTTGGGGGGGACTCGTGTTTTTTGGACGTGGCGTGGCCCGAAATTTCCGCCCTTGGCTGCTAGAGGGGGGTGGAGGTCCGTCTTTCTTTGACTTGGGGGTAGGGGGGGTGTCTATTTTACTGATCCCCACCCCACGGAAACCCGTGTTGGACGTAGGGGTGCTGAATGCGCCCTCGACGTGATTTTGTCTTTAAATTCAAGTGCAGCTTTTGTAACCCTTGTAACACCTGGACCCGTTTCCCCTGCCTGTCCGAGGTGGCGACTACCGGGGTCGTACAGGGACACCCGGCTGGGTGCGACGTCACGGGGGCGTCACAATGAGCCGCCTGACGTCACAGAGCGGCGGATTCTAGCGGGGGGCGGCGCCGGAGCCCCATGAGCTCAGAGGAGTGAAGAGAGAGGAGGAGGAAAGGACTATAGAGTCCTTTCTAAACACGTGTTTCTTCCAATAAAGTTACTTCGACTTCGATCGTTAGTTTCAGCTTCAGAATCGCTCTTCAGTATCCCCGTGAAATCGGTAAGTCGCTCAAAAGCGCCGCTGGTGAGAAATAACAAAATAAGTTGAGAAAAAGTTTTTTTTTTTACCGTTACTCCACTCTTATTGGTGTGATCGTGCTGTAAAAAGATATTGAGAGGAGGTGCACCTCTACACAGAGGGTGGCAGGGGTGTGGAACAAGCCGCCTAGCCCTGTGGGTGAAGCCGATACCCTGGCTTCTCTCAGGACACAGCTGGTTGAGCTCCTCCAGTCAGGACAGGAGGCTCTACTGTACACAGAGGGGGGTGGGGGTGGGGAACAAGCCGCCCAGCCCGTGTGGTTGAAGCCGATACCCTGGCTTCTCTCAGGACACAGCTGGTTGAGCTCCTCCAGTCAGGACAGGAGGCTCTACTGTACACAGAGGGGGGTGGGGGTGGGGAACAAGCCGCCCAGCTGTGTGGCTCCGCCCCCTCCCCTCCCCTCTGTGACTCTGCTTGTCTCGGCAGGACGATGCACCAACAGAGATGCCGCACGGCCGTGCGCGGTCGCAGCAGGACCTGGGCCCAGCGAGGCGTCGTAAGTCCACCCCTCCCGCCCGCCGTCCAGCATCCAGCGTCCAGCGTCCAGCCCTCCTCCGACTGACCTCTCCACCCCCAGCAGCGCTCGCTGTATTATAATAATAATAATAATAATAATAATAAACTTGACTGATAGAGCACCTTTCATACACATAGCAGCGCAAAGCGCTTGACAGACCAGGTCTCACGGTAACACCTCCAGACGAGGAGAGACACTTCCAGTGGTGATCTTGACTGAGGACGCGCCTCGGCTCAAGAGACAGGGTCGCGGGTCCATTATGGCCCTTCTGAGAGTACAGATTGCCTCTGGACGTCCCAGACCCTTCCTGGACACACTGTACAGACTCACCTGTCCAGACTCTTACTGGACACACTGTAGAGACTCACCTGTCCAGACTCTTACTGGACACACTGGTCAGACTCACCTGTCCAGACTCTTACTGGACACACTGTACACACTCACCTGTCCGGACTCTTGCTGGACACACTGTACACACTCACCTGTCCAGACTCTCACTGGACACACTGGTCAGACTCACCTGTCCAGACTCTCACTGGACACACTGGTCAGACTCACCTGTCCAGACTCTTACTGGACACACTGTACACACTCACCTTTCCAGACTTTCACTGGACACACTGTCCACACTCTCACTGGACACACTGTACACACTCACCTGTCCACACTCTCACTGGACACACTGTAGAGACTGCCCAAGGCCTCTAGTCTCGACACGACTGGGCTGGGCTATTTGGTCAGAGCTGTCTCGGAGATGGGCTGTTTGGCGTCTTCACAGGTCACACCGGTCAGGCAGAACCCGGACTGGCAGTGGGAGAGATCCCGGCCCAAGTCCCGGTGCTTTTCCGTAAGTCTGACCCGTTCGCCTTCCGCGAGACTGGACCGGCCGCCCTGTGGTGGGCCCGGTGCCCCACATCTACCCTACAGCTCCCCCCACTGACCCCTAAACTCCCGATACCCTACAGCTCCCCACTCTGACCCCTAAACTCCCGATACCCTACAGCTCCCCACACTGACCCCTAAACTCCCGATACCCTACAGCTCCACACTCTGACCCCTAAACTCCCGATACCCTACAGCTCCCCACACTGACCCCTAAACTCCCGATACCCTACAGCTCCCCCACTGACCCCTAAACTCCCGATACCCTACAGCTCCCCACTCTGACCCCTAAACTCCCGATACCCTACAGCTCCCCACTCTGACCCCTAAACTCCCGATACCCTACAGCTCCACACTCTGACCCCTAAACTCCCGATACCCTACAGCTCCCCACACTGACCCCTAAACTCCCGATACCCTACAGCTCCCCACTCTGACCCCCACAGTCCTGATGGCCGAGAGGTCTCTGCTTGCTGTAGTGATTGAGTGAGCTCTGTGGACCTGACCTCTGTCTTCTGTCCTCGTTTCCAGCGTCTCCTTGTGGTCTGTCACTTCACCAGACCTGAAGGTGAGATCTGAGGAGGAGACAGAGCACCCCCTAACACCCCTGAGCTGGGTTACAGGGTAAGACAGCTTCTTACTGTTGGACACACCTGTCCACACTCTTACTGGACACACTGGACACACTCGCCTGTCCGGACTCTTACTGGACACACTGTACACACTCACCTGTCCAGACTCTTACTGGACACACTGTAGAGACTCGCCTGTCCACACTCTTACTGGACACACTGTACACACTCGCCTGTCCACACTCTTACTGGACGCACTGTACACACTCACCTGTCCACACTCTCACTGGACACACTGTACACACTCACCTGTCCACACTCTCACTGGACAAACTGGACACACTCACCTGTCCAGGCGTAATCTCTGCTCCTCATCCCCCCTGCGTTGTGTCTCCCCCTCTCCCCGCTGGACAGAATCCTGTGGTGTCTTCGTGCTTCCCCGAGCTCGTCCAGAAGCTGGAGAGGGCGGCCGAGCTGCAGCTGGAGCTCCCGGGGTCGCCCAGCTTGTCCCGCTCGGTGTCCCCCCCCTCCTCGCCCGAGAGCCCAATCCGCTCCCCGCCCCCGGCCCCCTCCCCTCCGGCCCCTGCCCGCCCCGCCCCGCCGCCCCCCCTTCCTCCCCGCCATGCCCCTCGAGCCCCCCCTGCTGCCTGGGGCGGTGCCCCTGCCCCTGCCCCCGCCCTTCCTGCCCCCCATCGCCCGCCCGGCCCCGCCAGGCCCCGCCTGGGGCTCCCCGGTGCAGAGGGCAAGGAGAGAGGCTGAGATGTCTGACGAGACAAGTGGGGCAGAGTCCGTCTGTCCGTCTGTCCGTCTGTCCGTCTGTCCGTCTGTCCGTCTGTCCGTCTGTCCGTCTGTCCGTCTGTCCTTTTCTCTGTCCTTCTGACTTTCTGTTCTTTTCTCTGTCCATTTGTCCTTCTCTCCATCTGTCTTTCTGTCCTTTTCTCTGTCTTTCTGTACATCAGTCCATCTGTAATTTTCTCTGTTTTTTTGTCCGTCTGTACCTCTCTATTTCTGTCTTTCTGTCCTTCTATCTGAGTCTCTCTTTTTCTCTGTGTCTGTCCCTCTCTCCCTGTCTCTCTCCCTGTGTCTCTCCGTGTGTCTCCCTGCTCTCTGTCTGTCCTGTGTTGTCACAGCTGGGTCCCTCTCCCTGTGTCTCTCCGTGTGTCTCCCTGTCTGCTTCTCTGTCTGTCCTGCGTTGTTCCAGCTGGGCCTGTCTCCCCGGCTCTCTGCCTTCAGCTCTGTTCGCCGATGTCCCGCCAGCCCGTCTCTCTCTCAGCCTGTCTCTTGACTTGCAGGAGGAAGAGGAGGTGGAGACAGCTCCTCCGGCAGGAGAGAGGAAGAAGGTCAGTGCTGGTCCCACCCTGCCTCCAGTCCTGTCTGTGGTTGAGTTTTGCCATCTTGTCTGTCCCTGGGTCTCAGTGTCTCTCTCTCTTTCAGCCCTGTCTGTCAGTGTCTCTCTCAGCCTGCTGTCTGCCTGTCCCTGCCTCTCTATCTCTCTCTCTTTCAGCCCTGTCTGTCAGTGTCTCTCTCCTCCTCCTCTCTGTCCTCAGTGTGTCTCTCTCCTCCTCCTCCTCTCTGTCCTGTGGTGTCCAGGCAGTGTGTCTCTCTCCTCCTCCTCCTCTCTGTCCTGTGGTGTCCAGTGGGTCAGTATTAGTGGGCTACACCCAGGCTCACTCCCTGCGAGTGTGATCTCAGCAGAGTCTCTGTGCTCTAGGGACACTTGACTCACCTGTCTCTCTCTTTCTCTTTTGTGGTTGACGGATTGAGGCCGAGAGCCCTCGTCATCGGCGTGCCACCAGTTGGCGGGGATATAGCGGGGGGGGCATCGTGTCCAATACTCCTTGAAACGAGACAGATTTCAAGCCACCTCCGTCTGAAGAGAAGGAAGTCGACCACGAAGTCCAGGGTGTCCTAGGAAACTCTTTAGCCCTCGTTTGCCCAGCAGCCATCTCACCCTGCAGCTCCCAGCTGGCAGCCCCCTCCCCACTGGAGCCCAGCAGGTGGGAGCCTGGTCAGTACCTGGAGGGGAGACTCCTGGGAAAAACTGAGGTTGCTGCTGGGAGAGGTGTTAGTGGGGCCGGCAGGGGGCGCTCACCCTGCGGTCTGTGTGGGTCCTGATGCCCCAGTATAGTGACGGGGACACTGGACTGTAAACAGGCGCCGTCCTTCGGATGAGACGTCAAACCGAGGTCCTGACTCTCTGTGCTCATTAACAATCCCGGGGTGTCTCTGGAGAAGAGTAGGGGTGTTACCCCAGTGTCCTGGCCTGATTCCCCCCCCTGGTCTTGACCCATCATGGCCTCCTTATCACCCCCCCTCTCTGAACTGGCTCCATCCCTCTGTTCTCCTCCCCACTGAGAGCTGCTGTGTGCTGAGCGGACTGGAGCATCATCCAGGTGGGGGCTGCACACTGGGGGGGCTGGAGGGGATCCCCCTGACCTGGGAAGAGCTCTGAGTGGAGAGTCCAGACTTATTAATTATTATTATTATTCGTGCTGCACTGGGCTTCAGTCCTGGCAGTGAGAGGGGGACTCTCTGATCAGGACAGATACTTATGACTATATAATAATACACGATAGAAATGGAACACAGGGTAGCGCTGTAGTCTCTTCGAAAGGTTTTGAACTGCCAGAAGAAGTTTTCACAACCCGGACTCGTGAAGGTACAGGTCTTCTCCCATCGTCCGGAGCAAGGTGAGAGGCCATCCCCTCGGGGCGCAGTATCCCCGATGCACCCCCCCCCACCACCCAAAACGACACACACTTCTGTGACGATTGGGAGACCCCGGTTCGACCAGCCCCTGCGGTGGAGGAAACGACCCGCTGGAGAGAACACGCAGACTCCACACAGAAGGGTCACCTCGGCATTTATTCCAACAGCAAAACAACACCAGAGAGAAACGGTCTCCGAAAGAGAAGCGTACACCGGGAAAAACACGACAGGGTCATTACAAATGGGAATAGGAGTTCTTTTTTTCTTTTCCGGACGTCAGCTGTATCGTGTCCTGGTGATTTCTCCCGTTTCGAACGGAGTTTAATGTCGCGTTTCTACTTTATTAGAGAGAGACACTGAACTTTGGGGAACGTGACATCCACCCAGTATTACTAGTAGGTTGATAAATGTAAATGTTCTTTTTCCCCCTGTATTATATACCTCGCGAAATATAACGATGGCCAACTCCTTAAGTCGAAATTTAAACCCTTTTCACGCTACAAGACTCCGGACGTTTCCTTTTTTGCCCTCTTTGGCCTCCAAAATAAAAAAAAACTGGGATCCATCGTGGCGTTGCCAAATTAAAACGTCAACCACTTTTCGGGCTTTCGGAACTGTTTGTGTGGAGTCTGCATGTTCTCCGGGTCCAAAGACAGGTTTTTGGGCTAATTGGCTTCTGGGAAAACTGGCCCTGGTGTGTGTGTGTCCTGTGAGTGACTGGTGTCCTGTCCAGGGTGTGTGAGTGAGTCTGTGTGTGTCATGTGATGGACTGGTGTCCTGTCAAGGGTGTGTGAGTGTGTGTGTCTGTGTGTCCTGTGAGGGACTGGTGTCCTATCCAGGTTGTGTGTGTGTGTGTCCTGTGAGGGACTGGTGTCCTGTCCAGGGTGTGTGAGTGTGAGTGTGAGTGTGTGTGTGTGTGTGTGTGTCCTGTGAGTGACTGGTGTCCTGTCCAGGGTGTGTGAGTGTGTGTGTGTCCTGTGATGGACTGGTGTCCTGTCCAGGATGTGTGAGTGAGTCTGTGTGTGTCCTGTGATGGACTGGTGTCCTGTCCAGGGTGTGTGAGTGAGTCTGTGTGTGTCCTGTGATGGACAGCCTGGACACCCATGAGACACTGTCTTCCTCAGAAGACTCTCACGGAGGGCACACTGTCCCTAACCCGGGTCCAGAAGAAACTACAGTGATCTATAATTCCTGCGCCTCGGAAGGGGTTATGACGTCTATGTCCGGCGCCCGCGCCCGCGGCCCGGCGGTTCGGCGTCGCGCTCCGCAGCTCGAGCTTCGGTGCGAGGCAGGGCGGGAGGGAGTCGATGTGGCCTCGGCGCCATCTTTGCTGGTGAGTCAATTGTGACCGTTGCGGTACAATAAACCATCAATAAACCTTTTCCCACCCGGCCAGTATTTCTGTTGCGGCCCACGTCCCTTACAATCGACAAACTATAAAAAACAGTAGCCCTTCGCAACATTACACGCCATTTTTTTTATTTTAAACGTCCGTTAGATACGCAGGTGGCTCGATACCTGTCTTAACCTCGCCGGCGTCTTTATACCTGCAAGTGAATTTTATTTGGGGTCCCTCAGAATTGTGACAGAAATGTCAGTGAAACACAATAAAAAACGAAACTTTTTTTTAAAGGCGATGAATGGATTTGAAGAGTAACCGTGTAGCGACTGACGTAAGGAAAAAAAAGGTTGTCTTTCCCTACGAAGACCTTTTGGTACAGGACTTTCTTTAAATATCAGTTGTGCATAGCGTTTTACAAAAAGTTGATGATGATCTTGGAGATAATTGCAAAGGAAAATTGAGATAACTACCAAAACATTACGTGTGAAACGACAGGACAGAACTTTGAACCCACAAAGAAACAAAGGTATGAAATATTGCCTCGTCATGGGGGGTTGATAATTGTAATAAGTGTTCCTAATTTTCGTAAAGAAATGTATATTATGGGAGTCACACGTGAGATTTAGTGTATATACGTTTCATATTGTGCATATATACGGGGTTAAAAAGTGGAATGAGTATGATTATAAACTCGTGTGTCCTATAATCAGATAATTTTTGAACAAGCTTTGATTAGACAGGTGAAAAACAACATTATAATATATTCTCACGTCTGAATATCAGCTTCTCCCCTCTGGCCAACATTTCAGGGCTCCCAGGTGTAGATCCGAAATTGAAACAAATATTCATTTGTTACCCAGTTAAACAGTTAATAGAAGTGACCAGGGTAAATAAAGGTGGGTCAGTGTAAACTGTTTATTCTGGACCAGACTTTGTCATGTGTGATGTGTCATGACTTCTTATATTAAGTTTTATCTTTATATTTAGTTCTACATGTGTAATAGATGCGATGTGTGTCCATAAAAAGGTTTCTCCAGGGGAAAATCAAGTTGGTTTTAAAACCGTGTTTCCTTTGTAGGGTACGTTTGCATTCCAAGTCTGGGGTTTTTGCCTTTTTATCATATTTTGGATGTGAATCCGTGGTATTTTTGCCGAGACAAGTTGCCTTTCTTATACGCGGAGGGATCTGCTCGTGAGATGTCCGCTCGGTCCATTTCTGAGCTCAGTATAAGGTGTAGAAAGCATGACTGTCATCATAACCCGCCTCTCACCCTGGCCCGAGCCTGAAGCACGCCCCTTAGTGCAGGGTTAGAGGTGTGGAATAATGTTGTGACTATTGCTTCATCAATAACATGCTGATTGCATGTTTCTAGATGGGTATAACAGAGATCTCAACTACTGAGGGGCCTTATTAATAATTGCTTACACTTATATAGCGCTTTTCTGGACACTCCACTCAAAGCGCTGCACAGGGAATGGGGTATCCCTCTACCGCCACCAATGTACAGCCCCCACCTGGATGATGCGACGGCAGCCATAGTGCGCCAGAACGCTCCCCACACACCAGCTCTCAGTGGGGAGAAGAGCAGAGGGATGAAGCCAGTTCAGAGAGGGGGGTTATTAGGAGGCCATGATTGGTAAGGGCCAATGGGAAATTTGGCCAGGACGCCTGGGTTACACCCCTACTCTTTTCGAGAGACGCCCTGGGATTTCTAATGACCACAGAGAGTCAGGACCTCGGTTTTACGTCTCATCCGAAGGACGGCGCCTGTTTACAGTATGGTGTCCCCTGTCACTATACTGGGGTGTCAGACCGCAGGGTGAGCGCCCCCCTGCTGTCCCACTAACACCTCTTCCACCTCTTATTAGCCAATGAAAAATGGTAGCTTCCTCAGAGACACCGCAGGAAGACAGGAGTTTGTGATGAAAGTTCATGAGGGATGGCCACACCCTAGTTCGGTCAGACTCGGCTGTCGATATTTTAGCAATCACTCCTGACTCCTCTCCTGAAACACTGTCAATACTGCACGTGATCCCCCTCTCTCCCTCGCGTCCCTCTCCCACCCCGTCTCCACCTGTGTAGCTGCCCCCCCTGGTCACTCCTCCTCGCTGTGCAGGGGGGGTCCCAGCCTCCTCGTCCTCTGGCCAGGAGCCCTCAGCCAAGCGGGTTCAGCCAGATCATCACTCCATAATCCTTTCAGTATGCTAAATTCCTGGTGTTGTTTTTTTTCACCCCAGAAAACTGACTGTCCGCCCCACCTCTGCGCTAAGTGGACGATGAAGTCAGGTTCCAGTGTGCCTGGTGTTTACAGGTAATACTTCAGACTGGTCGGCCTCACCTCGGGGTGTCTGGGCGTTTGATATTATACAGTTGCAATGCTGAGGCCTGTGACTGTGATGCTGTAAGGCTACAGGAGTCTCTCTGGAGATCCTGAGTGATTTCCGGCGTTCGTGCGGAAACACAGCCCCACCCTCCCGCGGTGTCCAGTCCGCAGAATTTCCTGGAGACGTGGTCTCGCCGATGGGCGACCCCGCCAGCGAGAGACTAGCTGAGGCAGGATATTCTGTAAGGTTCAGTTAATTAGACGCGCACAGATGTTGAGCTCATCGTCCTTTTAATTGTGCCATCTATGCTAACTGTAGCCGAGATCGAACTATCAAGGTGACAGATCAATAATTTTAAATTAAATAGATGCATGATATTGCTAGCGCTGATGCAAGAGGCAAGTCAGAGGAACTGAACACAGAATGGATAGGAGTCGCAGTGAGTGAGAGAGGAATGAGCTAAATTATTTAAGAGAATTAAACCACTGAAGAACAGGAGACACAGTGAGAGAGAGGAGATCACAGGAAATACCTCAGTAACAAACATACTAACACACAGGACAGGAGACACAGTGAGAGAGAGAGGAGATCACAGAGAATCCCTCAGTAACAAACCCACAGGACAGGAGACACAGCGAGAGAGAGGAGATCGCAGGAAATACCTCAGTTTTAAGTGCAGACAACCGGACAGGAGACAGAGTGAGGAAGAGTAAATGAAACACAGTAGGATTGATAGGAGACGGGTTATGAAGAGATGGGACACATCTCTTCATAAAGAGATGTGTCCCATCTCGCTGAACTCGCTGGCTGAGTTAATTGACGCTGCTGTTTCTTTGGCAGATGAAGTCGGGGTCCAGAGTTTCGCTGACGTGGCAGAACCGTCCCAGCTCGGTCTCCTCCCATTCCTGCAGGTCAGTGCCCCTTCAGTCAGACCCTGTGTTCGGGGAGACACACAGGGAAGTCGCACACTGTGAAAAAATGCTCCAGAGACATCGCTGAACCACAGAATAGCTCCAGAGCATTTGTGCACCTTTTGGAATTCTTCACGTATAGTGAAAGGTGAAAATAAAACCAAGAATGGGTGACGCGTCTTTACACAGAGGCGGATGGGGAACAAGCTGCCCAGCCTTGTTGTTGATGCCGATACCCTGGCTTCTCTCCAGATACAGGTGGATTAAATCATGGGTCCAATTAATCACTAACTACCAGACAGGCTTGAAAAACCAAATGGCGTTCTCTCGTTTTTAACCTTTCTTCAATTCTTAGAAAACCTGCACGCAGAAAAAAAATAATTTGCATTTTTTTACTACTTCCAACGGTCAGGTCTGTGGGTATTTAAATCTGACTAGAATGTGTATTGTTCAAAATCTCTTGTTCACTATCAGTGTTGTTGTTTTCAGTGTCATTCTCATTACTCCTGTGGGTTTTATACTGTGGTAGAGAGTTAAAAAAGTCCTCACTTTGTGCTGCTCTTGGTTTGTTAACGGTGGCGTACTCCACATCACTGTTGGGTAGTGTGATGTCTGTAGAGAACAGGATACGGGTCAATACTTATGTTAACTTATACTATACAGGATAAGACTTACATTAACACCATACTGAACAACAGGGCTCACTGTTCACACGCGTATTGACACTGTTCAGACGACAGGACTCACTGTTCACGCTTGTATTCTCGCTGTACACAACAGCAGGACTCACTATTATTACAAATGTTCACACTTGTGTTAAAACTGGACAGAGCAGCAAGAAGTTATCATGATGTTTTATTTCTGCTAGTTTAATAGATAGAAGTAAAAGATCCTCACTTTGTGCGGCTCGGGGTTTGTTGACTGTGGAGTATTCAACAGCAGTATCTGTGTTAATTCTGCAAAGAATAAAACATGTGTTCTCACCTGTAACACTGTGTAGAGCAAGAGGGAATTCAATGAGTTAACACTGTACAGAACCGGACTCACTGTTCACACTCGTATTGACACTGTACAGAACCGGACTCACTGTTCACACTCGTATTGACACTGTACTGAACAACAGGACTCACTGTTCACACTCATATTGACACTGTACTGAACAACAGGACTCGCTGTTCACACTCGTATTGACACTATACTGAACAACAGGACTCACCGTTCACACTTATATTGATACTTTTTTGATCAACGGGACTCACTGTTCACACTCGTGTCGACACTGTTCACACTCGTATTGACACTGTACTGACCAACAGGACTCACTGTTCACACTCGTATTGACACTGTACTGAACAACAGGACTCGTGTTGACACCGTTCACACTCGAATCGACGCTGCTCACACTCGTGTCGACACTTGACACTCGTATCCAGTAAGCCTTTGCTACCATTATCAAACACAGAAATCGTTATAATTTAATTTTAAAAACATGGCTAAGCATGGATTTAAAGTATATTCAACAGTGCAGGTGCATTCAAAGAAATAGAGTTTCCCAAGCCCTCGCAAAGAATTACCATTTCCAAAGATGTCTAGTCTCAAGCATTAACATCCAAAGTACCTGTCTTAGCTGGGGCAGGAAGTTTGCCAAGCCACCTGAAAGAATTACCATTTCAAAAGATGTCTGTTGTAAGCCAGGTTCAATCATTACCATCCAAAGTATCGGTCTTCCCATGGGGCAAGAGGGTTTCCTGTGTGTCTAGGATGTGTACTTCCCTTAAATAAAGGATGAATATGGGTACCATAGGTATTAAATCTCCCAAAGCTCAGAGTTAAACTAAAAAACCCTTGGTGAGTGTGTTATAACATGGATGGGTATTTATAGTCCAGTGCCTCCTATTTTACTAGAGATTCTGTTTGCGATTCAGAACTCGGGATCAAAATACTCCTAGGTACAGAGTAATTTTCACACCTTCCTGCTACCATGATCAGAGCAGTATTAGATTAAATTTGTCATTTATTGAAAGCCCAGTTTTTAACAATCATTTTCATTTGAACTTACTTTTTTCAAAGAAGGATCTGAGGTTCACTTCTTGAATTAAATCTTTTGACAAGAGGTAAGACTTCTATTTTACATTTAAACCCATGTTTAGCTGTGTTTTTTAGATTTAACTGAATCAATTTCTGTGTGTGATAATGTCCTTGAATTCTGACAACATCACACTAAATTACGTGATATAAAACAGCTAATGTCTCTAGAGATAAAGTTTCTGGGATGCTTCTAATTACTTTGCATTACCAGGGACAGTTTAATTCACCTTGTACAGTACTGAAAGACCAAAATGCTTTTTTTAAAAGTTATTTAACATTTTATAGAACTTTGTCTACTATGGCAACATGATGAGCTTGGCCACTTATCTTAGGATAAAGATAGGATAAAGGTTTATCTTTTGCACCTACCTGCCCCCCAGGGAAGGCCAATGCTTTCTACGTTGATGGTTCCCTACAGTAGACTGTACCTTATCTTCAAAGGTAATGTATATTGACCCAAATCAGTTTTGGAATCCAATCTACTGACGAGATGGAGCACATCCTTTTTTCAGGATTTTAGCATCATACGTTTAGTATATTTAGTCCCCAATGCTGAAAGAAATGATCATAGAACATTTGGACACTTTGTGGGCATGAAATACAAAGAAAATCATGTTCTATGGTACAAGATAAATACAAAACTTAAGCTTTTATTTTAATTAGATTTGTTGTTAAAGCATAAGCAATGATTTATTACATTAATATATGTGAAAATAACATTTTAGCATCATACGTTTAGTATATTTAGTCCCTAATGCTGAAAGAAATGATCATTTGTTTAACACGCACGGGTCTGTCTCAAAGGATGCAGTGCTCCTGAAGGCTCTCAAACCCTGCATTTCAGATGCCTAGCTGTATCCCTCACATGTGGCACCTCAGAATGACTTCTAACCTTACCTGTGGTGTCTTCAGTCCCTATTGCTCAATGCATAGTGTACGTACTACATACATGTGTCTTGAGAATGAGGAATGGGCCCCTGAGACAGTCATTTGCCTGTTTCACAAATGATCGTATTTTACTAGAGATTCTGTTTGGGATTCAGATGTGCATTCGGATTTATTGGTACATGCCCAGGGCAGTAAGCAGTCTGAGGATTTATTTCCAGACAGCATAGAGCAGTGAAGCAGTGAAGTAGTGCATAAAGCATAAGCAATCATTTATTACATTAATATATGTGAAAATAACATTTTAGCATCATGCGTTTAGTATATTTAGTCCCTAATGCCAAGGACTCCAGCAGTCTTACAACCACTGCCCTGTTTGCCTCGCCAGACACGATCTCTATTCTGTTGTAATCCACGATGTTCTTCAGGTGATTTATCATGTCCTTCCTCGCCTGTTGAGAGGCCATCCTGATCTCTTCTGCCGTGGCGTGCTTCATACACGCCCTCTTCAAGTGAGCAGGAAGCTGATCAAAAGTATTCAGGCACATCTTGCACACCAGGGGAATCCTCGTGGGTTTCCTTTGAAAATAAATAAAACCATCTGTGTATAGAAACAAGCTAAGACTGATTTCTTAAATTATCCTTAATTTTCTCTCTCATAGTTTGAGCATAATGATTTTATTGTATTTATATAAGAATTGCTCATTGCTCCAAAATAAATAATGGTTTTATAAAAAAGTGAACACTTACTTGGTCTCAGTCACAGACTTTCCAATAGAAGCCATTGTGGAGTTCAGCAACTGCAGGTCCTAGAAGTGGGGAAGGAATTTTAAAAGAGAAATTGAATTACAAAACAGAAGGAATGGCTGAGGGATCACTGAAATATATATATACAAATTCCAAAGACTGAGTCCATATCTCCTTTAGGTGAGGACAGACTGGATCAAACAAAAACAACATTTGAAGTGAATTGCAAATGTATTGAGTTGTGATGCAACTGTAACTTGAACCTAACATGACTGGGGCGTGCATTTTTGAAATTGCATTTTCACAGCTGAAATACAAAATGAAGCTGATCGCAGTCCAAACTCAAGGTATTGTTGTAAAACTAAATATTCAACATGTTTCTACCTGTCCCTTTTCAGCTCACTCAGAAGTCCACAGCCTGCAGCCTGGTGCCTCTTTGTCTCTCCCCCTCCACACTGCTGGTCCAGTGGAGGTGCTGTTTGATCCTGCAGGATCTGTCCAGTCTTGTATAGTCTTACTGAGCAGCGCAGGGCTCCCTGGCCCCAGGTACGAACAGTGGGTGTCAGTACAGAACAGCTCTCTGACACTCCGCTCCCTCACTCCAGCTGATCAGGGCAACTACACAGTGAGGGACCTTAAGGGAAGCAGTATCAGCACTGTGATCGTCACTGTGGGCAGTGAGCAGGTCTACAGTAGGGTCACTAGAGGGCTCTATATTCTTGACAGAGTGTGTTCTTCTATCATCCTCTGTCCTGATTGTCTTTCAGCTCACAGAGACACTGTCACCCTGCAGCCTGAAGCCTCTCTGTCTGTCCTTCTGTTCACTGGAGAGCCAGTGGGGGTGCTGTTTGATCCTGCAGGAGGTGGAAACTGGACCTCAGTGTGTTCTGTCCAGAACAGCACAGCCAGCTGTTTCCCCCAGTACAGTTTTTTTTATTTTTGATGATTAGCCATATGTTGATTATAATATTGTACATAATGTATAATTTGAACTCGATATTTTTCAGGAGTGAATGATTGTATATTTTCAGAATAAATTTCGAAACCAAATTATTGTCCCTCGATCTCTGTCTCTCTCTCACCCTGCTGTCTGTCTGTCCCTGCCTCTCTGTCTCTCTCTTTCAGCCCCATCTGTCAGTCTGTCTGTCCCTCGATCTCTGTCTCTCTCTCTCACCTTCCTCTCTCTCTCTCGGTTTGTTTGTCCCTCAATCTCAATCTTTCTCTTTGCCCGTTGTCTTTCTGTGCCTTCATCTTTGTCTCTCTCTCTCCTTCCTTTCTGTCTGTCACTCTGTCTGTCCTGCGTTGTCCCAGCTGGGCCTGTCTCCCCGGCTCTCTGCCTTCAGCTCTGTTCGCCGATGTCCCACCAGCCCGTCTCTCTCTCAGCCTGTCTCTTGACTTGCAGGAGGAAGAGAAGGTGGAGACAGCTCCTCCGGCAGGAGAGAGGAAGGAGGTCAGTGCTGGTCCCACCCTGCCTCCTGTCCTGTCTGTGGTGGAGTTTCGCCGTCTTGTCTGTCCCTGGGTCTCAGTGTCTCTCTCTCTTTCAGCCCTGTCTGTCAGTGTCTCTCTCCTCCTCCTCTCTGTCCTCAGTGTGTCTCTCTCCTCCTCCTCCTCTCTGTCCTGTGGTGTCCTGTGGGTCAGTATTAGTGGGCTACACCCAGGCTCACTCACTGCGAGTGTGATCTCAGCAGAGTCTCTGTGCTCTTGGGACACTTGACTCACCTGTCTCTCTCTTTCTCTCCCTGTGCTGTCCCTCTCCTGCCCCCTCTCTCCCTCCAAGGACTCCAGCTGGAGGAGGTCCAATCACCACCTCCTGTGAGACAGAAGAAAAAGAAGGTGGGTAATGCTCTGATCCTCTCTTTACTCCTGTCCAGTGTCCAGTCAGTGTGTCTGTATGAACCCCTCTCTCTCTCAGTGCAGTGTTCATGTACTGGAGTGTCCAGTCATGTGTCTGTATGAACCCCTCTCTCTCTCAGTGCAGTGTTCATGTCCTGGAGTGTCCAGTCCGACTCTTAACGTGACTCTCCTGTCTCTGCTTCAGAAGCGCTGGTGCATCTTTTTGAAGTCCCTGAGCTGCATGTCGGTGGAGACAGAAGATCAGGACGAGCCAATGGAAGTGGCGGAGACCGTATCTCAGGAGAGGAAGAGCGAGGGAGAGGAGGAGCAGGCTGCTGGGAAGGACAAGAAGAGGAAGAGGAGGTGCAGGTGAGCAGACGGGGGCGCCGCCCGGTCGTGTCTGTGATTCAAGGAGGAGTCTCCTCTTGCTGTTTGATGTCATGGTGACGTCTGTGTCTGTGTCCCTCACACCTGCAATAACAATATTCTTTCCAGGTTCCTTTCCTGGTTCTGTGCCTGCTAAGATCTGGACTGGACTGTGCTGGACCGGAGCTGAGGGGCCCCAGACTGTGCTGGACCGAAGCTGAGGGGCCCTAGACTGGACTGGACCTAACCTGAGGGTCCCCAGACTGGACTTAATCTGTATTGTAATTTTTGTTCTTTTGTTAAGCATCATTAAAATGGTTTTAAAAAAAATCTGTTTAGCTTTTGTTTTTTTCCCTCCCCCTCCCTGAAACGAACGAACAGAGTCTGTCCTTCTCTTTCATCCCGGAGAGTTTGTGGTTGACGGATTGAGGCTGAGAGCCCTCGTCGTCAGCGTGCCACCAGTTGGCGGGGATATAGCAGGGGGGGCATCGTGTCCAATACTCCTTGTAACGAGACAGATTTCAAGCCACCTCCGTCTGAAGAGAAGGAAGTCGACCACGAAGTCCAGGGTGTCCTAGGAAACTCTTTAGCCATCGTTTGCCCAGCAGCCATCTCACCCTGCAGCTCCCAGCTGGCAGCCCCCTCCCCACTGGAGCCCAGCAGGTGGGAGCCTGGTCAGTACGTGGAGGGGAGACTCCTGGGAAAAACTGAGGTTGCTGCTGGGAGAGGTGTTAGTAGGGCCAGCAGGGGGCGCTCACCCTGCGGTCTGTGTGGGTCCTGATGCCCCAGTATAGTGACGGGGACACTGGACTGTAAACAGGCGCCATCCTTCAGATGAGACGTCAAACCGAGGTCCTGACTCTCTGTGGTCATTAACAATCCCGGGCTGTTTCTGGAGAAGAGTAGGGGTGTTACCCCAGTGTCCTGGCCTGATTCCCCCCCTGGTCTTGACCCATCATGGCCTCCTAATCACCCCCGTCTCTGAACTGGCTCCATCCCTCTGCTCTCCTCCCCACTGAGAGCTGCTGTGTGCTGAGCGGACTGGAGCATCATCCAGGTGGGGGTTGCACACTGGGGGGACTGGAGGGGATCCCCCTGACCTGGGAAGAGCTCTGAGGGGAGGGTCCAGACTTATTAATTATTATTATTATTTGTGCTGCACTGGGCTTCAGTCCTGGCAGTGAGAGGGGGACTCTGTGATCAGGACAGATACTTATGACTGTATAATAATACACGATAGAAATGGAAACAGGGTAGCGCTGTAGTCTCTTCGAAACGTTTTGAACTGCCAGAAGAAGTTTTCACAACCCGGACTCATGAAGGTACAGGTCTTCTCCCTTCGGCCGGAGCAAGGTGTATGGTGTCCTGGTGATTGCTCCCGTTTTGAACGGAGTTTAATGTTGCGTTTCTACTTTATTAGAGAGAGGCACTGAACATCCTGTGATGGACTGGTGTCCTGTCCAGGGTGTGTGAGTGTGTGTGTCCTGTGATGGACTGCTGTCCTGTCCAGGGTGTATGAGTCTGTGTGTGTCCTGTGATGGGCTGGTGTCCTGTCCAGGGTATGTGAGTGTACTGTAATGGACTTATATCCTGTGAAGGACTGCTGTCCTGTCCAGGGTGTGTGTGTGTCCTGTGATGGACTGGTGGATCACAATATTAATTCTCCTCCTTGATTCCCTCCTTCATCGCCAGAGTGAAAGCGGGACACGGCAGTAAAAGCTCAGCCCTGCGGGTGGTGGTCCTCTCGGTATTTTTTTCCCCACGGTTTGAAACAGAAACAGCCGGGTGGTATTGTAGAGAGGTCGACGTGCCTGGTTTTCCTCGTCTGCGAAGCCCGGTTTTTTTGGGGGGGGGGGGGGTCGTGAGGTCCCACATCATGGCGTTTCTTTTCCCCGCAGGACGTGGCGTGGCCCGAAATTTCCGCCCTTGGGCGCTAGAGGGGAGTGGAGGTTGGTCTTTCTTTGATTTGGGGTTCGGGGGGGATGCTAATTTCACTGAACCAAACCCCACGGAAACCCGTGTTGGACGTGGGGGTGCTGAATGCGCCCTTGACGTGATTTTGTCTTTACATTCAAGTGCAGCTTTTGTAACCCTTGGGCCGGAAACAGCTGGACCCGTTTCCCCTGCCTGTCCGAGGTGGCGACTACCGGGGTCGTACAGGGACACCCGGCTGGGTGCGACGTCACGGAGGCGTCACAATGAGCCGCCTGACGTCACAGAGCGGCGGATTCTAGCGGGGGGCGGCGCCGGAGCCCCGTGAGCTCAGAGGAGTGAAGAGAGAGGAGGAGGAAAGAACTATATAGCGCTTAATAAACAGAATCGCTCTTCAGTATCCCCGTGAAATCGGTAAGTCAGTCAAAAGCGCCGCTGGCAAGAACTAACAAAGTAAGTGGAGAAATAAGTTGTTTTTTTTTTACCGTTACTCCACTCTTATGGGTGTGATCGTGCTGTAAAAAGATATTGAGAGGAGGTGTGTGGCTGTGTGGCTCCGCCCCCTCCCCTCCGCTCTGTGACTCTGCTTGTCTCGGCAGGACGATGGACCGACAGAGATGCCTCACGGCCGTGCGCGGTCGCAGCAGGACCCGGGCCCGGCGAGGCGTCGTAAGTCCACCCCTCCCGCCCACCATCCAGCGTCCAGCGTCCAGCCCTCCTCCGACTGGCCTCTCCGCCCCCAGCAGCGCTCGCTGTATTATAATAATAATAATAATAATAATAATAATAATAAACTTCACTGATAGAGCACCTTTCACACACATAGCAGCGCAAAGCGCTTGACAGACCAGGTCTCACGGTAACACCTCTAGACGAGGAGAGACACTTCCAGTGGTGATCTTGACTGAGGACACGCCTCGGCTCAAGAGACAGGGTCGCGGGTCCGAGGAAAACCAAGCTGCAGGTCCATTATGGCCTTCTGAGAGCACAGATTGCCTCTGGATGTCCCACACTCTTCCTGGACCCACTGTAGAGACTCACCTGTCCAGACTCTTCCTGGACCCACTGTACACACTCACCTGTCCAGACTCTTCCTGGACACACTGTAGAGACTCACCTGTCCAGACTCTTACTGGACACACTGTACACACTCACCTATCCAGACTCTTCCTGGACACACTGGACACACTCACCAGTCCAGACATTCACTGGACACACTGGATACACTCACCTGTCCGGACTCTTACTGGACACACTGTACACACTCACCTGTCCAGACTCTTACTGGACCCACTGTAGAGACTCACCTGTCCAGACTCTTCCTGGACACACTCACCTGTCCAGACTTTCACTGGACACACTAGATACATTCACCTGTCCGGACTCTCACTGGACACACTGTACACACTCAACTTTCCAGACTCCCACTGGACACACTGTACACACTCACCTTTCCAGACTCTCACTGGACACACTGTAGAGACTCACCTGTCCAGACTCTTACTGGACACACTGTACACACTCACCTGTCCAGACTCTTACTGGACACACTGGTCAGACTCACCTGTCCAGACTCTCACTGGACACACTATACACACTCACCTGTCCACACTCTCACTGGACACACTGTAGAGACTTACCTGTCCACACTCTCACTGGACACACTGTAAAGACTCACCTGCCCAGACTCTCACTGGACACACTGTACACACTCACCTGTCCGGACTCTTACTGGACACACTGTAGAGACTCACCTGTCCAGACTCTCACTGGACACACTGTACACACTCACCTGTCCACACTCTCACTGGACACACTGTAGAGACTGCCCAAGGCCCCTAGTCTCGACACGACTGGGCTTGGCTATTTGGTTAGAGCTGTCTCAGAGATGGGCTTTTTGGCGTTTTCACAGGTCACACCGGTCAGGCCGAACCCGGACTGGCAGCGGGAGAGGTCCCGGCCCAAGTCCCGGTGCTTTTCCGTAAGTCTGACCCGGTCGCCTTCCGCGAAACTGGACCGGCCGCCCTGTGGTGGGCCCGGTGCCCCACATCTACCCTACAGCTCCCCCCACTGACCCCTAAACTCCCGATACCCTACAGCTCCCCACACTGACCCCTAAACTCCCGATACCCTATAGCTCCCCACACTAACCCCTAAACTCCCGATACCCTACAGCTCCCCACACTGACCCCTAAACTCCCGATACCCTACAGCTCCCCACACTGAGCCCCACAGTCCTGATGTCCGAGAGGTCTCTGCTTGCTGTAGTGATTGAGTGAGCTCTGTGGACCTGACCTCTGTCTTGTGTCCTCGTTTCCAGCATCTCCTAGTGGTCCGGCATTTCACCAGACATGAAGGTGAGATCTGGGGAGGAGACAGAGCACCCCCTAACACCCCTGAGCTGGGTTACAGGGTAAGACAGCTTCATACTCTTGGACACACCTGTCTACACTCTTACTGGACACACTCGCCTGTCCGGACTCTTACTGGACACACTGTACACACTCACCTGTCCAGACTCTTACTGGACACACTGGACACACTCACCTGTCCAGACTTTTACTGTCCACACTCACCTGTCCAGACTCTTACTGGACACACTGTCCACACTCACCTGTCCAGACTCTCACTGGACACACTGTAGAGACTCACCTGTCCAGACTCTTACTGGACACACTGTCCACACTCACCTGTCCAGACTCTCACTGGACACACTCACCTGTCCAGACTCTCACTGGACACACTCCACACTCACCTGTCCACACTCTGACTGGACACACTGGACACACTCACCTGTCCACATTCTCACTGGACACACTGTACACACTCACCTGTCCAGGCGTAGTCTCTGCTCCTCATCCCCCCTGCGTTGTGTTTCCCCCTCTTCCCGCTGGACAGAATCCTGTGGTGTCTTCGTGTCTCCCCGAGCTCGTCCAGAAGCTGGAGAGGGCGGCCGAGCTGCAGCTGGAGCTCCCGGGGTCGCCCGGCTCGTCCCGCTCAGTGTCCCCCCCCTCCGCGCCCGAGAGCCCCCTCCACTCCCCGCCCCCGGCCCCCCCCTCCGGCCCCCTCAGGCCCCTGCCCGCCCCGCCCCGCCGCCCCCCCTTCCTCCCCGCCATGCCCCTCGAGCCCCCCCTGCTGCCCGGGGCGGTGCCCCTGCCACTGCCCCCGCCCGTCCTGCCCCCCATCGCCCGCCCGGCCCCGCCAGGCCCCGCCTGGTGCTCCCCGGTGGGGAGGGTAAGGAGAGAGGCTGAGATGTCTGACGAGGCAAGTGGGGCAGTCTGTCCGTCTGTCCATCTGTCTGTCTGTCTGTCTGTCCTTCTGTCCTTTTCTCTGTCCGTCTTTTCTTCTGTCCATCTGTCATTTTCACTGTCCTTCTGTTCGTTTCTCTGTCCATCTGTCCTTCTGTTCGTTTCTCTGTCCATCTGTCCTTCTGTCCTTTTCTCTCTTTCTGATCATCAGTCCATCTGTCCTTTTCTCTGTCTTTTTGTCCGTCTGTACTTCTCTCTTTCTGTCCTTCTGTCTGAGTCTCTTTTTCTCTGTGTCTGTCCCTCTCTCCCTGTCTCTCTCCCTGTGTCTTTCCATGTCTCCCTGCTCTCTGTCTGTCCTCCGTTGTCCCAGCTGGGTCTCTCTCCCTGTGTCTCTTCGTGTGTCTCCCTGTCTGTCTCTCTGTCTGTCCTGCGTTGTCCCAGCTGGGCCTGTCTCCCCGGCTCTCTGCCTTCAGCTCTGTTCGCCGATGTCCCGCCAGCCCGTCTCTCTCTCAGCCTGTCTCTTGACTTGCAGGAGGAAGAGGAGGTGGAGACAGCTCCTCCGGCAGGAGAGAGGAAGGAGGTCAGTGCTGGTCCCACCCTGCCTCCTGTACTGTCTGTGGTGGAGTTTCGCCATCTTGTCTGTCCCTGGTTCTCAGTGTTTCTCTCTCTTTCAGCCCTGTCTGTCAGTGTCTCTCTCCTCCTCCTCTCTGTCCTCAGTGTGTCTCTCTCCTCCTCTCTGTCCTGTGGTGTCCAGGCAGTGTGTCTCTCTCCTCCTCCTCTTTGTCCTGTGGTGTCCAGGCAGTGTGTCTCTCTCTTCCTCCTCCTCTCTGTCCTGTGGTGTCCAGTGGGTCAGTATTAGTGGGCTACACCCAGGCTCACTCCCTGCGAGTGTGATCTCAGCAGTGTCTCTGTGCTCTAGGGACACTTGACTCACCTATCTCTCTCTTTCTCTTTTGTGGTTGACGGATTGAGGCCGAGAGCAGGGCAGTGTTCATGTACTGGACTGTCCAGTCGTGTGTCTGTATGAACCCCTCTCTCTCTCAGTGCAGTGTTCATGTACTGGAGTGTCCAGTCAGTGTGTCTGTATGAACCCCTCTCTCTCTCTAAGTGCAGTGTTCATGTCCTGGAGTGTCCACTCCGACTCTTAACGTGACTCTCCTCTCTCTGCTTCAGAAGCGCTGGTGCATCTTTTTGAAGTCCCTGAGCTGCATGTCGGTGGAGACAGAAGATCAGGACAAGCCGATGGAGGTGGCGGAGACCGTAGCTCAGGAGAGGAAGAGCGAGGGAGAAGAGGAGCAGGCTGCCGGGAAGGACAAGAAGAGGAAGAGGAGGTGCAGGTGAGCAGACAGGGGGGCGCCGCCCGGTCGTGTCTGTGATTCAATGAGGAGTCTCCTCTTGCTGTTTGATGTCATGGTGACGTCTGTGTCTGTGTCCCTCACACCTGCAATAACAATATTCTTTCCAGGTTCCTTTCCTGGTTCTGTGCCTGCTAAGATCTGGACTGGACTGGACTGGACTGGACTGGTTCGGAGCTGAGGGACACCAGACGACTGGACTGGAGCCTAGGGACACCAGCTTGGACTGGACCGGAGCTGAGAGACACCAGACTGGACTGGACAGGAGCTGAGGGACCCCAGTCTGTGCTGGACCGAAGCTGAGGGACACCAGACTGGGCTGGACTGGAGCTGAGGGACACCAGACTGGGCTGCACTGGAGCTGAGGGGCCCCAGACTGGACTGGACCGGACCGGAGCTGAGGGGCCCCAGACTGTGCTGGACCGAAGCTGAGGGGTCCTAGACTGGACTGGACCTAAGCTGAGGGTCCCCAGACTGGACTTAATCTGTATTGTAATTTTTGTTCTTTTGTTAAGCATCATTAAAATGGTTTAAAAAAAAATCTGTTTAGCTTTTGGTTTTTTCCCTCCCCCCCCACCAAAACGAACGAACAGAGTCTGTCCTTCTCTTTCATCCCGGAGAGTTTGTGGTTGATGGATTGAGGCCGAGAGCCCTCGTCGTCGGCGTGCCACCAGTTGGCGGGGATATAGCAGGGGGGGCATCGTGTCCAATACTCCTTGAAACGAGACAGATTTCAAGCCACCTCCGTCTGAAGAGAAGGAAGTCGACCACGAAGTCCAGGGTGTCCTAGGAAACTCTTTAGCCATCGTTTGCCCAGCAGCCATCTCACCCTGCAGCTCCCAGCTGGCAGCCCCCTCCCCACTGGAGCCCAGCAGGTGGGAGCCTGGTCAGTACGTGGAGGGGAGACTCCTGGGAAAAACTGAGGTTGCTGCTGGGAGAGGTGTTAGTAGGGCCAGCAGGGGGCGCTCACCCTGTGGTCTGTGTGAGTCCTGATGCCCCAGTATAGTGACGGGGGACACTGGACTGTAAACAGGCGCTGTCCTTCGGATGAGACGTCAAACCGAGGTCCTGACTCTCTGTGCTCATTAACAATCCCGGGGTGTCTCTGGAGAAGAGTAGAGGTGTTACCCCAGTGTCCTGGCCTGATTCCCCCCCTGGTCTTGACCCATCGTGGCCTCCTAATCACCCCCCTCTCTGAACTGGCTCCATCCCTCTGCTCTCCTCCCCACTGAGAGCTGCTGTGTGCTGACCGGACTGGATTGTCATCCAGGTGGGGGCTGCACACTGGGGGGGCTGGAGGGGATCCCCCTGACCTGGGAAGAGCTCTGAGTGGAGGGTCCAGACTTATTATTATTATTATTATTATTATTCGTGCTGCACTGGGCTTCAGTCCTGGCAGTGAGAGGGGGACTCTGTGATCAGTACAGATACTTATGACTGTATAATAATACACGATAGAAATGGAACACAGGATAGCGCTGTAGTCTCTTCGAAACGTTTTGAACTGCCAGAAGACGTTTTCACAACCCGGACACGTGAAGGTACAGGTCTTCTCCCATCGTCCGGAGCAAGGTGTATCGTGTCCTGGTGATTTCTCCCGTTTTGAACGGAGTTTAATGTCACGTTTCTACTTTATTAGAGAGAGGCACTGAACATCCTGTGATAGACTACTGTCCTGTCCAGGGTGTGTGAGTCTGTGTGTGTCCTGTGATGGACTGCTGTCCTTTCCAGGGTGTGTGTGTGTCCTGTGATGGACTGGTGGATCACAATATTAATTCTCCTCCTTGATTCCCTCCTTCATCGCCAGAGTGAAAGCGGGACACGGCAGTAAAAGCTCAGCCCTGCGGGTAGTGGTCCTCTCGGCCACACGGGGGCGCTGTGGCCCCACGGGGGGGTTATGTTCAAGTCCCGCTGGGAATCGCACCAACGCGGCGGAGTTCGTGAACGTCCCAGACACCAAAAAAACGAGAGAGAGAAAAAAGGTCGTTTTCGAGGTTCAAGAAGCAACCCCGAGATTCAGAGTTTCCCCGCTGAGCTTACTCTGCCGAAAACACGCAGGTTTTATTTTTTTCCCGTGCCCCCCCCCCCACACACACAGGCCGTTTCTGTAGCGTGAAGTTGTGTTTTTTTGCGTGGCGGTCGGTGAGGGGCGAAATTGTATTTATTTTTTTCCCACGGTCTGAAACGGCCGGGTGGTGTTGTAGAGAGGTCGACGTGCCTGGTTTTCCTTGTCTCCGAAGCCCGTTTTTTTTGGGGGGGTCGTGAGGTCCCACGCAGCGCTCGGAAAAGAAAATGGCGTCTCTTTTCCCCGCAAGACGGGGGGGGGGAACCCGTGTTTTTTGGACGTGGCGTGGCCCGAAATTTCCGCCCTTGGCCGCTAGAGGGGGGTGGAGTTTGGTCTTTCTTTGATTTGGGGTTCGGGGGGGATGCTAATTTCACTGAACCAAACCCCACGGAAACCCGTGTTGGACGTGGGGGTGCTGAATGCGCCCTCGACGTGATTTTGTCTTTAAATTCAAGTGCAGCTTTTGTAACCCTTGGGCCGGAAACAGCTGGACCCGTTTCCCCTGCCTGTCCGAGGTGGCGACTACCGGGGTCGTACAGGGACACCCGGCTGGGTGCGACGTCACGGAGGCGTCACAGTGAGCAGCCTGACGTCACAGAGCGGCGGATTCTAGCGGGGGGCGGTGCCGGAGCCCCGTGAGCTCAGAGGAGTGAAGAGAGAGGAGGAGGAAAGGACTATATAGCGCTTAATAAACACGTGTTTCTTCAAAAAAAGATTCGCGGGTTACTTCGACTTCGATCAAATCACAGTTTCAGCTTCAGATTCACTCTGAAGTATCCCCGTGAAATTGGTAAGTCGCTCAAAAGCGTCGCTGGCGAGAAATAACAAAATAAGTTGAGAAATAAGTTGTTTTTTTTAACATTACTCCACTCTTATTGGTGTGATCGTGCTGTAAAAAGATATTGAGAGGAGGTGCACCTCTACACAGAGAGTGGCGGGGGTGTGGAACAAAGCCGATACCCTGGCTTCTCTCCAGACACAGCTGGGTGAGCTCCTCCAGTCAGGACAGGAGGCTCTACTGTACACAGAGGGTGGTGGGGGTGGGGAACAAGCTGCCCAGCCCTGTGGTTGAAGCCGATACCCCGGCTTCTCTCCAGACACAGCTGGGTGAGGTCCTCCAGTCAGGACAGGAGGCTCTACTGTACACAGAGGGGGGCGGGGGTGGGGAACAAGCCGCCCAGCTGTGTGGCTGCGTCCCCTCCCCACCCCACTGTGACTCTGCTTGTCTCGGCAGGACGATGCACCAACAGAGATGCCGCACGGCCGTGCGCGGTCGCAGCAGGACCCGGGCCCGGCGAGGCGTCGTAAGTCCACCCCTCCCGCCCGCCAGCGTCCAGTGTCCAGCCCTCCACCGACTGACCTCTCCGCCCCCAGCAGCGCTCGCTGTATTATAATAATAATAATAAAGCTCCACACTCTGACCCCTAAACCCCCGATACCCTACAGCTCCCCACACTGACCCCTAAACTCCCAATACCCTATAGCTCCCTACACTGACCCCTAAACTCCCGATACCCTACAGCTCCCCACACTGACCCCTAAACTCCCGATACCCTACAGCTCCATACACTGACCCCTAAACTCCCGATACCCTACAGCTCCCCACACTGACCCCTAAACTCCCGATACCCTACAGCTCCCCACACTGACCCCCACAGTCCTGATGGCCGAGAGGTCTCAGCTTGCTGTAGTGATTGAGTGAGCTCTGTGGAGCCAGACCTGAAGGTGAGATCTGGGGAGGAGACAGAGCACCCACTAACTTTCCTGAGCTGGGTTAAAGGGTTAGACAGCTTCTTACTGTTGGAGACACCTGTCCACACTCTTACTGGACACACTCGCCTGTCTGGACTCTTACTGGACACACTGTACACACTCGCCTGTCCAGACTCTTACCGGACACACTGTACACACTCACCTGTCCACACTCTCACTGGACACACTGTACACACACACCTGTCCGCACTCTCACTGGACACACTGTAGAGACTCACCTGTCCGGACTCTTACTGGACAAACTCACCTGTCCAGGCGTAGTCTCTGCTCCTCATCCCCCCTGCGTTGTGTCTCCCCCTCTCCCCGCTGGACAGAATCCTGTGGTGTCTTCGTGTCTCCCCGAGCTCGTCCAGAAGCTGGAGAGGGCGGCCGAGCTGCAGCTGGAGCTCCCGGGGTCACCCGGCTCGTCCCGCTCGGTGTCCCCCCCCTCCGCGCCCTCGAGCCCCCTCCGCTCCCCGCCCCCGGCCCCCCCAACCGGCCCTCTCAGGCCCCTGCCCGCCCCGCCTCGCCGCCCCCCCTTCCTCCCCGCCATGCCCCTCGAGCCCCCCCGATGCCCGGGGGCGGTGCCTCTGCCCCTGCCCCCACCCGTCCTGCCCTCCATCGCCCGCCCGGCCCCGCCAGGCCCCACCTGGGGCTCCCCGGTGCGGAGGGCAAGGAAAGAGGCTGAGATGTCTGACAAGGCCAGTGAGGCAGAGTCTGTCCGTCTGTCCTTCTATCCATCTATCCTTCTGTCCTTTTCTCTGTCCATCTGTCCTTTTCTCTGTCCCTCTGTCCTTCTGTCTTTCTTTCTTTTTCTCTGTCCTGTCCTTCTGTCCATCTGTCCTTCTGTTTTTCTGTCCTTCTGTTCTTTTCTCTGTCCTTCTGTCCATCAGTCCATCTGTCCTTTTCTCTGTCTTTTTGTCCGTCTGTACTTCTCTCTTTGTGTCTTTCTGTCCTTCTGTCTGAGTCTCTCTTTTTCTCTGTGTCTGTCCTTCTCTCCCTGTCTCTCTCCCTGTGTCTTTCCATGTCTCCCTGCTCTCTGTCTGTCCTCCGTTGTCCCAGCTGGGTCTCTCTCCCTGTGTCTCTCAGTGTATCTCCCTGTCTGTTTCTTTGTCTGTCCTGCATTGTCCCAGCTGGGCCTGTCTCCTCTGCTCTCTGCCTTCAGCTCTGTTCCCCGATGTCCCGCTAGCCCGTCTCTCTCTCAGCCTGTCTCTTGACTTGCAGGAGGAAGAGGAGGTGGAGACAGCTCCTCCGGCAGGAGAGAGGAAGGAGGTCAGTGCTGGTCCCACCCTGCCTCCTGTCCTGTCTGTCCCTGGGTCTCAGTGTCTCTCTCTCTTTCAGCCCCGTCTGTCAGTCTGTCTGTCCCTCGATCTCAGTCTCTCTCTCTCGGCCTGCTGTCTGCCTGTCCCTGCCTCTCTGTCTCTCTCTCTTTCAGCCCTGTCTGTCCCTTTGATCTCAGTGTCTCTCTCTCGGCCTGCTGTCTGTCTGTCCCTGCCTCTCTGTCTCACTCTTTCAGCCCCGTCTGTCAGTCTGTCTCTCTCTCTCTCTTTCCTCTCTCTCTCTTGGTTTGTTTGTCCCTCAAACTCAATCTTTCTCTTTGCCTGCTGTCTTTCTGTGCCATCATCTTTGTCTCTCTCTCTCCTTCCTGTCTCTCTCTGTCCTGTGGTGTCCAGGCAGTGTGTCTCTCTCCTCCTCCTCTCTGTCCTGTGGTGTCCAGGCAGTGTGTCTCTCTCCTCCTCCTCTCTGTCCTGTGGTGTCCAGTGGGTCAGTATTAGTGGGCTACACCCAGGTCACTCACTGCGAGTGTGATCTCAGCAGAGTCTCTGTGCTCTTGGGACACTTTACTCAGCTGTCTCTCTCTTTCTCTCCCTGTGCTGTCCCTCTCCTGCCCCCTCTCTCCCTCCTCGGACTCCAGCTGGAGGAGGTCCAATCACCACCTCCTGTGAGACAGAAGAAAAAGAAGGTGGGTAATGCTCTGATCCTCTTTTTACTCCTGTCCAGTGTCCAGTCAGTGTGTCTGTATGTACCCCTCTCTCTCAGTGCAGTGTTCATGTACTGGAGTGTCCAGTCAGTGTGTCTGTATGAACCCCCCTCTCTCTCTCAGTGCAGTGTTCATGTACTGGAGTGTCCAGTTAGTGTGTCTGTATGAACCCCTCTCTCTCTCAGTGCAGTGTTCATGTACTGGAGTGTCCAGTCAGTGTGTGTGTATGAACCCGTCTCTCTCTCTCAGTGCAGTGTTCATGTACTGGAGTGTCCAGTCCGACTCTTAACGTGACTCTCCTGTCTCTGCTTCAGAAGCGCTGGTTGGTCTTTTTAAACTCCCTGAGCTGCGTGTCGGTGGAGACAGATGATCAGGATGAGCCGATGGAGGCGGTGGAGACCGTGGGTCAGGAGAGGAAGAGCGAGGGAGAGGAGGACCAGGCTGCCGGGAAGGACAAGAAGAAGAAGAGGAGGTGCAGGTGAGCAGACAGGGAGGCGCCGCCCTGTCGTGTCTGTGATTCAAGGAGGAGTCTCCTCTTGCTGTTTGATGTCATGGTGACGTCTGTGTCTGTGTCCCTCACACCTGCAATAACAATATTCTTTCCAGGTTCCTTTCCTGGTTCTGTGCCTGCTAAGATCTGGACTGGATTGGACTGGTTCGGAGCTGAGGGACACCAGACGACTGGACTGGACAGTCCAGCTAAGATCTGGACTGGACTAGACTGGACCGGAGCTGAGGGACCCCAGACTGCGCTGGACCGGAGCTGAGGGACCCCAGACTGCGCTGGACCGGAGCTGAGGGACACCAGACTGCGCTGGACCGGAGCTGAGGGACACCAGACTGCGCTGGACCGGAGCTGAGGGACCCTAGACTGGGCTGGACCGAAGCTGAGGGACCCTAGACTGGGCTGCACTGGAGCTGAGGGACACCAGACTGGACTGGACTGGAGCTGAGGGGCCCCAGACTGGACTGCACTGGAGCTGAGGGACACCAGACTGGACTGGACTGGAGCTGAGGGGCCCCAGACTGGACTGCACTGGAGCTGAGGGGCCCCAGACTGGACTGCACTGGAGCTGAGGGGCCCCAGACTGGACTGGACCGGAGCTGAGGGGCCCCAGACTGGACTGGACCGGAGCTGAGGGACCCCAGTCTGTGCTGGACCGAAGCTGAGGGACCCCAGTCTGGACTGGACTGAAGCTGAGGGGCCACATTCTGGACTGGACTGAAGCTGAGGGGCCCCAGACTGGACTGAAGCTGCGGGGCCCCAGACCGGACTGGACTGAAACTGAGGGACCCCAGACCCCAGTCTGGACTGATGCTGAGGGACCCCAGACTGGACTGTGGAAAACTTTCACATTATCTCCACCTGAGTCCTCAGACCGTCTGCATGACCTTGTATTATTAAGTATTATTTTAAGGTCCTGTGATGATCGTAAGATGGGGGGGGGGGGTCACTAAATAAACCCTTGACATTGATCTGTATTGTAATTTTTGTTCTTTTGTTAAGCATCAATAAAAATTTTTAAAAAAAAATCTGTTTAGCTTTTGTTTTTTTCCCTCCCCCCCCCCCCGGAACAACGAACAGAGTCTGTCCTTCTCTTTCATCCCGGAGAGTTTGTGGTTGATGGATTGAGGCCGAGAGCCCTCGTCGTCGGCGTGCCACCAGTTGGCGGGGATATAGCAGGGGGGGCATCGTGTCCAATACTCCTTGAAACGAGACAGATTTCAAGCCACCTCCGTCTGAAGAGAAGGAAGTCGACCACGAAGTCCAGGGTGTCCTAGGAAGCTCTTTAGCCATCGTTTGCCCAGCAGCCATCTCACCCTGCAGCTCCCAGCTGGCAGCCCCCTCCCCACTGGAGCCCAGCAGGTGGGAGCCTGGTCAGTACCTGGAGGGGAGACTCCTGGGAAAAACTAATATTGCTGCTGGGAGAGGTGTTAGTAGGGCCAGCAGGGGGCGCTCTCACCCTGCGGTCTGTGTGGGTCCTGATGCCCCAGTATAGTGACGGGGGACACTGGACTGTAAACAGGCGCCATCCTTCGGATGAGACGTCAAACCGAGGTCCTGACTCTCTGTGCTCATTTACAATCCCGGGGTGTTTCTGGAGAAGAGTAGGGGTGTTACCCCAGTGTCCTGGCCTGATTCCCCCCCTGGTCTTGTCCCATGATGGCCTCCTAATCACCCCCCCTCTCTGAACTGGCTCCATCCCTCTGCTCTCCTCCCCACTGAGAGCTGCTGTGTGCTGAGCGGACTGGAGCATCATCCAGGTGGGGCTGCACACTGGGGGGTCTGGAGGGGATCCCCCTGACCTGGGAAGAGCTATGAGTGGAGTGTCCAGAACTGGACCGGGGACACAGACCCCATGGACTGACTGGACCGGGGACACAGACCTCTGGACTGACTGGACCGGGGACACAGACCCCATGGACTGACTGGACCGGGGACACAGACCCCATGGACTGACTGGATCAGAGTCACAGACCCCCGGACTGACTGGACCAGGAACTGCCTGGGATAAATCAGTGAATCGATCTGTCAGATCAGCCAACCCTCTGACAACCCAGCAAGCAATTAGATCAGTCAAAAATCGAGTTAGTTAATGAACAAGTTAGTTGAGTTAGTCAATGATCAATTAATCAGTCTGGGCTGTCAAATGATTTTTTAAAAGCTCTCCCTGCAAAACCAAAGTCAGCTCTCCCACTGGTTTCTGGAGCTGGTGCTGAACTAACGTCTTTCATTCATTCCCAGACTTAACAACATCCAGCACCACCACTCCTGCTCCCACAAGTCACAGTGAGTATGGCTGGAACACCACTTCAAGGGTGTGCACTGGGAACACTGGGTATCCTCTGAACACTGGGCGTGCACTGGGAACACTGGGTATCCACTGAACACTAGGCACTAGGGAACACTGGGCCAGGATGGCTTTGCTGTACCTAATCAAACTCTGTTTCTCTTTCAGACTTTAATAAAAGCAGCGCTAATTGTTCAGGTGAGAAAGTATATAACTTCATTAAGGGTCTCCGACCTCTATATGAATTAAAAATAAATTATATGCTGTTTAAAGGGGACAGCGGGGGCTGAAGTAGACAGGATGGCTGTGCAGGGCGTCATCAAACTCTGTTTCTCTTTCAGATTGTGATGCATGTTGCACTGATTGTTCAGGTGAAAAAGTATATAACTTCATTAAGGGTCTCCAGCCTCTACATAAATGAGGAATAAAAGATACGTTGTTTGCACATTGGTTAAAGGGGACAGAAAGGATGCCTTTGTTGTTCCCTGATGTCGTGGGCAGAGCCCAGACACAATTATCCCTAAGTGATACTCACAATACTACATCATGCTTGTGTTACATAACGCTCATATTACATTACATTTGTATTTCCTTCAGAAAAACGCAGGATATGTTGGTGGAGACCTATTAAGGGTTTCTGAAGTCTACACTGGGCAGGTCAAACTCTTGCTCAAGATGTCCTCTTCGACAGGAAGCAGGCCTGTGCAAACTGCAATGACCCAAAAGTACGACCTTTATTAAAAATGGTTAATGACGGTAGCTAGCGATTGTTAAACAAGGTAACAGATATAGAAGACAGACAAAAAAAAACACCCTAGATCAGAGAAGGAATGCTTTCCCCTCTGGGTAAGAAAGGCCGACTGCATTTCCGGGGGAGGAAAGCTGCTTTAGAGGAAACACCGGGGAAGCAGAACTCAAACACTGGGAACACTGGGTATCCTCTGAACACTGGGCGTGCACTGGGAACACTGGGTATCCTCTGAACACTGGGCGTGCACTGGGAACACTGGGTATCCTCTGAACACTAGGCGTGCACTGGGAACACTGGGTATCCTCTGAACACTAGGCGTGCACTGGGAACACTGGGTATCCACTGAACACTAGGCGTGCACTGGGAACACTGGGTATCCTCTGAACACTGGGTGTGCACTGAGAACACTGGGTATCCTCTGAACACTAGGTGTGCACTGGGAACACTGGGTATCCTCTGAACACTGGGTGTGCACTGGGAACACTGGGTGTGCACTGGGAACACTGGGTATCCTCTGAACACTGGGTGTGAACTGGGAACACTGGGTATCCTCTGAACACTGGGTGTGCACTGGGAACACTGGGTATTCTCTGAACACTAGGTGTGCACTGGGAACACTGGGTATCCTCTGAACACTGGGTGTGCACTGGGAACACTGGGTATCCTCTGAACACTGGGTGTGCACTGGGAACACTGGGTATCCTCTGAACACTGGGAGTGCACCGAGAACACTAGGTATCGGTGTACAGATGCAGCCATTCAAAATGGGTGAGGTATTTCGCGGCATACCGCGACACGCCCACCGGGGTATCACGCGGTTCACGTGTGTCACGTGACTAACTATCCGGCGTCGCCTTGTAAAACCGCCAGGGGGAGCTTAACCTCTCATGTACAGCATTTGAGCCTTTAATTTTGAACTGTGTATTACAGCATGTTAATCATCAGTCATTAAAATGTTGGTATATTTTATGAAAGCTAGATTGCTCAGTTGGACAAAAGTACACAACCTACCTTTATCAGAAATATTTATGCATCAAAGCCTTTACTGAAGATATTACTAATAGTATTAATAATGGATGACTTTGGACAAGCTGTATACTCAAAGTATAATTTCTTTAGCACATTTGTACAAGCACTTGGAATCTGTCCAAGCCATACTTTGTCAGGCATTTTGTTTTACTTCAACGGGCATAAAACCTTCCTTGCTTTTAACAGGGCGTTTCATAATTTCTAACTACGAAAATGATTTAAAATGCGACACTTATCATTCAACTAGAGCTTAAAATATCACAAGGATCCTCAAGAGCACAGCAAAGAGTGTATTAAAAGACACTTGTATTTATCAACGCTTTCTTTTCTTATGGAACCACTTCAGAGGGGTGTTCCAGGAATCGGCACTTTAAAGAAAAAAATACACACCAGTAATCCATTTCTCCCTAAACATTGTAAGCTTCGAAGTCTTTAACTAACGTGATACCGGAGTCAACAAGCATACTTTTAGAATTTGATTAAAAGGGAATATAATATGGAATCGCGTATCTCAAGAATTTAATAACGGTATGATTATATCCGTGTACTGCGGCAGGGCTGTGTAGGGCTGTTTCCCCTGCCTGTTCATGCGAGCTGTCTTGTAGCCTACTGGTCTATGTGCGTGACTACCAACTGGCAGGTTGTGTGTTTGAATCCAGCTGGTGCTGGACTTTTCATTTTTATTTATTTATTTTTTAATCGCATAACATAAACATATTACCGTATGCAAACTGTACTGTATACAGTATGTATATGTATATTTAATGTCTTAACTGTGCCCGTTTAAGTATTGAATATTCATATCTAATTTTACCACTGAAGGGAAATCTTAGTAGCTGAGCATAAAAAAATAGGAGCATACTGTAACGCGTGTGAAGGCCATAAACGGTATTAATTTTGGAACATAAACATACAGTATATGGCTGGTCTCGGTACTTTAAAGAAAACATACACGAAACATGGTTTCATTATGAGCAGAATCGGTCTTGAGATATTTTTAACTTGATTTACAGTATTTGAGAGGTATGTCTTAACACCGATACTACAGTGCTTAAGTACTGCTCACGTATATGTTTCAAGGTTTATATTATGCATTTCATACGGTCAAATTACTTTTGAGCAACTAATAAGAACCGCGAAACGATATGCGTTTTCGTTTCGTTTTGTGCTGGGACCCGTGGATTGATTAGAGATATCAAGTACATACAAGTCATTTTTTAAATGTTGTAGTTTGTCTTGAAAAAATGTTACGAGTACATCATCTATCAACAATTACACAGGTTATGTTTCCATATTGCGGATTTTGGTTACGTAATATTATTTTCTAGATTTCACGTTGTGAATATGATGGGATGTCTGATGGGATGTTTCTAAAAATCCATCCTCCGTAAAACGTCTTCTCTAGTTGTCCTGCATATGTATTCGCTAATGAAGCTGTGTGTTCTGAGCCTGGATCTCTACATTTCTGTATGAACCAGCTTAGAGGGCTAAAGACAGCTTGTGTTTAAATTGAGTGTAAGGCAATTTATGCTTCTAAAGTCATGGTCAGCATTTATTTTTGTACTGTGCTGTAAACTTGTTCTGTGCTAAGTCACATTATTTTATAGCGTTTTTATAGCGTTATCAAATACGGTGTTACTGTAGTTTACCGAGTCCCATGTCACATGGTCTGTGATTGAAACCTGTAAAACCGGTTTAATTCGTCACAGCCAGCACTCTTTAGGTGTGAGGGTCTTCTGCTCAGAATGAAACGCTAAAATGTTTGTGTATATTCTAATGGTAGTGGGGGCAGGGTGTGTGGGAACAGGTTTGGTTGAATTTGCATTGGAGATCTATGTTCTTCACACCTGAAACATTTTCTCTGAAAGCATTTTCTTCGCAGTTTAACCGATCTTGTTACAGCATGTTACAGTTTACTATTATTAACCATATTAATTTTAAGTGCTTAATGTAAAATCTTGTAAAAATATATTTTCATTGTTCAAATATACATTAAGTCTGACTATCATATAATAAGTTAAATACAAAACTAAAGAAAAAATAGGGTTAAATATAATTCAAAATATTTTGCTAACAATGTTAACTGTTTATGAATAATAAAATGTATTAACTAAGGAGTAGGATGGCACAGTTGTTAGTATGTTTTTTGTTTTGTTTCTTTTTCATAAATACAACAGTAGTACCTGATGTCTCAGTGGCTTTCAAAATTAAATTATGCATGCAAACCTGTGAACTAGAAAGATAACCAAGATATCCATCCATTATATTCCATAATATCCATGAAATATATGGCGCTGAAATATGTGTGACACAGTGGTGGCCTGACACGGTGAGGTGCCCTGGCAGCTGTATGATGCAGTGGTGGCCTGGCACAGTGAGGTGCGCTGGCAGCTGTGTGATGCAGTGGTGGCCTGGCACGGTGAGGTGCGCTGGCAGCTGTGTGATGCAGTGGTGGCCTGGCACGGTGAGGTGCGCTGGCAGCTGTGTGGTGTGACGCAGTGGTGGCCTGGCACGGTGAAGTGCGCTGGCAGCTGTGTGTTGTGACGCAGTGGTGGTCTGGCACGGTGAGGTGCGCTGGCAGCTGTGTGATGCAGTGGTGGCTGGGCACGGTGAGTTGCGCTGGCAGCTGTGTGGTTTGACGCAGCTGGTGGCATGGCACGGTGAGGTGCGCTGGCAGCTGTGTGATGCAGTGGTGACCTGGCACGGTGAGGTGCGCTGGCAGCTGTGTGATGCAGTGGTGGCCTGGCACGGTGAGGTGCGCTGGCAGCTGTGTGGTGTGACGCAGTGGTGGAAATGTTCACCATGTTTCACCATGCTGAAAATGTTTGTACCAGACTTTTTTGAGGCCTGTTTAATTGTGTCTGAAGTCTGATGTTGTAAATTTTATTGTTAAAAAGATCCATGAAAATGTCACTACTGAAGTTAGCTGGTACTGTTGGTATTGTAAGTGGCAAGTAGAGCTCATATTTTAGATTTTGTGTAGTTGCTAGCTGAACTGTGTGTTGGATGCACATGAATATATTCATTATATGCCAGCGCACCTCACCGTGCCAGGCCACTACTGCGTCACATAGCTGCAAGCGCACCTCACCGTGCCAGGCCACCACTGCATCACACAGCTGCCAGCGCACCTCACCGTGCCAGGCCACCACTGCGTCACAACACACAGCTGCCAGTGCACCTCTACACACCCGACCACCACTGCATCACACAGCTGCCAGCGCACCTCACCGTGCCAGGCCACCACAGCGTCACAACACACAGCTGCCAGTGCACCTCTACATACCCGACCACCACTGCGTCACACAGCTGCAAGCGCACCTCACTGTGCCAGGCCACCACTGCATCATACAGCTGCCAGGGCACCTCACCGTGTCAGGCCACCACTGCGTAACACCACATAGCTGCCAGCGCACCTCACCATGCCAGGCCATCACTGAGTCAGAGATTAAATAAAACCTCACTCGCACCAAACAAATTTATATTTCTAAATATCACAACATGATCGGATTTAAGTCATTTTAATAACAATGAATAGTCACCTAGGCATTACAATATAAACATTTATATTGATTTAAATAACGTTTTGATTTAAATCGCAAATGCGGGTTTAAATATATGTGTTTTTTGATTCACAATCAGACAAATGCCACATAAATTGATATCTTTGTCTTCTAAGTATCTTAATAAACTTTCAGCATAGCTTTCTCCCCGTTTAGATTTATTTTGGGATCAAAAGTGGAAAGATTAGATTGTAATCGTTTTTATTTTTTAAATACATTTTAGAAAAGTGTAATCTATACTAAAAAGCTGTACACCACCTGCTATAAAGATACATATTGTAATACTTTCGGGTTCGGATAGGACAGACACAAGAACTCAGACTTGCGGAGTTAAAGCAAAATAAAGCCTTGATTTTATATATCACCTTTAAAAGTGGCATCTCAAAGCAAAGTAAATACCCAACACTGATTGTACCCATCTGTCATGCTAATAAAGCAGCTTGAATTAAATTGAGAGGGGGGGGGTATATTTGCTTTGTGTATAAAGTACATTGTGAATGTTTTCACAGCCTTCACTTTGTCGTTTTTATGCCATTTTTTGACCACGCACGAATATTCCTATGTCCGTATCTTCGCAAGGGAATCAGTGTGAATTTTAATACTAATTAAATGACCGCGGGCACTTTCCACCCCCTCTACATTCTCAGAGTAGAACAGACTAATCTTCTAATGAAAGACGGTCCACCCCCCACGGACAGCAAAAGTGCCCACAGGCACTTAAACTTAATATGGTCAGTAACAGTAAACAGTAACATGGTCAGAAGGAGCACGTACAAACGTTTCCGAAATAACCACATGTAAGACTCTGATGCTTAAAATGTTTAGGGAGAAAGTGGAATACTGGTGTGTATTTTTTCTTTAAACTACCAATACCAGCCATATACAGTCTGTAACGTAGGGATTTCTATATGTCTTTATTTAGTGGTTACATTAGTGACAAAGGCTAAACTTTTAGCTTCAGTAACGTGTACATATCTACCCTTTTTATAAAACGACTTGGTTGAAAACTGTTCCAGAGCCACTGTTGTTTCATCAGTGAAAAGTACATCATGAAATGCCTCTCCCTGTTCAATCCACTGGAAAAAAGAAAAGGAGCATAAAGCTTCTGATGGTCATAAACGATATTCATTTAGGAGCAGCATCAGAGGTATGTTTTTAACTGCACTGCATTGGAGAGAATACCATAGTGTGTTTTTTTTTACTCCCTGGCGGAAACTGGCTTCCAGAAGAATCAGTATGGCCCAGAGATTAAATAAAACTTCACAGACATTAACGAAGAGCATAACGCGTGTACTGTATACACTGCAAGTACAACCCCCCTCTCTGCAGGAGTGCTGGCTGTGACGAATTGAACCGGTTTCACGGGTAGGAGGCGAGATTTCCAGCGAAAGACACCTCCCCCCCTCAAAAACCCAGTAAGTACAGTACTTACTAGTTAAAGGCTAGGCTCCCGACTACGGTGAAAGGAACCCTTCTTTCATTAGAAGACAATGAACATATTTTAGCCCTGAATGAATTAATAGCAAACATGGTTTACATAAAAGACATTTTTCCAAGAAAGTTTAGCCTTTGTCACTAATGAAACCACTAAATAAAGACATAAATATAAAAATCTTAAGATTTTTAAAATACATGACTTTGCTAAAATTTATTTGAAAATAAAAACAATTACAACCGCCAGGGGAGAGAGAGAACAGGGGAGGGATGTTGGTTTTGCATAAGGGGCGGGGCTATGGAAATTAGGTCTGTTTGGGAATGTGTAGTTACATGTTCTGGCTGTTTGTGAATTATCGTTGTTGAGTATGGAGTGTTGAGGTATTGATTTTGTGTAATGCTTTATGTTGAAAATTGAGGTGGATTTTGTTTATGAGAAACAGGATAAACTGGGATGGGAGGAAGGTTTGGTTTTGCATAAAGGGCGGGATTATGATAATTGGAGGACTTTGCGAGAGTAAAATGGTTTGATTATTTGATTTTGTATTGTGGTTGTTATCTATGTTTTTGGTTGGTATTATGTTTATATGGTTGTTTTTGTTGGTTGGTTGTTATTATGGTTATTAATAATACGATCTATAGTTGAAATCTGAGCCTAAATAAAAAGAAAAAGCAAGTGATTAGGTTTATGAGCAATCTAATTACTTATTCGTTTAAAACGCTATATAAAATAAAGTTTATTATTAATTTGCTGGACAGAGCGGTGAACATTATTATGCATAAGACAAAGATAACGATCCTGATCAGTTTAGAAATCTGTGTACGCTGTAAGGTTTTTACTTCTTAAACTTTTAAAATACACGTTTTGAATAGAAAGAAATCCTCTTCCTGGTACAGTATGTATAGCAAACCAGCACGTCTTTTTTCTCCAATCAGAGGGGTGTCAGATGGTGTCAGCCAATCACCATTCTGAAGCCCTACCATAATCTCTGGTATGGGGAGACCCCAGAATTGTGTCCCATAGTTTAGACAGATGATAGATACTTTTATTGATCCCGTGAGGGAAATAAAGTAAATCATTTTCATTTTAGGAAATTATTAAACGCTCGGTTAAAAGCAAAGGAGATTGTCTGTTATAGTGGACATAAAAACAAGAGTTCGCTGGCATTATATCCTGGAAGACACAGATCGGCGCCAGACCGGTAAATGCTTGATGAACTAGGGATTGGACAGTTTCCAAGTGCTTGTACAATCGATGGAAATGTTCAAATAAATGTGCAAAAGAAATAAACAAAATAATCATTTATTTCTTTATCATATTGGGTAGCTAATGTCCTCTCTTTGCTAGTTAGTGGCTGTGTCCTGCGTTGGGTAGCAACGGGTGACTGTTCTCAGGCGGAAGATGTAAACAGCTTAATGTTCGTGTTAAATAATTTTTTTTAATTAAAATTCATTCTATACAGCAATCGCATATTTGGGTACCGTTTCATAAAACTTTCATGCTTAAAATGTTTAGGGAGAAATGGAAGACTGGTGTGTATTTTTTCTTTAAACTACCAAGACCAGCCATACACAGTACAGTTTACATACATACAGTAATATTTATGTTCCTAAATTAATATCGTTTATGACCTTCAGATGCGTTATGCTCCTCTTCTTTTTATGCTCAGCTACTAAAATTTCCCTTTAGTGGTAAAATCCATATAAATATTCAAAACTAAGCGGATTAAAATGTGCACAGTAAAGACATTAAATGATTAAATCTTTGCACTACCAACCAATGCACCACGAGTGCCCCTGTCGGTCATTTTGGCCAGCCAATCACTTGCCCTGCGGTGCCCTCCGGTGCCCCGCAGTGGCTTGTGGGTAGGTTAGTGTACCGCGGGTTTTTACCGCGCATTTTGAATGGCTGCATCTGTATCTGATATCCTCCATGAGGACTCCTTCACCGTCCTGACTCTCCCCTGTGTCTCTGATCCGGTCTCTGTCTGTCTGTGGCTCTTCTGTGAGTTTGACCTTGAGAGATCTGTAATGCGGAGTTCTCACTGGAGCAGTCCGATATGATGGTCAATAAAAGGTCCAGCAAAGTCAAAGCTGGTCGCCTGTATTCATGAAGTTTGTGGGTTTTAATGGATCCGGCCTGGGCAAGCCTGGTTCAGTTAGCAAAGGGGTGGAGAAAACGGACTCCGACTACTGCCTAGCGCAAACCCCACTCCCAGCCGGTCACGGTGAGATCCGAAGACCTTTTAGAACAGGACTTGTAAATATTCCCATTCCATCGTCTTCAGAAGTATGAAGTGGCTCTGCGGGTTTTTTTAAAAACCCAGCGACGCCGACTTTGTCTTCACCCGCAGCGGAGCAGGTCAAGGTTTATCCCTGCGCTGAAAGGACAGGAAAAGAGACGCGGCGTTTCGGCCGCAGAGCCTCCTTCGGGCGCGTGAAGCCGGAAAAGACCACAGTCGAAATGTCGCGTCTCTTTCCCCTCTCTCTCGGCCGCGTGGAACGATCCCGTACCTGCTGCCTCTGCGGCCTGCGGGTGGCCGACACGGCCCCCTCCCTGACCGTTATCCCTACCTTCCGCGCGTCTTCAGCGACGCTTCCCTGACCGTTATCTCTCTCTTTCAGGAACCGCGGCACCGCAGGAATGCCATTACTCCGTGATCCAGGATCCCGGGCCCGCGGGCGGAAGTAGGTTTTGCCTTCTCGCGTGTAAGGGCTCGCAGGGCTCAAACGGCAGCAGCGGGGGGCGGCGAGACGCCTGTGGTGCGCGGGCTTGCTAGGTCAGTGCGAGGTGAAGTCGGGGCAGAGCCCCTGGACCACAGCCCCACCACCGGGAGCTCTGCTAAGTGGTGGGTTGGGCAATCAGTACTGGATACGAGTGTCAAGTGTCGACATGAGTGTGAGCAGCGTCGATTCGAGTGTGAAAGGTGTCGACACGAGTCCTGTTGGTCAGTACAGTGTCAATACGAGTGCGAACAGTGTCGACAGGACTGTGAACACTGAGTCCTGTTAATCAAAAAAGTATTAATATAAGTGTGAACAGTGAGTCCTGTTGTTCAGTATAGTGTCAATACAAGTGTGAACAGTGAGTCCGGTTCTGTACAGTGTTAACTCATTGACTTCCCTCTTGCTCTGCACAGTGTTAACGGTTGAGAACACGTGTTTTATTCTTGGCAGAATTAACACAGACAGATACTGCTGTTGAATACTCCACAGTCAACAAACCCCGAGCCGCACAAAGTAACTCTTTACCACAGGAGTAATGAGAATGACACTAAAAACAACAACACTGATAGTGAACAAGAGATTTTGAACAATACACATTCTAGTCAGATTTAAATACCCACAGACCTGACCGTTGGAAGTTGTAAAAAAATGCAAATTATTTTTTTTCTGTGTGCAGGTTTTCTAAGAACTGAAGAAAGGTTAAAAACGAGAGAACGCCATTCGGTTTTTCAAGCCTGTCTGGTAGTTAGTGATTAATTGGACCCATGATTTAATCCACCTGTATCTGGAGAGAAGCCAGGGTATCGGCATCAACAACAAGGCTGGGCAGCTTGTTCCCCACCCGCCTCTGTGTAAAGACGCGTCACCCATTCTTGGTTTTATTTTCACCTTTCACTATACGTGAAGAATTCCAAAAGGTGCACAAATGCTCTGGAGCTATTCTGTGGTTCAGCGATGTCTCTGGAGCCTTTTGTCACAGTGTGCGACTTCCCTGTGTGCCTCCCCGAACACAGGGTCTGACTGAAGGGGCACTGACCTGCAGGAATGGGAGGAGACCGAGCTGGGACGGTTCTGCCACGTCAGCGAAACTCTGGACCCCGACTTCATCTGCCAAAGAAACAGCAGCGTCAATTAACTCAGCCAGCGAGTTCAACTGTTGCCTCCCTTCTCTCCATCTCTGTGTGTCCCATCTCTTCATAACCCGTCTCTTATCAATACTACTGTGATTCATTTACTCTTCCTCACTCTGTCTCCTGTCCGGTTGTCTGCACTTAAAACTGAGGTATTTCCTGTGATCTCCTCTCTCTCGCTGTGTCTCCTGTCCTGTGGGTTTGTTACTGAGGGATTCTCTGTGATCTCCTCTCTCTCGCTGTGTCTCCTGTCCTGTGGGTTTGTTACTGAGGGATTCTCTGTGATCTCCTCTCTTTCGCTGTGTCTCCTGTCCTGTGTGTTTGTTGCTGAGGGATTCTCTGTGATCTCCTCTCTCTCTCACTGTGTCTCCTGTCCTGTGTGTAAGTATGTTTGTTACTGAGGTATTTCCTGTGATCTCCTCTCTCTCACTGTGTCTCCTGTTCTTCAGTGTTTTAATCCTCTTAAATAATTTATCTCATTCCTCTCTCACTCACTGCGACTCCTATCCATTCTGTGTTCAGTTCCTCTGACTTGCCTCTTGCATCAGCGCTAGCAATATCATGCATCTATTTAATTTAAAATTATTGATCTGTCACCTTGATAGTTCGATCTCTGCTACAGTTAGCATAGATGGCACAATTAAAAGGACAATGAGCTCAACATCTGTACGCGTCTAATTAACTGAACCTTACAGAATATCCTGCCTCAGCTAGTCTCTCGCTGGCGGGGTCGCCCATCGGCGAGACCACGTCTCCAGGAAATTCTGCGGACTGGACACTGCGGGAGGGTGGGGCTGTGTTTCCGCACGAACGCCGGAAATCACTCAGGATCTCCAGAGAGAATCCTGTAGCCTTACAGCATCACAGTCACAGGCATCAGCATTGCAACTGTATAATATCAAACGCCCAGACACCCTGAGGTGAGGCCAACCAGTCTGAAGTATTACCTGTAAACACCAGGCACACTGGAACCTGACTTCATCGTCCACTTAGCGCAGAGGTGGGGCGGACAGTCAGTTTTCTGGGGAGAAAAAAAACAACACCAGGAATTTAGCATACTGAAAGGATCATGGAGTGATGATCTGGCTGAACCCGCTTGGCTGAGGGCTCCTGGCCAGAGGACGAGGAGGCTGGGACCCCCCCTGCACAGCGAGGAGGAGTGACCAGGGGGGGGGGCTACACAGGTGGAGACGGGGTGGGAGCGGGACGCGAGGGAGAGAGGGGGATCACGTGCAGTATTGACAGTGTTTCAGGAGAGGAGTCAGGAGTGATTGCTAAAATATCGACAGCCGAGTCTGACCGAACTAGGGTGTGGCCATCCCTCTCGAACTTTCATCACAAACTCCTGTCTTCCTGCGGTGTCTCTGAGGAAGCTACCATTTTTCACTGGCTAATAAGAGGTGGAAGAGGTGTTAGTGGGACAGCAGGGGGGCGCTCACCCTGCAGTCTGATACCCCAGTATAGTGACGGGGGACACTATACTGTAAACAGGCGCCGTCCTTCGGATGAGACGTAAAACCGAGGTCCTGACTCTCTGTGGTCATTAAAAATCCCAGGGCGTCTCTCGAAAAGAGTAGGGGTGTAACCCAGGCGTCCTGGCCAAATTTCCAATTGGCCCTTACCAATCATGGCCTCCTTATAACCCCCTTCTCTGAACTGGCTTCATCCCTCTGCTCTTCTCCCCACTGAGAGTTGCTGTGTGGGGAGCGTTCTGGCGCACTATGGCTGCCGTCGCATCATCCAGGTGGTGGCTGTACATTGGTGGCGGTAGTGGGATTCCCCATTCCCTGTGCAGCGCTTTGAGTGGAGTGTCCAGAAAAGCGCTATATAAGTGTAAGCAATTATTAATAAAGCCCCTCAGTAGTTGAGATCTCTGTTATACCCATCTAGAAACATGCAATCAGCATGTTATTGATGAAGCAATAGTCACAACATTATTCCACACTTCTAACCCTGCACTAGGGGGCGTGCTTCAGGCTCGGGCCAGGGTGAGAGGCGGGTTATGATGACAGTCATGCTTTCTACACCTTATACTGAGCTCAGAAATGGACCGAGCAGACATCTCACGAGCAGATCCCTCCGCGTATAAGAAAGGCAACTTGTCTCGGCAAAAATTTCGGATGTGAATCCGTGGTATATGATAAAAAGGCAAAAACCCCACACTTGGAATGCAAACGTACCCTAAAAAGGAAACACGGTTTTAAAACCAACTTGATTTTCCCCTGGAGAAACCTTTTTATGGACACATATCGCATCTATTACACATGTATAGCTAAATATAAAGATAAAACTTGATATAAGAAGTCATGACATATCACACATGACAAAGTCTGGTCCAGAATAAACAGTTTACACTGACCCACCTTTATTTACCCTGGTCACTCACTTCTATTAACTGTTTTAATAAGGGTAACAAATGAATATTTGTTTCAATTTGTGATCTACATCTGGGAGCCCTGAAATGTTGGCCAGAGGGGAGAAGCTGATATTCAGACGTGAGAATATATTAAAAACAAGGATCTGATGTTGTTTTTCACCTGTCTAATCAAAGCTTGTTCAAAAATTATCTGATTATAGGACACACAAGTTTATAATCATACTCATTCCACTTTTTAACCCCGTATATATGCACAATATGAAACGTATATACACTAAATCTCACGTGTGACTCCCATAAAATACATTTCTTTACGAAAATTAGGAACACTTATTACAATTATCAACCCCCCATGACGAGGCAATATTTCATACCTTTGGTTCTTTGTGGGTTCAAAGTTCTGTCCTGTCGTTTCACACGTAATGTTTTGGTAGTTATCTCAATTTTCCTTTGCAATTATCTCCAAGATCATCCTCAACTTTTTGTAAAACGCTATGCACAACTGATATTTAAAGAAAGTCCTGTACCAAAACGTCTTCGTAGGGAAAGACAACTTTTTTTTCCTTACGTTAGTTGCTACACGCTTACTCATAAAATCTATTCACCGCCTTTAAAAAAAAAGTTTCGTTTTTTATTGTGGTTCACTGACATTTCTGTCACAATTCTGAGGGACCCCAAATAAAATTCACTTGCCGGTATAAAGACGCCGGCGAGGTTAAGACAGGTATCGAGCCACCTGCGTATCTAACGGACGTTTAAAATAAAAAAATGGCGTGTAATGTTCCGAAGGGCTACTGTTTTTTTATAGTTTGTCGATTGTAAGGGACGTGGGCCGCGACAGAAATACTGGTCGGGGTGGGAAAAGGTTTATTGATGGTTTATTGTACCGCAACGGTCACAATTGACTCACCAGCAAAGATGGCGCCGAGGCCACATCGACTCCCTCCCGCCCTGCCTCGCACCGAAGCTCGAGCTGCGGAGCGCGACGCCAAACCGCCGGTCCGCGGGCGCGGGCGCCGGACATAGACGTCATAACCCCTTCCGAGGCGCAGGAATTATAGATCACTGTAGTTTCTTCTGGACCCGGGTTAGGGACAGTGTGCCCTCCGTGAGAGTCTTCTGAGGAAGCCAGTGTCTCATGGGTGTCCAGGCTGGGTACCATCTGTCTATCACAGGACACACAGACACACACACTCACACACCCTGGACAGGACACCAGTCCATCACAGGACACACACACACTCACTCACACATCCTGGACAGGACACCAGTCCATCACAGGACACACACACACTCACACACCCTGGACAGGACACCAGTTACTCACAGGACACACACACACACACACACACACACACACACACACACACACACACACACACACACCCTGGACAGGACAGCAGTCCATCACAGGACACACACACACCAGGGCCAGTTTTCCCAGAAGCCAATCAGCCCAAAAGCCTGTCTTTGGACCCGGAGAACACAGGGAGAACATGCAGACTCCACACAGACAGTCCCCACCCCCCCCCCCGGGTCAAGACCCGAGCACGGAGCCCCCCCGCGCTGAACCCCTCCGTACAGACGGCCGCACACAGCTCTGTTGTTCCCGATTCCCGAGGTGATCTGTTAAAAGAAGCCGGTGTGTTGTCTCCAGGTGAGGCCCGCAGCCCGACGCCGGTGGTGGCGGTGGTGGCGGCGGCAGAGAACGCGGCGCCGGTGCCGACGACGAGCGGGGAGCCCCCCCCCCCGAAAGCCCCTCGACGTGGGGGCCGCGGCCCGCCCCGGCGACAGCGCCCCCCGATCCGGCAGGCGGCCGGTCTCCCGCAGGGAGAAGACGATGAAGCAGCTGGAGAAAGTGTCTTCCGTCCGAGGTAGGAGCAGCAGGGCTGGGCGTTTTGTTGGAGCGAAGTCCCCCTCCAGATAACCCATGAACCCCGTCTCTACTGTCACTCCAGTCAGGACAGGAGGCTCTTCTGTACACAGAAGGGGGTGGGGGTGGGGAACAAGCCGCCCAGCCCTGTGGTTGAAGCCGATACCCTGGCTTCTCTCCAGACACAGCTGGGTGAGCTCCTCCAGTCAGGACAGGGGGCTCTACTGTACACAGAGGGTGGCGGGGGTGTGGAACAACTCCTTTGTTCGGGGCCTTGGGGCATTCTTGTTGTGAAAGGCGCTATATAAAAAAAACTGAATTGAAATTGAATCTTACAGGTTTGGGTTTCAAAAACGTAACGACACTCCTCACGTCCGAGCGCCGCCGGTCTGTGACGTAACGTATCCTTACACAACCATGACGGTTTCATCATGGACACCACGAAAGCCCGAAAAGTGGTCGACGTTTTAATTTGGCAACGCCACGATGGATCCCAGTTTTTTTTTTTTATTTTGGAGGCCAAAGAGGACAAAAAAGGAAACGTCCGGAGTGGATCGATGGTCATCTCTGCAGTTGTTCTGATGTTCTGGAAAAAAACAAACAAAAAAAAACGGCTCGCTTGCCCGATCGTGTAGTGTTTCCACACCCCACGCAAATCAGCTTCTCTTCGCTCCCGGGGGCTCGTCGCCCGCCGCACCCCTCTCACGTGATAGGGGCTTCCCCCGGCTGTGACGTACTTACCCTACCCGCTTCGGCCAACGTCATACCGAAGGTCGCGCTTCGGGCCGCGGCGATGTTGACGGACTGTCTTGTAGCTGATAAGGGTTTAAATTTCGACTTAAGGAGTTGGCCATCGTTATATTTCGCGAGGTATAATACGGGGGGAAAAATAACATTTATATTTATCAACGTACTAGTAATACTGGGTGGATGTCACGTTCCCCAAAGTTCAGTGCCTCTCTCTAATAAAGTAAAAACGCGACATTAAACTCCGTTCGAAACGGGAGAAATCACCAGGACACGATACAACTGACGTCCGGAAAAGAAAGAAAAAAAGAACTCCTATTCCCATTTGGATTAAGGGAGCCTGTACCTTCACGAGTCCGGGTTGTGAAAACTTCTTATATTAATAATTAATAAGTCTGGACTCTCCACTCAGAGCTCCTCCCAGGTCAGGGGGATCCCCTCCAGCCCCCCCTGGATGATGCTCCAGTCCGCTCAGCACACAGCAGCTCTCAGTGGGGAGGAGAGCAGAGGGATGGAGCCAGTTCAGAGAGGGGGGTGATAAGGAGGCCATGATGGGACAAGACCAGGGGGGGAATCAGGCCAGGACACTGGGGTAACACCCCTACTCTTCTCCAGAGACACCCCGGGATTGTTAATGAGCACAGAGAGTCAGGACCTCGGTTTGACGTCTCATCCGAAGGACAGCGCCTGTTTACAGTCCAGTGTCCCCCCTCACTATACTGGGGCATCAGGACCCACACAGACCGCAGGGTGAGAGCGCCCCCTGCTGGCCCCACTCACACCTCTCCCAGCAGCAATCTTAGGGGGGGGGGGGGCAGGGAAAAAACCAAAAGCTAAACAGATATTTTTTTGAAAAAATTTATTGATGCTTAACAAAAGGTCATCAGTCCAGTCTGGGACCCCTCAGCTTCAGTCCAGTGCAGTCTGGGGTCCCTCAGCTTCAGTCCAGACTGGGGTCCCTCAGCATCGGTCCAGCACAGACTGGGGTCCCTCAGCTTCGGTCCAGTCTGGGGTCCCTCAGCTTCGGTCCAGCACAGACTGGGGTCCCTCAGCTTCGGTCCAGACTGGGGTCCCTAAGCTTCGGTCCAGCACAGTCTGGGGTCCCTCAGCTTCGGTACAGCACAGCCTGAGGTCCCTCAGCTTTGGTCCAGTCCAGTCTGGGGCCTCTCAGCTCCAGTCCAGTGCAGTCTGGGGCCCCTCAGCTCCAGTCCAGTCCAGTCTGGTGTCCCTCAGCTCCAGTGCAGTCCAGTCTGCAGTCCCTCAGCTTCAGACCAGCACAGTCTGGGGTCTCTCAGCTTCAGTCCAGCACAGACTGGGGTCCCTCAGCTTCGGTCCAGCACAGACTGGGGTCCCTCAGCTTCGGTCCAGCACAGTCTGGGGTCCCTCAGCTTCAGTCCAGACTGGGGTCCCTCAGCTTCGGTCCAGCACAGTCTGGTGTCCCTCAGCTCCAGTCCAGTCTAGTGCCTCTCAGCTCCGGTCCAGTCCAGTCTGGTGTCCCTCAGCTCCAGTCCAGTCCAGTCCAGTCCAGTCCAGTCCAGTCCAGTCCAGTCCAGTCCAGATCTTAGCAGGCACAGAACCAGGAAAGGAACCTGGAAAGAATATTGTTATTGCAGGTGTGAGGGACATAGACACAGACGTCACCATGACATCAAACAGCAAGAGGAGACTCCTCCTTGAATCACAGACATGACCGGGCGGCACCCCCCTGTCTGCTCACCCGCCCCTCCTCTTCCTCTTCTTGTCCTTCCCGGCAGCCTGCTCCTCCTCTCCCTCGCTCTTCCTCTCCTGAGCTACGGTCTCCGCCACCTCCATCGGCTCGTCCTGATCTTCTGTCTCCACCGACACGCAGCTCAGGGACATCAAAAAGACGCATCGGCGCTTCTGAAGCAGAGACAGGAGAGTCACGTTAAGAGTCGGACTGGACACTCCAGTACATGAACACTGCACTGAGAGAGAGAGGGGTTCATACAGACACACTGACTGGACACTCTAGGACATGAACACTGCACTGAGAGAGAGAGGGGTTCATACAGACACACTGACTGGACACTCCAGTACATGAACACTGCACTGAGAGAGAGAGGGGTTCATACACACACACTGACTGGACACTCCAGTACATGAACACTGCACTGAGAGAGAGAGGGGTTCATACAGACACACTGACTGGACACTAGACAGGAGTAAAGAGAGGATCAGAGCATCACCCACCTTCTTTTTCTTCTGTCTCACAGGAGGTGGTGATTGGACCTCCTCCAGCTGGAGTCCAAAGAGGGAGAGAGGGGGCAGGAGAGGGACAGCACAGGGAGAGAAAGAGAGAGACAGGTGAGTCAAGTGTCCCAAGAGCACAGAGACTCTGCTGAGATCACACTTGCAGTGAGTGAGCCTGGGTGTAGCCCACTAATACTGACCCACTGGAAACCACAGGACAGAGAGGAGGAGAGAGACACACTGAGGACAGAGAGGAGGAGGAGAGAGACACTGACAGACAGGGCTGAAAGAGAGAGAGACAGAGAGGCAGGGACAGGCAGACAGCAGGACGAGAGAGACACTGACAGACAGGGCTGAAAGAGAGAGAGACACTGAGACCCAGGGACAGACAAGACGGCAAAACTCCACCACAGACAGGACAGGGGGCAGGGTGGGACCAGCACTGACCTCCTTCCTCTCTCCTGCCGGAAGAGCTGTCTCCACCTCCTCTTCATCCTGCAAGTCAAGAGACAGGCTGAGAGAGAGACGGGCTGGCGGGACATCGGCGAACAGAGCTGAAGTCAGAGAGCAGAGGAGACAGGCCCAGCTGGGACAACGCAGGACAGACAGAGAGACAGACAGGGAGACACACGGAGAGACACAAGGAGAGAGACCCAGCTGGGACAACGCAGGACATACAGAGAGCAGGGAGACACACGGAGAGAGAGAGGAGGGAGGGAGACCTAGCTGGGACAACGCAGGACAGACAGAGAGACAGGCAGGGAGACACACGGAGAGACACAGGGAGAGAGACCTGGCTGGGACAACGCAGGACAGACAGAGAGCAGGGAGACACACGGAGAGACACAGGGAGAGAGGCCCAGCTGGGACAACGCAGGACAGACAGAGAGCAGGGAGACACACGGAGAGACACAGGGAGAGAGACCCAGCTGGGACAACGCAGGACAGACAGAGAGCAGGGAGACACACGGAGAGAGAGAGGAGGGAAGGAGACCTAGCTGGGACAACGCAGGACAGACAGAGAGACAGGCAGGGAGACACACGGAGAGACACAGGGAGAGAGACCCGGCTGGGACAACGCAGGACAGACAGAGAGCAGGGGGACACACGGAGAGACACAGGGAGACAGACCCAGCTGGGACAACGCAGGACAGACAGAGAGCAGGGAGACATGGAAAGACACAGGGAGAGAGACAGGGAGAGAGGGACAGACACAGAGAAAAAGAGAGACTCAGACAGAAGGACAGAAAGACAGAAAGAGAGAAGTACAGATGGACAAAAAGACAGAGAAAAGGACAGAAAGACAGAAAAGGACAGAAAGACGGATGGACAGAAGGACAGATGGACAGAGAAAAGGATAGATAGAGTGATGGATAGAAAGACAGAAAAAGACAGAAAGACAGAAAAGGACAGAAAGACAGATGGACACAGAAAAGAACAGAAAGACAGAAGGACAGAGAAAAGGACAGAAGGACAGGACAGAGAAAAGGACAGATGGACAGAAGGATAGATGGACAGACGGACAGATGGACGGACAGACGGACAGACGGACAGACTCTGCCCCACTTGCCTCGTCAGACATCTCAGCCTCTCTCCTTGCCCTCTGCACCGGGGAGCCCCAGGAGGGGCCTGGCGGGGCCGGGCGGGCGATGGGGGGCAGGACGGGCGGGGGCAGGGGCAGGGGCACCGCCCCGGGCAGCAGGGGGGGCTCGAGGGGCATGGCGGCGAGGAAGGGGGGGCGGCGGGGCGGGGCGGTCAGGGGCCTGAGGGGGCCGGAGGGGGGGGCCGGGGGCGGGGAGCGGAGGGGGCTCTCGGGCGAGGACGGGGGGGACACCGAGCGGAACGAGCCAGGCGAGCCCGAGCGGGACGAGCCGGGCGACCCCGGGAGCTCCAGCTGCAGCTCGGCCGCCCTCTCCAGCTTCTGGACGAGCTCGGGGAGACACGAAGACACCACAGGATTCTGTCCAGCGGGGAGAGGGGGAGACACAACGCAGGGGGGATGAGGAGCACAGACTACGCCTGGACAGGTGAGTGTGTACACTGTGTCCATTGAGAGTGTGGACAGGTGAGTGTGTACAGTGTGTCCAGTGAGAGTGTGGACAGGTGAGTATGTACAGTGTGTCCAGTGAGAATGTGGACAGGTGAGTGTGTCCAGTGTGTCCAGTAAGAGTCCAGACAGGCGAGTGTGTCCAGTGTGTCCAGTAAGAGTGTGGACAGGTGTGTCCAACAGTAAGAAGCTGTCTTACCCTGTAACCCAGCTCAGGGGTGTTAGGGGGTGCTCTGTCTCCTCCCCAGATCTCACCTTCAGGTCGTGTGAAATGCCGGACCACTAGGAGACGCTGGAAACGAGGACACAAGACAAAGGTCAGGTCCACAGAGCTCACTCAATCACTACAACAAGCAGAGACCTCTCGGCCATCAGGACTGTGGGGGTCAGAGTGGGGAGCTGTAGGGTATCGGGAGTTTAGGGGTCAGTGTGGGGAGCTGTAGGGTATCGGGAGTTTAGGGTTCAGTGTGGGGAGCTGTAGGGTATCGGGAGTTTAGGGGTCAGTGTGGGGAGCTGTAGGGTATCGGGAGTTTAGGGGTCAGTGTGGGGAGCTGTAGGGTATCGGGAGTTTAGGGGTCAGTGTGGGGAGCTGTAGGGTAGATGTGGGGCACCGGGCCCACCACAGGGCGGCCGGTCCAGTCTCGCGGAAGGCGACCAGGTGAGACTTACGGAAAAGCACCGGGACTTGGGCCGGGACCTCTCCCGCTGCCAGTCCGGGTTCGGCCTGACCGGTGTGACCTGTGAAGACGCCAAACAGCCCATCTCCGAGACAGCTCTGACCACATAGCCCAGCCCAGTCGTGTCGCGACTAGGGGCCTTGGGCAGTCTCTACAGTGTGTCCAGTGAGAGTGTGGACAGGTGAGTGTTTACAGTGTGTCCAGTGAGAGTGTGGACAGGTGAGGGTGTACAGTGTGTCCAGTGAGAGTCTGGACAGGTGAGTGTGTCCAGTGTGTCCAGTAAGAGTGTGGACAGGTGAGTGTGTACAGTGTGTCCAGTGAGAGTCTGGACAGGTGAGTGTGTACAGTGTGTCCAGTAAGAGTCTGGGACGTTCAGAGGCAATCTGTGCTCTCAGAAGGCTATAATGGACCTGCGACCCTGTCTCTTGAGCCGAGGCGTGTCCTCAGTCAAGATCACCACTGGAAGTGTCTCTCCTCGTCTGGAGGTGTTACCGTGAGACCTGGTCTGTCAAGCGCTTTGCGCTGCTATGTGTGTGAAAGGTGCTCTATCAGTGAAGTTTATTATTATTATTATAATACAGCGAGCGCTGCTGGGGGCGGAGAGGCCAGTCGGAGAAGGGCTGGACGCTGGACGCTGGACGGCGGGCGGGAGGGGTGGACTTACGACGCCTCGCCGGGCCCGGGTCCTGCTGCGACCGCGCACGGCCGTGCGGCATCTCTGTCGGTCCATCGCCCTTTCGAGACAAGCAGAGTCACAGAGCGGAGGGGAGGGGGCGGAGCCACACCGCTGGGCGGCTTGTTCCCCACCCCCGCCCCCCTCTGTGTATAGAAGAGCCTCCTGTCCTAACTGGAGGACCTCACCCAGCTGTGTCTGGAGAGAAGCCGGGGTATCAGCTTTGTTCCACACCCCCGCCACTCTTTGTGTACAGTAGAGCCTCCTGTCCTGACTGGAGGAGCTCACACAGCTGTGGCTGGAGAGAAGCCAAGGTATCGGCTTCAACCACAGGGCTGGGCAGCTTGTTCCCCACCCCCGCCACCCTCTGTGTACAGAAGAGCCTCCTGTCCTGACTGGAGGAGCTCACCCAGCTGTGTCTGGAGAGAAGCCAGGGTATCGGCTTTGTTCCCCACCCCCACCACCCTCTGTGTACAGTAGAGCCTCCTGTCCTGACTGGAGGAGCTCACCCAGCTGTGTCTGGAGAGGAGCCAGGGTATCGGCTTTGTTCCCCACCCCCACCCCCCTCTGTGTACAGTAGAGCCTCCTGTCCTGACTGGAGAATCTCACCCAGCTGTGTCTGGAGAGAAGCCAGGGTATCGGCTTTGTTCCCCACCCCCACCCCCCTCTGTGTACAGTAGAGCCACCTGTCCTGACTGGAGGAGCTCACCCAGCTGTGTCTGGAGAGGAGCCAGGGTATCGGCTTCAACCACACGGACTGGGCGGCCTGTTCCCCACCCCCACCACCCTCTGTGTAGAGGTGCACCTCCTCTCAATATCTTTTTACAGCACGATCACACCCATAAGAGTGGAGTAACGGTAAAAAAAAAACAACTTATTTCTCCACTTACTTTGTTAGTTCTTGCCAGCGGCGCTTTTGACTGACTTACCGATTTCACGGGGATACTGAAGAGCGATTCTGTTTATTAAGCGCTATATAGTTCTTTCCTCCTCCTCTCTCTTCACTCCTCTGAGCTCACGGGGCTCCGGCGCCGCCCCCCGCTAGAATCCGCCGCTCTGTGACGTCAGGCGGCTCATTGTGACGCCCCCGTGACGTCAGCCCCCGACGCGCTCACGGCTCGGCCGCGAAACAAAAATGGCCGCCATTTTTCGCGGTTGTTTTTTTTGGGGGGGCGGACATTTTATTTTTCCAACTCTCGGCGGCCAGCCGGGTGTCCCTGTACGACCCCGGTAGTCGCCACCTCGGACAGGCAGGGGAAACGGGTCCAGCTGTTTCCGGCCCAAGGGTGACAAAAGCTGCACTTGAATTTAAAGACAAAATCACGTCGAGGGCGCATTCAGCACCCCCACGTCCAACACGGGTTTCCGTGGGGTGGGGTTCAGTGAAAGTAGCACCCCCCCCGACCCCCAAGTCGAAGAAAGACCAACCTCCACCCCCCTCTAGCGCCCAAGGGCGGACATTTCGGGCCACGCCACGTCCAAAAAACACGGGTCCCCCCCGTCCTGCGGGGAAAAGAGACGCCATTTTCTTTTCCGAGCCCTGCGTGGGACCTCACGACCCCCCCCCCCCAAAAAAAAACGGGCTTCGCAGACGAGGAAACCCAGGCACGTCGACCTCTCTACAACACCACCCGGCCGTTTCTGTTTCAGACCGTGGGAAAAAAATAAATAAATAAAATTTCGCCCCTCACCGACCGCCGCGCAAAAAAACACAACTTCACGCTACAGAAACGGCCTGTGTGTGTGGGGGGGGGGACACGGGAAAAAAATAAAACCTGCGTGTTTTCGGCAGAGTAAGCTCAGCGGGGAAACTCCCTGAATCTCGGGGTTGCTTCTTGAACCCCGAAAACGACCTTTTCTCTCTCTCTCTCTCTCGTTTTCTTGTTGTCTGGGACGTTCACGAACTCCGCCGCGTCAGTGCGATTCCCAGCGGGACTTGAACATAACCCCCCCCGTGGGGCCACAGCGCCCCCGTGTGGCCGAGAGGACCACCACCCGCAGGGCTGAGCTTTTACTGCCGTGTCCCGCTTTCAGTCTGGCGATGAAGGAGGGAATCAAGGAGGAGAATTAATATTGTGATCCACCAGTCCATCACAGGACACACACACACCCTGGATAGGACACCAGTCTTTCACAGGATACCAGTCCATCACAGGACACACACACACCCTGGACAGGACACCAGTCCATCACAGGACACACACACACCCTGGACAGGACACCAGTCCATCACAGGACACACACACACACCCTGGACAGGACACCAGTCCTTCACAGGATACCAGTCCATCACAGTACACACACACCCTGGACAGGACACCAGTCCTTCACAGGATACCAGTCCATCACAGGACACACACACCCTGGACAGAACACCAGTCCATCAAAGGACACACACACCCTAGACAGAACACCAGTCCATCAAAGGACACACATACAAACCCTGGACAGGACAGCAGTCCATCACAGGACACACACACACTCACACACCCTGGACAGGACACCAGTCCATCACAGGACACACACACTCACACATCCTGGACAGGACACCAGTCCATCACAGGACACACACACCCTGGATAGAACACCAGTCCATCACAGGACACACACACCCTGGACAGGACACCAGTCCATCAAAGGACACACATACAAACACTGGACAGGACAGCAGTCCATCACAGGACACACACACTCACACACCCTGGACAGGACACCAGTCCATCACAGGACACACACACACTCAAACACCCTGGACAGGACACCAGTCCAGCACAGGACACACACACTCTGGATAGAACACCAGTCCATCACAGGACACACACACACTCACACACCCTGGACAGGACACCAGTCCATCATAGGATGTTCAGTGCCTCTCTCTAATAAAGTAGAAACGCGACATTAGACTCCGTTCGAAACGGGAGAAATCACCAGGACACGATACACCTTGCTCCGGACGAAGGGAGAAGACCTGTACCTTCACGAGTCCGGGTTGTGAAAACTTCTTCTGGCAGTTCAAAACGTTTCGAAGAGACAACAGCGCTACCCTGTTTTCCATTTCTATCGTGTGTTATTATACAGTCATAAGTATCTGTCCTGATCACAGAGTCCCCCTCTCACTGCCAGGACTGAAGCCCAGTGCAGCACCAATAATAATAATAATTAATAAGTCTGGACCCTCCACTCAGAGCTCTTCCCAGGTCAGGGGGATCCCCTCCAGCCCCCCCAGTGTGCAGCCCCCACCTGGATGATGCTCCAGTCCGCTCAGCACACAGCAGCTCTCAGTGGGGAGGAGAGCAGAGGGATGGAGCCAGTTCAGAGAGGGGGGGTGATTAGGAGGCCATGATGGGTCAAGACCAGGGGGGGAATCAGGCCAGGACACTGGGGTAACACCCCTACTCTTCTCCAGAGACACCCCGGGATTGTTAATGAGCACAGAGAGTCAGGACCTCGGTTTGACGTCTCATCCGAAGGACAGCGCCTGTTTACAGTCCAGTGTCCCCCGTCACTATACTGGGGCATCAGGACCCCCACAGACCGCAGGGTGAGAGCGCCCCCTGCTGGCCCCACTCACACCTCTCCCAGCAGCAGCCTTGGGGGGGGGGGGAGGGAAAAAACCAAAAGCTAAACAGATTTTTTTTTATTTTTTTTTTATTGATCCTTAACAAAAGAATAAAAATTACAAGCTTCAGTCCAGTCCAGTCTGGTGTCTCTCAGCTCCAGTCCAGTCTGGTGTCCCTCAGCTCCAGTGCAGTCCAGACTGGGGTCCCTCAGCTTCGGTCCAGCACAGTCTGGGGTCCCTCAGCTCCAGTCCAGTCCAGTCTGGGGCCCCTCAGCTCCAGTCCAGTCCAGTCTGGGGCCCCTCAGCTCCAGTCCAGTCCAGTCTGGTGTCCCTCAGCTCCAGTCCAGTCCAGTCTGGGGTCCCTCAGCTTCGGTCCAGCACAGACTGGGGTCCCTCAGCTTCGGTCCAGCACAGTCTGGTGTCCCTCAGCTTCGGTCCAGACTGGGGTCCCTCAGCTTCGGTCCAGCACAGTCTGGGGTCCCTCAGCTTCGGTCCAGCACAGACTGGGGTCCCTCAGCTTCGGTCCAGCACAGTCTGGTGTCTCTCAGCTTCAGTCCAGACTGGGGTCCCTCAGCTTCGGTCCAGCACAGTCTGGGGTCCCTCAGCTCCAATCCAGTCCAGTCTGGTGTCTCTCAGCTCCGGTCCAGTCCAGTCTGGTGTCCCTAGGCTCCTGTCCAGTCCCGTCTGGTGTCCCTCAGCTCCAGTCCAGTCCAGTCCAGTCCAGTCCAGTCCAGTCCAGTCCAGATCTTAGCCGGCACAGAACCAGGAAAGGAACCTGGAAAGAATATTGTTATTGCAGGTGTGAGGGACACAGACACAGACGTCACCATGACATCAAACAGCAAGAGGAGACTCCTCCTTGAATCACAGACACGACCAGGCGGCGCCCCCCTGTCTGCTCACCTGCACCTCCTCTTCCTCCTCTTGTCCTTCCCGGCAGCCAGCTCCTCCTCTCCCTCGCTCTTCCTCTCCTGAGCTACGGTCTCCATCGGCTCGTCCTGGTCTTCTGGCTCCACCGACACGCAGCTCAGGGAGTTAAGAAGGGCGCACCAGCGCTTCTGAAGCAGAGACAGGAGAGTCACGTTAAGAGTCGGACTGGACACTCCAGTACATGAACACTGCACTGAGAGAGAGAGGGGTTCATACAGACACACTGACTGGACAGTCCAGGACATGAACACTGCACTGAGAGAGAGAGGGGTTCATACAGACACACTGACTGGACACTCCAGTACATTAACACTGCACAGAGAGAGAGAGAGGGGTTCACACAGACACACTGACTGGACACTCCAGGACATGAACACTGCACTGAGAGAGAGAGAGGGGGTGTACGACATCATTAAATCAATGTATTCAGAGAGCAAATGTGCAGTGAAAATTGGAAACAAAAGGACTAAATTCTTCACCCAAGGCCGCGGGGTGAGACAGGGCTGCAGCCTGAGCCCAACACTGTTCAATATCTATATCAATGAATTAGCAGGAATGTTGGAGCAGTCTGCAGCTCCTGGTCTTACACTACACGACACAGAAATCAAGTTCCTGCTCTACGCAGATGACCTGGTCCTGCTGTCGCCCACAGAACAGGGGCTGCAGCAGAACCTGGCACTGCTGGAGCAGTACTGTCAGACCTGGGCACTGACAGTCAATCTGGACAAGACCAGAGTTATGGTTTTCCAGAAGAAAGCCAGACCTCAGGGAAACAGGTACAAATTCACACTGAACAAGAACACATTGGAGCACACATCCAGCTACACATATCTCGGTCTCACCATCAGCTCTTCCGGGAGTTTTGACCTGGCAGTGAAGGCACTGAGGGAGAAGGCACTCAGAGCTTTCTACGCAATAAGAAGGAGGCTCTTCAACATCAACCCACCAACAAGAATCTGGCTCCAAATATTTGAAAGTGTAATCCAACCCATTGCCCTATACGGCAGTGAAGTTTGGGGTCCCCTCACAGACCAGGATTACACCCAATGAAACAAACACCCCACAGAAACTCTGCACATGGAGATCTGTAGAATCATCCTCCGTGTGCAGAGAAAAACTCCTAACAACGGGTGCAGGGCCGAATTAGGCCAGTACCCACTATTGATAAACATACAGAAAAGAATATTAAAGTATTGGCTACACCTAAAAAACAGCGACCAAAATTCCTACCACCACAAAGCCCTGCTGAGCCAAGAGCTGAGCCCAAAACAGAGCCCCCTGAGCCAGCTGGTCCTGAGGCTCACCGACCTGAGCCACACCAACACTAACCAGCCTCAGGACAGCACTGCTAGAGCACCACAACCCAGACTCAACCACATCACAGCACAGATCAAACAGCAATATCTCACACACTGGGACACACACACACAAACACAACATAAACTGGAATGCTACAGAACCTTAAACAGACAATACACACTAGCTGAATATTTGACCAAAATAAAAAATAACAAACAGAAACAGACCCTGACGAAGTACAGGCTCAGTGACCACAACCTGGCCATAGAAACTGGGCGACACAGGCAGACCTGGCTGCCCAGAGAGGACAGGCTGTGCTCCCACTGCCAGCAGGGAGAAATAGAGACAGAGGTGCACTTCCTACTGCACTGTGACAGATACTCTGGGATTAGAGAAACATTCTTCCCGAAATTCAGAAATCTAATCCCAGAGTTCCCACACCTGCCAAAACCACAACAGGTCCCAATCCTACTGGGAGAGGGAGGAGGGAACTCAGTTGATCTGGCAGCCCAGTATGTGATCTCCTGTCACAGCCTGAGGAACAGGGAGTCCGTCTCCCAATAATGCTCCAGCTGCCTACAGTATGTCAATATTATATAATATGTCTTTGTTGTAAATGTCTGTAACATGTCTGTAGATTTTATTTTACTTCTATTTTTTGTTTTGTTCTATGTTAATTTTATTATTTTTATTTGCTTTGGCAACACTGATTGTACCCATCGGTCATGCTAATAAAGCACCTTGAATTGAATTGAATTGAATTGAGAGGGGTTCATACAGACACACTGACTGGACACTCCAGGACATGAACACTGCACTGAGAGAGAGAGAGAGGGGTTCATACAGACACACTGACTGGACACTCCAGTACATGAACACTGCACTGAGAGAGAGAGGGGTTCATACAGACACACTGACTGGACACTCCAGTACATGAACACTGCACTGAGAGAGAGGGGTTCACACAGACACACTGACTGACTGGACACTCCAGTACATGAACACTGCACTGAGAGAGAGAGGGGTTCATACAGACACACTGACTGGACACTCCAGTACATGAACACTGCACTGAGAGAGAGAGGGGCTCATACACACACACTGACTGGACACTCCAGTACATGAACACTGCACTGAGAGAGAGAGAGAGGGGTTCACACAGACACACTGACTGGACACTCCAGGACATGAACACTGCACTGAGAGAGAGAGGGGTTCACACAGACACACTGACTGGACACTCCAGTACATGAACACTGCACTGAGAGAGAGAGAGAGGGGTTCACACAGACACACTGACTGGACACTCCAGTACATGAACACTGCACTGAGAGAAAGAGGGATTCATACACACACACTGACTGGACACTCCAGGACATGAACACTGCACTGAGAGAGAGAGAGGGGTTCATACAGACACACTGACTGGACACTCCAGTACATGAACACTGCACTGAGAGAGAGAGAGAGGGGTTCATACAGACACACTGACTGGACACTCCAGGACATGAACACTGCACTGAGAGAGAGAGGGGTTCATACAGACACACTGACTGGACACTCCAGGACATGAACACTGCACTGAGAGAGAGAGGGGTTCATACAGACACACTGACTGGACACTCCAGGACATGAACACTGCACTGAGAGAGAGAGGGGTTCATACAGACACACCGACTGGACACTCCAGGACATGAACACTGCACTGAGAGAGAGAGAAGGGTTCATACAGACACTGGACACTGGACAGGAGTAAAGAGAGGATCAGAGCATCACCCACCTTATTTTTCTTCTGTCTCACAGGAGGTGGTGATTGGACCTCCTCCAGCTGGAGTCCGAGGAGGGAGAGAGGGGGCAGGAGAGGGACAGCACAGGGAGAGAAAGACAGAGACAGGTGAGTCAAGTGTCCCAAGAGTACAGAGACTCTGCTGAGATCACACTCGCAGGGAGTGAGCCTGGGTGTAGCCCACTAATACCGACCCACTGGACACCACAGGACAGAGAGGAGGAGGAGGAGAGAGACACACTGCCTGGACACCACAGGACAGAGAGGAGGAGGAGGAGAGAGACACACTGCCTGGACACCACAGGACAGAGAGGAGGAGGAGAGAGACACACTGAGGACAGAGAGGAGGAGGAGAGAGACACTGACAGACAGGGCTGAAAGAGAGAGAGACAGAGAGGCAGGGACAGGCAGACAGCAGGCCGAGAGAGACACTGACAGACAGGGCTGAAAGAGAGAGAGACAGAGAGGCAGGGACAGGCAGACAGCAGGCCGAGAGAGACACTGACAGACAGGGCTGAAAGAGAGAGAGACAGAGAGGCAGGGACAGACAGACAGCAGGCCGAGAGAGAGACACTGACAGACAGGGCTGAAAGAGAGAGAGACACTGAGACCCAGGGACAGACAAGACGGCGAAACTCCACCACAGACAGGACAGGGGGCAGGGTGGGACCAGCACTGACCTCCTTCCTCTCTCCTGCCGGAGGAGCTGTCTCCACCTCCTCTTCCTCCTGCAAGTCAAGAGACAGGCTGAGAGAGAGACGGGCTGGCGGGACATCGGCGAACAGAGCTGAAGGCAGAGAGCCGTGGAGACAGGCCCAGCTGGGACAACGCAGGACAGACAGAGAGCAGGGAGACACAGGGAGGGAGACCCAGCTGGGACAACGCAGGACAGACAGAGAGCAGGGAGACACACGGAGAGACACAGGGAGAGAGACAGGGAGAGAGGGACAAACACAGAGACTCAGACAGAAGGACAGAAAGACAGAAAGAGAGAAGTACAGACGGACAAAAAGACAGAGAAAAGGACAGATGGACTGATGGACAGAAAGAGAGAAAAGGACAGAAAGACAGATGGACTGAAGGACAGATGGACAGAGAAAAGAACAGAAAGTCAGAAGGACAGATGGACAGAGAAAAGAACAGAAAGACAGAAGGACAGTGAAAGGGACAGATGGACAGAAGGAAAGATGGACAGAGAAAAGGACAGAAGGACAGAGGGACAGATGGACAGACAGACAGATGGACGGACAGACAGATGGACAGAGAAAAGAACAGAAAGTCAGAAGGACAGATGGAAAAAGAAAAGAACAGAAAGACAGAAGGACAGTGAAAGGGACAGATGGACAGAAGGAAAGATGGACAGAGAAAAGGACAGAAGGACAGATGGATAGAAAGATAGAAGGATAGACGGACAGACGGACAGAAAGACAGATGGACAGAAGGACAGATGGACAGAGAAAAGAACAGAAAGTCAGAAGGACAGATGGAAAGAGAAAAGAACAGAAAGACAGAAGGACAGTGAAAGGGACAGATGGACAGAAGGAAAGATGGACAGAGAAAAGGACAGAAGGACAGATGGATAGAAAGATAGAAGGATAGAAGGACAGACAGACAGAAAGACAGACGGACAGATGGACAGAGAAAAGAACAGAAAGACAGACGGACAGATGGACAGAGAAAAGAACAGAAAGTCAGAAGGACAGATGGACAGAGAAAAGAACAGAAAGACAGAAGGACAGTGAAAGGGACAGATGGACAGAAGGAAAGATGGACAGAGAAAAGGACAGCAGGACAGATGGACAGAAGGACAGACAGACAGACAGACAGACGGACAGACAGACAGACGGACAGACAGACAGACAGATGGACAGACAGACAGACAGACAGACAGACAGATGGACAGACGGACAGACGGACAGACAGACAGACAGACAAACGGACAGACAGATGGACGGACAGACAGACAGACAGACAGACGGACAGACTCTGCCCCACTTGCCTCGTCAGACATCTCCGCCTCTCTCCTTGCCCTCCGCACCGGGGAGCCCCAGGCGGGGCCTGGCGGGGCCGGGCGGGCGATGGGGGGCAGGACGGGCGGGGGCAGGGGCAGGGGCACCGCCCCGGGCAGCAGGGGGGGCTCGAGGGGCATGGCGGCGAGGAAGGGGGGGCGGCGGGGCGGGGCGGTCAGGGGCCGGAGGGGGACGGAGGGGGGGGCCGGGGGCGGGGGGCGGAGGGGGCTCTCGGGCGAGGAGGGGGGGGACACCGAGCGGAATGAGCCGGGCGAGCCCGAGCGGGACGAGCCGGGCGACCCCGGGAGCTCCAGCTGCAGCTCGGCCGCCCTCTCCAGCTTCTGGACGAGCTCGGGGAGACACGAAGACACCTCGGGATTCTGTCCAGCGGGGAGAGGGGGAGACACAACGCAGGGGGGATGAGACTACGCCTGGACAGGTGAGTGTGGACAGTGAGAGTGTGGACAGGTGAGTGTGGACAGTGTGTCCAGTGAGAGTCTGGACAGGTGAGTGTGGACAGTGTGTCCAGTGAGAGTCTGGACAGGTGAGTGTGGACAGTGTGTCCAGTGAGAGTCTGGACAGGTGAGTGTGTACAGTGTGTCCAGTAAGAGTCTGGACAGGTGGGTGTGTCTCTACAGTGTGTCCAGTAAGAGTCTGGACAGGCGAGTGTGTCCAGTGTGTCCATTAAGAGTCTGGAGAGGCGAGTGTGTCCAGTGTGTCCAGTAAGAGTGTGGACAGGTGTGTCCAACAGTAAGAAGCTGTCTTACCCTGTAACCCAGCTCAGGGGTGTTAGGGGGTGCTCTGTCTCCTCCCCAGATCTCACCTTCAGGCCTGCTGAAATGCCGGACCACTAGGAGACGCTGGAAACGAGGACACAAGACAGAGGTCAGGTCCACAGAGCTCACTCAATCACTACAGCAAGCAGAGACCTCTCGGCCATCAGGACTGTGGGGGTCAGTGTGGGGAGCTGTAGGGTATCGGGAGTTTAGGGGTCAGTGTGGGGAGCTGTAGGGTATCGGGAGTTTAGGGGTCAGAGTGGGGAGCTGTAGGGTATCGGGAGTTTAGGGGTCAGTGTGGGGAGCTGTAGGGTATCGGGAGTTTAGGGGTCAGAGTGGGGAGCTGTAGGGTATCGGGAGTTTAGGGGTCAGTGTGGGGAGCTGTAGGGTATCGGGAGTTTAGGGGTCAGTGTGGGGAGCTGTAGGGTATCGGGAGTTTAGGGGTCAGTGTGGGGAGCTGTGGGGTATCGGGAGTTTAGGGGTCAGTGTGGGGAGCTGTAGGGTAGATGTGGGGCACCGGGCCCACCACAGGGCGGCCGGTCCAGTCTCGCGGAAGGCGACCGGGTCAGACTTACGGAAAAGCACCGGGACTTGGGCCGGGACCTCTCCCGCTGCCAGTCCGGGTTCGGCCTGACCGGTGTGACCTGTGAAGACGCCAGACAGCCCATCTCTGAGACAGCTCTAACCACACAGCCCAGCCCAGTCGTGTCGAGACTAGGGGCCTTGGGCAGTCTCTACAGTGTGTCCAGTGAGAGTGTGGACAGGTGAGTGTGTACAGTGTGTCCAGTGAGAGTGTGGACAGGTGAGTGTGTACAGTGTGTCCAGTGAGAGTCTGGACAGATGAGTGTGTCTCTACAGTGTGTCCAGTAAGAGTCTGGACAGGTGAGTGTGTACAGTGTGTCCAGTGAGAGTCTGGACAGGTGAGTCTCTACAGTGTGTCCAGTGAGAGTCTGGACAGGTGAGTGTGTCCAGTGTGTCCAGTGAGAGTCTGGACAGGCGAGTGTGTCCAGTGTGTCCAGTAAGAGTCTGGACAGGTGAGTCTCTACAGTGTGTCCAGTGAGAGTCTGGACAGGTGAGTGTGTCCAGTGTGTCCAGTGAGAGTCTGGACAGGTGAGTGTGTCCAGTGAGAGTCTGGACAGGTGAGTGTGTACAGTGTGTCCAGTAAGAGTCTGGACAGGCGAGTGTGTCCAGTGTGTCCAGTGAGAGTCTGGACAGGTGAGTGTGTCCAGTGTGTCCAGTGAGAGTCTGGACAGGTGAGTGTGTACAGTGTGTCCAGTAAGAGTCTGGACAGGCGAGTGTGTGCAGTGTGTCCAGTGAGAGTCTGGACAGGTGAGTGTGTACAGTGTGTCCAGTGAGAGTCATGACAGGTGAGTGTGTACAGTGTGTCCAGTGAAAGTCTGGACAGGTGAGTCTCTACAGTGTGTCCAGGAAGAGTCTGGACAGGTGAGTGTGTCCAGTGTGTCCAGGAAGAGTCTGGGACGTCCAGAGGCAATCTGTGCTCTCAGAAGGCCATAATGGACCTGCAGCTTGGTGTTCCTCGGACCCGCGACCCTGTCTCTTGAGCCGAGGCGTGTCCTCAGTCAAGATCACCACTGGAAGTGTCTCTCCTCGTCTGGAGGTGCTACCGTGAGACCTGGTCTGTCAAGCGCTTTGCGCTGCTATGTGTGTGAAAGGTGCTCTATCAGTGAAGTTTATTATTATTATTATTATTATAATACAGCGAGCGCTGCTGGGGGCGGAGAGGCCAGTCGGAGGAGGGCTGGACACTGGACGCTGGACGGCGGGCGGGAGGGGAGGACTTACGACGCCTCGCCGGGCCCGGGTCCTGCTGCGACCGCGCACGGCCGTGCGGCATCTCTGTCGGTCCATCGTCCTGCCGAGACAAGCAGAGTCACAGAGGGGAGGGGAGGGGGCGGAGCCACACCGCTGGGCGGCTTGTTCCCCACCCCCGCCCCCCTCTGTGTACAGAAGAGCCCCCTGTCCTGACTGGAGGAGCTCACCCAGCTGTGTCTGGAGAGGAGCCAGGGTATCGGCTTCAACCACACGGACTGGGCGGCCTGTTCCCCACCCCCACCACCCTCTGTGTAGAGGTGCACCTCCTCTCAATATCTTTTTACAGCACGATCACACCCATAAGAGTGGAGTAACGGTAAAAAAAAAACAACTTATTTCTCCACTTACTTTGTTAGTTCTTGCCAGCGGCGCTTTTGACTGACTTACCGATTTCACGGGGATACTGAAGAGCGATTCTGTTTATTAAGCGCTATATAGTTCTTTCCTCCTCCTCTCTCTTCACTCCTCTGAGCTCACGGGGCTCCGGCGCCGCCCCCCGCTAGAATCCGCCGCTCTGTGACGTCAGGCGGCTCATTGTGACGCCCCCGTGACGTCAGCCCCCGACGCGCTCACGGCTCGGCCGCGAAACAAAAATGGCCGCCATTTTTCGCGGTTGTTTTTTTTTGGGGGGGCGGACATTTTATTTTTCCAACTCTCGGCGGCCAGCCGGGTGTCCCTGTACGACCCCGGTAGTCGCCACCTCGGACAGGCAGGGGAAACGGGTCCAGCTGTTTCCGGCCCAAGGGTGACAAAAGCTGCACTTGAATTTAAAGACAAAATCACGTCGAGGGCGCATTCAGCACCCCCACGTCCAACACGGGTTTCCGTGGGGTGGGGTTAAGTGAAAGTAGCACCCCCCCGACCCCCAAGTCGAAGAAAGACCAACCTCCACCCCCCTCTAGCGCCCAAGGGCGGAGATTTCGGGCCACGCCACGTCCAAAAAACACGGGTCCCCCCCGTCCTGCGGGGAAAAGAGACGCCATTTTCTTTTCCGAGCGCTGCGTGGGACCTCACGACCCCCCCCCAAAAAAAAACGGGCTTCGGTAGACGAGGAAACCCAGGCACGTCGACCTCTCTACAACACCACCCGGCCGTTTCTGTTTCAGACCGTGGGAAAAAAAATAAATAAATAAAATGTCGCCCCTCACCGACCGCCGCGCAAAAAAACACAACTTCACGCTACAGAAACGGGCTGTGTGTGTGGGGGGGGGGACACGGGAAAAAAATAAAACCTGCGTGTTTTCGGCAGAGTAAGCTCAGCGGGGAAACTCCCTGAATCTCGGGGTTGCTTCTTGAACCCCGAAAACGACCTTTTTTCTCTCTCTCGTTTTCTTGTTGTCGGGGACGTTCACGAACTCCGCTGCGTCGGTGCGATTCCAAGCGGGACTTGAACATAACCCCCCCGTAGGGGACACAGTGCCCCCGTGTGGCCGAGAGGACCACCACCTGCAGGGCTGAGCTTTTACTGCCGTGTCCCGCTTTCACTCTGGCGATGAAGGAGGGAATCAAGGAGGAGAATTAATATTGTGATCCACCAGTCCATCACAGGACACACACACACCCTGGACAGGACACCAGTCTTTCACAGGATACCAGTCCATCACAGGACACACACACACCCTGGACAGGACACCAGTCCATCACAGGACACACACACACCCTGGACAGGACACCAGTCCATCACAGGACACACACACACACCCTGGACAGGACACCAGTCCTTCACAGGATACCAGTCCATCACAGTACACACACACCCTGGACAGGACACCAGTCCTTCACAGGATACCAGTCCATCACAGGACACACACACCCTGGACAGAACACCAGTCCATCAAAGGACACACACACCCTAGACAGAACACCAGTCCATCAAAGGACACACATACAAACCCTGGACAGGACAGCAGTCCATCACAGGACACACACACACTCACACACCCTGGACAGGACACCAGTCCATCACAGGACACACACACTCACACATCCTGGACAGGACACCAGTCCATCACAGGACACACACACCCTGGATAGAACACCAGTCCATCACAGGACACACACACCCTGGACAGGACACCAGTCCATCAAAGGACACACATACAAACACTGGACAGGACAGCAGTCCATCACAGGACACACACACTCACACACCCTGGACAGGACACCAGTCCATCACAGGACACACACACACTCAAACACCCTGGACAGGACATCAGTCCAGCACAGGACACACACACTCTGGATAGAACACCAGTCCATCACAGGACACACACACACTCACACACCCTGGACAGGACACCAGTCCATCATAGGATGTTCAGTGCCTCTCTCTAATAAAGTAGAAACGCGACATTAGACTCCGTTCGAAACGGGAGAAATCACCAGGACACGATACACCTTGCTCCGGACGAAGGGAGAAGACCTGTACCTTCACGAGTCCGGGTTGTGAAAACTTCTTCTGGCAGTTCAAAACGTTTCGAAGAGACAACAGCGCTACCCTGTTTTCCATTTCTATCGTGTGTTATTATACAGTCATAAGTATCTGTCCTGATCACAGAGTCCCCCTCTCACTGCCAGGACTGAAGCCCAGTGCAGCACCAATAATAATAATAATTAATAAGTCTGGACCCTCCCCTCAGAGCTCTTCCCAGGTCAGGGGGATCCCCTCCAGTCCCCCCAGTGTGCAGCCCCCACCTGGATGATGCTCCAGTCCGCTCAGCACACAGCAGCTCTCAGTGGGGAGGAGAGCAGAGGGATGGAGCCAGTTCAGAGAGGGGGGGTGATTAGGAGGCCATGATGGGTCAAGACCAGGGGGGGAATCAGGCCAGGACACTGGGGTAACACCCCTACTCTTCTCCAGAGACACCCCGGGATTGTTAACGAGCACAGAGAGTTGGTTTGACGTCTCATCCGAAGGACGGCGCCTGTTTACAGTCCAGTGTCCCCCGTCACTATACTGGGGCATCAGGACCCACACAGACCGCAGGGTGAGAGCGCCCCCTGCTGGCCCCACTCACACCTCTCCCAGCAGCAGCCTTGGGGGGGGGGGGGGAGGGAAAAAACCAAAAGCTAAACAGATTTTTTTTAATTTTTTTTTTATTGATCCTTAACAAAAGAATAAAAATTACAAGCTTCAGTCCAGTCCAGTCTGGTGTCTCTCAGCTCCAGTCCAGTCTGGTGTCCCTCAGCTCCAGTGCAGTCCAGACTGGGGTCCCTCAGCTTCGGTCCAGACTGGGGTCCCTCAGCTTCGGTCCAGCACAGTCTGGGGTCCCTCAGCTCCAGTCCAGTCTGGTGTCCCTCAGCTCCAGTGCAGTCCAGACTGGGGTCCCTCAGCTTCGGTCCAGCACAGTCTGGGGTCCCTCAGCTCCAGTCCAGCACAGTCTGGGGTCCCTCAGCTCCAGTCCAGTCCAGTCTGGGGCCCCTCAGCTCCAGTCCAGTCCAGTCTGGGGCCCCTCAGCTCCAGTCCAGTCCAGTCTGGTGTCTCTCAGCTCCAGTCCAGTCTGGTGTCCCTCAGCTCCAGTGCAGTCCAGACTGGGGTCCCTCAGCTTCGGTCCAGCACAGTCTGGGGTCCCTCAGCTCCAGTCCAGCACAGTCTGGGGTCCCTCAGCTCCAGTCCAGTCCAGTCTGGGGCCCCTCAGCTCCAGTCCAGTCCAGTCTGGGGCCCCTCAGCTCCAGTCCAGTCCAGTCTGGTGTCCCTCAGCTCCAGTCCAGTCCAGTCTGGGGTCCCTCAGCTTCGGTCCAGCACAGACTGGGGTCCCTCAGCTTCGGTCCAGCACAGTCTGGTGTCCCTCAGCTTCGGTCCAGACTGGGGTCCCTCAGCTTCGGTCCAGCACAGTCTGGGGTCCCTCAGCTTCGGTCCAGCACAGACTGGGGTCCCTCAGCTTCGGTCCAGCACAGTCTAGTGTCCCTCAGCTTCAGTCCAGACTGGGGTCCCTCAGCTTCGGTCCAGCACAGTCTGGGGTCCCTCAGCTCCAGTCCAGTCCAGTCTGGTGTCTCTCAGCTCCGGTCCAGTCCAGTCTGGTGTCCCTAGGCTCCTGTCCAGTCCCGTCTGGTGTCCCTCAGCTCCAGTCCAGTCCAGTCCAGTCCAGTCCAGTCCAGATCTTAGCCGGCACAGAACCAGGAAAGGAACCTGGAAAGAATATTGTTATTGCAGGTGTGAGGGACACAGACACAGACGTCACCATGACATCAAACAGCAAGAGGAGACTCCTCCTTGAATCACAGACACGACCAGGCGGCGCCCCCCTGTCTGCTCACCTGCACCTCCTCTTCCTCCTCTTGTCCTTCCCGGCAGCCAGCTCCTCCTCTCCCTCGCTCTTCCTCTCCTGAGCTACGGTCGCCACCTCCATCGGCTCGTCCTGGTCTTCTGTTCCCACCGACACGCAGCTCAGGGAGTTAAGAAGGGCGCACCAGCGCTTCTGAAGCAGAGACAGGAGAGTCACGTTAAGAGTCGGACTGGACACTCCAGTACATGAACACTGCACTGAGAGAGAGAGGGGTTCATACAGACACACTGACTGGACACTCCAGGACATGAACACTGCACTGAGAGAGAGAGGGGTTCATACAGACACACTGACTGGACACTCCAGTACATTAACACTGCACAGAGAGAGAGAGAGGGGTTCACACAGACACACTGACTGGACACTCCAGTACATGAACACTGCACTGAGAGAGAGAGGGGTTCATACAGACACACTGACTGGACACTCCAGTACATGAACACTGCACTGAGAGAGAGAGAGGGGTTCATACAGACACACTGACTGGACACTCCAGGACATGAACACTGCACTGAGAGAGAGAGAGGGGTTCATACAGACACACTGACTGGACACTCCAGGACATGAACACTGCACTGAGAGAGAGAGAGAGGGGTTCATACAGACACACTGACTGGACACTCCAGTACATGAACACTGCACTGAGAGAGAGGGGTTCACACAGACACACTGACTGACTGGACACTCCAGTACATGAACACTGCACTGAGAGAGAGAGGGGTTCATACAGACACACTGACTGGACACTCCAGTACATGAACACTGCACTGAGAGAGAGAGGGGTTCATACACACACACTGACTGGACACTCCAGTACATGAACACTGCACTGAGAGAGAGAGAGAGAGAGAGAGGGGTTCACACAGACACACTGACTGGACACTCCAGGACATGAACACTGTACTGAGAGAGAGAGGGGTTCACACAGACACACTGACTGGACACTCCAGTACATGAACACTGCACTGAGAGAGAGAGAGAGGGGTTCACACAGACACACTGACTGGACACTCCAGTACATGAACACTGCACTGAGAGAAAGAGGGGTTCATACACACACACTGACTGGACACTCCAGGACATGAACACTGCACTGAGAGAGAGAGAGGGGTTCATACAGACACACTGACTGGACACTCCAGGACATGAACACTGCACTGAGAGAGAGAGAGAGAGAGGGGTTCATACAGACACACTGACTGGACACTCCAGGACATGAACACTGCACTGAGAGAGAGAGGGGTTCATACAGACACACTGACTGGACACTCCAGGACATGAACACTGCACTGAGAGAGAGAGGGGTTCATACAGACACACTGACTGGACACTCCAGGACATGAACACTGCACTGAGAGAGAGAGGGGTTCATACAGACACACCTACTGGACACTCCAGGACATGAACACTGCACTGAGAGAGAGAGAAGGGTTCATACAGACACTGGACACTGGACAGGAGTAAAGAGAGGATCAGAGCATCACCCACCTTCTTTTTCTTCTGTCTCACAGGAGGTGGTGATTGGACCTCCTCCAGCTGGAGTCCGAGGAGGGAGAGAGGGGGCAGGAGAGGGACAGCACAGGGAGAGAAAGACAGAGACAGGTGAGTCAAGTGTCCCAAGAGTACAGAGACTCTGCTGAGATCACACTCGCAGGGAGTGAGCCTGGGTGTAGCCCACTAATACCGACCCACTGGACACCACAGGACAGAGAGGAGGAGGAGGAGAGAGACACACTGCCTGGACACCACAGGACAGAGAGGAGGAGGAGAGAGACACACTGAGGACAGAGAGGAGGAGGAGAGAGACACTGATAGACAGGGCTGAAAGAGAGAGAGACAGAGAGGCAGGGACAGGCAGACAGCAGGCCGAGAGAGACACTGACAGACAGGGCTGAAAGAGAGAGAGACAGAGAGGCAGGGACAGGCAGACAGCAGGCCGAGAGAGACACTGACAGACAGGGCTGAAAGAGAGAGAGACAGAGAGGCAGGGACAGACAGACAGCAGGCCGAGAGAGAGACACTGACAGACAGGGCTGAAAGAGAGAGAGACAGAGAGGCAGGGACAGACAGACAGCAGGCCGAGAGAGAGACACTGACAGACAGGGCTGAAAGAGAGAGAGACAGAGAGGCAGGGACAGGCAGACAGCAGGACGAGAGAGACACTGACAGACAGGGCTGAAAGAGAGAGAGACACTGAGACCCAGGGACAGACAAGACGGCGAAACTCCACCACAGACAGGACAGGGGGCAGGGTGGGACCAGCACTGACCTCCTTCCTCTCTCCTGCCGGAGGAGCTGTCTCCAACTCCTCTTCCTCCTGCAAGTCAAGAGACAGGCTGAGAGAGAGACGGGCTGGCGGGACATCGGCGAACAGAGCTGAAGGCAGAGAGCCGTGGAGACAGGCCCAGCTGGGACAACGCAGGACAGACAGAGAGCAGGGAGACACAGGGAGGGAGACCCAGCTGGGACAACGCAGGACAGACAGAGAGCAGGGAGACACACGGAGAGACACAGGGAGAAAGACAGGGAGAGAGGGACAAACACAGAGACTCAGACAGAAGGACAGAAAGACAGAAAGAGAGAAGTACAGACGGACAAAAAGACAGAGAAAAGGACAGATGGACTGATGGACAGAAAGAGAGAAAAGGACAGAAAGACAGATGGACTGAAGGACAGATGGACAGAGAAAAGAACAGAAAGTCAGAAGGACAGATGGACAGAGAAAAGAACAGAAAGACAGAAGGACAGTGAAAGGGACAGATGGACAGAAGGAAAGATGGACAGAGAAAAGGACAGAAGGACAGAGGGACAGATGGACAGACAGACAGATGGACGGACAGACAGATGGACAGAGAAAAGAACAGAAAGTCAGAAGGACAGATGGAAAGAGAAAAGAACAGAAAGACAGAAGGACAGTGAAAGGGACAGATGGACAGAAGGAAAGATGGACAGAGAAAAGGACAGAAGGACAGATGGATAGAAAGATAGAAGGATAGACGGACAGAAAGACAGATGGACAGAAGGACAGATGGACAGAGAAAAGAACAGAAAGTCAGAAGGACAGATGAAAGAGAAAAGAACAGAAAGACAGAAGGACAGTGAAAGGGACAGATGGACAGAAGGAAAGATGGACAGAGAAAAGAACAGAAAGTCAGAAGGACAGATGGACAGAGAAAAGAACAGAAAGACAGAAGGACAGTGAAAGGGACAGATGGACAGAAGGAAAGATGGACAGAGAAAAGGACAGCAGGACAGATGGACAGAAGGACAGACAGACAGACAGACAGACGGATGGACAGACAGACAGACAGACAGACGGACAGACGGACAGACAGACGGACAGACAGACAGACAGATGGACAGACAGACAGACAGACAGACAGACAGATGGACAGACGGACAGACAGACAGACAGACAGATGGACGGACAGACAGACGGACAGGCGGACAGACGGACAGACTCTGCCCCACTTGCCTCGTCAGACATCTCCGCCTCTCTCCTTGCCCTCCGCACCGGGGAGCCCCAGGCGGGGCCTGGCGGGGCCGGGCGGGCGATGGGGGGCAGGACGGGTGGGGGCAGGGGCAGGGGCACCGCCCCGGGCAGCAGGGGGGGCTCGAGGGGCATGGCGGCGAGGAAGGGGGGGCGGCGGGGCGGGGCGGTCAGGGGCCTGAGGGGGCCGGAGGGGGGGGCCGGGGGCGGGGAGCGGAGGGGGCTCTCGGGCGAGGACGGGGGGGACACCGAGCGGAACGAGCCGGGCGAGCCCGAGCGGGACGAGCCGGGCGACTCTGGGAGCTCCAGATGCAGCTCGGCCGCCCTCTCCAGCTTCTGGACGAGCTCGGGGAGACACGAAGACACCTCGGGATTCTGTCCAGCGGGGAGAGGGGGAGACACAACGCAGGGGGGATGAGACTACGCCTGGACAGGTGAGTGTGGACAGTGAGAGTGTGGACAGGTGAGTGTGGACAGTGTGTCCAGTGAGAGTGTGGACAGGTGAGTGTGGACAGTGTGTCCAGTGAGAGTCTGGACAGGTGAGTGTGGACAGTGTGTCCAGTGAGAGTCTGGACAGGTGAGTGTGTCCAGTGTGTCCAGTGAGAGTCTGGACAGGTGAGTGTGTACAGTGTGTCCAGTAAGAGTCTGGACAGGTGGGTGTGTCCAGTGTGTCCAGTGAGAGTCTGGACAGGCGAGTGTGTCCAGTGTGTCCATTAAGAGTCTGGACAGGCGAGTGTGTCCAGTGTGTCCAACAGTAAGAAGCTGTCTTACCCTGTAACCCAGCTCAGGGGTGTTAGGGGGTGCTCTGTCTCCTCCCCAGATCTCACCTTCAGGCCTGCTGAAATGCCGGACCACTAGGAGACGCTGGAAACGAGGACACAAGACAGAGGTCAGGTCCACAGAGCTCACTCAATCACTACAGCAAGCAGAGACCTCTCGGCCATCAGGACTGTGGGGGTCAGTGTGGGGAGCTGTAGGGTATCGGGAGTTTAGGGGTCAGAGTGGGGAGCTGTAGGGTATCGGGAGTTTAGGGGTCAGTGTGGGGAGCTGTAGGGTATCGGGAGTTTAGGGGTCAGAGTGGGGAGCTGTAGGGTATCGGGAGTTTAGGGGTCAGTGTGGGGAGCTGTAGGGTATCGGGAGTTTAGGGGTCAGTGTGGGGAGCTGTAGGGTATCGGGAGTTTAGGGGTCAGTGTGGGGAGCTGTGGGGTATCGGGAGTTTAGGGGTCAGTGTGGGGAGCTGTAGGGTAGATGTGGGGCACCGGGCCCACCACAGGGCGGCCGGTCCAGTCTCGCGGAAGGCGACCGGGTCAGACTTACGGAAAAGCACCGGGACTTGGGCCGGGACCTCTCCCGCTGCCAGTCCGGGTTCGGCCTGACCGGTGTGACCTGTGAAGACGCCAGACAGCCCATCTCTGAGACAGCTCTAACCACACAGCCCAGCCCAGTCGTGTCGAGACTAGGGGCCTTGGGCAGTCTCTACAGTGTGTCCAGTGAGAGTGTGGACAGGTGAGTGTGTACAGTGTGTCCAGTGAGAGTGTGGACAGGTGAGTGTGTACAGTGTGTCCAGTGAGAGTCTGGACAGATGAGTGTGTCTCTACAGTGTGTCCAGTAAGAGTCTGGACAGGTGAGTGTGTACAGTGTGTCCAGTGAGAGTCTGGACAGGTGAGTCTCTACAGTGTGTCCAGTGAGAGTCTGGACAGGCGAGTGTGTCCAGTGTGTCCAGTAAAAGTCTGGACAGGCGAGTGTGTCCAGTGTGTCCAGTAAGAGTCTGGACAGGTGAGTCTCTACAGTGTGTCCAGTGAGAGTCTGGACAGGTGAGTGTGTCCAGTGTGTCCAGTGAGAGTCTGGACAGGTGAGTGTGTCCAGTGAGAGTCTGGACAGGTGAGTGTGTACAGTGTGTCCAGTAAGAGTCTGGACAGGCGAGTGTGTCCAGTGTGTCCAGTGAGAGTCTGGACAGGTGAGTGTGTCCAGTGTGTCCAGTAAGAGTCTGGACAGGCGAGTGTGTCCAGTGTGTCCAGTGAGAGTCTGGACAGGTGAGTGTGTACAGTGTGTCCAGTGAGAGTCATGACAGGTGAGTGTGTACAGTGTGTCCAGTGAAAGTCTGGACAGGTGAGTCTCTACAGTGTGTCCAGGAAGAGTCTGGACAGGTGAGTGTGTCCAGTGTGTCCAGGAAGAGTCTGGGACGTCCAGAGGCAATCTGTGCTCTCAGAAGGCCATAACGGACCTGCAGCTTGGTGTTCCTCGGACCCGCGACCCTGTCTCTTGAGCCGAGGCGTGTCCTCAGTCAAGATCACCACTGGAAGTGTCTCTCCTCGTCTGGAGGTGTTACCGTGAGACCTGGTCTGTCAAGCGCTTTGCGCTGCTATGTGTGTGAAAGGTGCTCTATCAGTGAAGTTTATTATTATTATTATTATTATAATACAGCGAGCGCTGCTGGGGGCGGAGAGGCCAGTCGGAGGAGGGCTGGACACTGGACGCTGGACGGCGGGCGGGAGGGGAGGACTTACGACGCCTCGCCGGGCCTGGGTCCTGCTGCGACCGCGCACGGCCGTGCGGCATCTCTGTCGGTCCATCGTCCTGCCGAGACAAGCAGAGTCACAGAGGGGAGGGGAGGGGGCGGAGCCACACCGCTGGGCGGCTTGTTCCCCACCCCCGCCCCCCTCTGTGTACAGAAGAGCCCCCTGTCCTGACTGGAGGAGCTCACCCAGCTGTGTCTGGAGAGAAGCCAGGGTATCGGCTTCAACCACACGGACTGGGCGGCCTGTTCCCCACCCCCACCACCCTCTGTGTAGAGGTGCAGCTCCTCTCAATATCTTTTTACAGCACGATCACACCCATAAGAGTTGAGTAACGGTAAAAAAAACAACGTATTTCTCCACTTATTTTGTTATTTCTCACTTTTGACTGACTTACCGATTTCACGGGGATTCTGAAGAGCGTTTCTGAAGTTGAAACTAACGATCTAAGTCGAAGTAACTTTATTGGAAGAAACACGTGTTTAGAAAGGACTATATAGCGCTTTCCTCCTCTTCTCTCTTCACTCCTCTGAGCTCATGGGGCTCCGGCGCCACCCCCCCCGCTAGAATCCGCCGCTCTGTGACGTCAGGCGGCTCATTGTGACGCCCCCGTGACGTCACCCCCGACGCGCTCACGGCTCGGCCGCGAAACAAAAATGGCCGTCATTTTTCACGGTTGTTGTTTTTCTTGGGTGGACATTTTATTTTTCCAACTCTCGGCGGCCAGCCGGGTGTCCCTGTACGACCCCGGTAGTCGCCACCTCGGACAGGCAGGGGAAACGGGTCCAGCTGTTTCCGGCCCAAGGGTGACAAAAGCTGCACTTGAATTTAAAGACAAAATCACGTCGAGGGCGCATTCAGCACCCCCACGTCCAGCACGGGTTTCCGTGGGGTGGGGTTCAGTGAAAGTAGCACCCCCCCCGACCCCCAAGTCAAAGAAAGACCAACCTCCACCCCCCTCTAGCGCCCAAGGGCGGACATTTCGGGCCACGCCACGTCCAAAAAACACGGGTCCCCCCCGTCCTGCGGGGAAAAGAGACGCTATTTTCTTTTCCGAGCGCTGCGTGGGACCTCACGACCCCCCCCCCCCCAAAAAAAAACGGGCTTCCCAGACGAGGAAACCCAGGCACGTCGACCTCTCTACAACACCACCCGGCTGTTTCTGTTTCAGACCGTGGGGAAAAAATAAATAAAATAAAATTTCGCCCCTCACCGACCGCCGCGCAAAAAAACACAACTTCACGCTACAGAAACGGCCTGTGTGAGGGGGGGGCACGGGAAAAAAATAAAACCTGCGTGTTTTCGGCAGAGTAAGCTCAGCGGGGAAACTCCCTGAATCTCGGGGTTGCTTCTTGAACCCCGAAAACGACCTTTTCTCTCTCTCTCTCGTTTTCTTGTTGTCTGGGACGTTCACGAACTCCGCCGCGTCGGTGCGATTCCCAGCGGGACGTGAACATAACCCCCCCGTGGAGCCACAGCGCCCCCGTGTGGCCGAGAGGACCACCACCCGCAGGGCTGAGCTTTTACTGCCGTGTCCCGCTTTCACTCTGGCGATGAAGGAGGGAATCAAGGAGGAGAATTAATATTGTGATCCACCAGTCCATCACAGGACACACACACACCCTGGACAGGACAGCAGTCCATCACTGGACACACACACCCTCACACACCCTGGACAGGACACCAGTCCATCACAGGATGTTCAGTGCCTCTCTCTAATAAAGTAGAAACGCAACATTAAACTCCGTTCGAAACGGGAGAAATCACCAGGACACGATACACCTTGCTCCGGACGATGGGAGAAGACCTGTACCTTCACGAGTCCGGGTTGTGAAAACTTCTTCTGGCAGTTCAAAACGTTTCGAAGAGACTACAGCGCTACCCTGTGTTCCATTTCTATCGTGTATTATTATACAGTCATAAGTATCTGTACTGATCACAGAGTCCCCCTCTCACTGCCAGGACTGAAGCCCAGTGCAGCACGAATAATAATAATAATAATTAATAAGTCTGGACCCTCCACTCAGAGCTCTTCCCAGGTCAGGGGGATCCCCTCCAGTCCCCCCAGTGTGCAGCCCCCACCTGGATGATGCTCCAGTCCGCTCAGCACACAGCAGCTCTCAGTGGGGAGGAGAGCAGAGGGATGGAGCCAGTTCAGAGAGGGGGGGTGATTAGGAGGCCATGATGGGTCAAGACCAGGGGGGGAATCAGGCCAGGACACTGGGGTAACACCCCTACTCTTCTCCAGAGACACCCCGGGATTGTTAATGAGCACAGAGAGTCAGGACCTTGGTTTGACGGCGCCTGTTTACAGTCCAGTGTCCCCCGTCACTATACTGGGGCATCAGGACTCACACAGACCACAGGGTGAGAGCGCCCCCTGCTGGCCCCACTCACACCTCTCCCAGCAGCAACTTTGGGGGGGGGGGAGGGAAAAAACCAAAAGCTAAACAGATTTTTTTTAAAAAAAATTTATTGATGCTTAACAAAAGAACAAAAATTACAAGCTTCAGTCCAGACTGGGGTCTGGGGTCCCTCAGCTTCAGTCCAGTCCAGTTTGGGGCCCCTCAGCTTCAGTCCAGTCCAGTCTGGGGCCCCTCAGCTCCAGTGCAGTCCAGACTGGGGTCCCTCAGCTTCGGTCCAGCACAGACTGGGTTCCCTCAGCTTCGGTCCAGCACAGTCTGGTGTCCCTCAGCTTCGGTCCAGCACAGTCTGGGGTCCCTCAGCTTCAGTCCAGACTGGGGTCCCTCAGCTTAGGTCCAGCACAGTCTGGGGTCCCTCAGCTCCAGTCCAGTCCAGTCTGGTGTCTCTCAGCTCCGGTGCAGTCCAGTCTGGTGTCTCTCAGCTCCGGTCCAGTCCAGTCTGGTGTCCCTAGGCTCCAGTCCAGTCCAGTCTGGTGTCCCTCAGTTCCTGTCCAGTTCAGTCTGGGGCCCCTCAGCTTCAGTGCAGTCCAGTCTGGCGTCCCTCAGCTCCACTCCAGTCCAGTCCAGTCCAGTCCAGTCCAGATCTTAGCTGGCACAGAACCAGGAAAGGAACCTGGAAAGAATATTGTTATTGCAGGTGTGAGGGACACAGACACAGACGTCACCATGACATCAAACAGCAAGAGGAGACTCCTCCTTGAATCACAGACATGACCGGGCGGCGCCCCCCTGTCTGCTCACCTGCACCTCCTCTTCCTCTACTTGTCCTTCCCGGCATCCTGCTCCTCCTCTCCCTCGCTCTTCCTCTCCTGACCCACGGTCTCCGCCGCCTCCATCAGCTCGTCCTGATCATCTGTCTCCACCGACACGCAGCTCAGGGACTTTAAAAAGACGCACCAGTGCTTCTGAAGCAGAGACAGGAGAGTCACGTTAAGAGTCGGACTGGACACTCCAGTACATGAACACTGCACTGAGAGAGAGAGAGGGGTTCATACAGACACACTGACTGGATACTGACTGGACACTGGACAGATGTAAAGAGAGGATCAGAGCATTACCCACCTTATTTTTCTTCTGTCTCACAGGAGGTGGTGATTGGACCTCCTCCAGCTGGAGTCCGAGGAGGGAGAGAGGGGGCAGGAGAGGGACAGGACAGGGAGAGAAAGAGAGAGACAGGTGAGTCAAGTGTCCCAAGAGTACAGAGACTCTGCTGAGATCACACTCGCAGTGATTGACACCGACACTAACCAGCCTCAGGACAGCACTGCTAGAGCACCACAACCCAGACTCAACCACATCACAGCACAGATCAAACAGCAATATCTCACACACTGGGACACACACACACAAACACAACATAAACTGGAATGCTACAGAACCTTAAACAGACAATACACACTAGCTGAATATTTGACCAAAATAAAAAATAACAAACAGAAACAGACCCTGACGAAGTACAGGCTCAGTGACCACAACCTGGCCATAGAAACTGGGCGACACAGGCAGACCTGGCTGCCCAGAGAGGACAGGCTGTGCTCCCACTGCCAGCGGGGAGAAATAGAGACAGAGGTGCACTTCCTACTGCACTGTGACAGATACTCTGGGATTAGAGAAACATTCTTCCCGAAATTCAGAAATCTAATCCCAGAGTTCCCACACCTGCCAGAATCACAACGGGTCCCAATCCTACTGGGAGAGGGAGGAGTGAACTCAGTTGATCTGGCAGCCCAGTATGTGATCTCCTGTCACAGCCTGAGGAACAGTGAGTCTGTCTCCCAATAATGCTCCAGCCGCCTACAGTATATGTCAATATTTTATAATATGTCTTTGTTGTAAATGTCTGTAACGTGTCTGCTTTACGCAGAGAGTGGCGGGGGTTGGATGTCAAGGCCTGACGATACCGTATTACGCAGAGAGTGGAGGGGTGGGATGTCAGGGCCATACGACACTTCTTTATTCAGAGAGTGGAGGGGGTGGGATGTCAGGGCTAGATGACACTGCTTTACACAGAGAGTGGAGAGGTGGGTGTCAAGGCTATACGACAGTGCTTTCCGCAGAGAGTGGTGGGGGTGTGATGTCAGGGCCATACAACAGTGCTTTACACAGAGAGTGGTGGGGGTGGGATGTCAGGGCCATATGACACTGCTTTACACAGAGAGTGGCGGGGCTAGGATGTCAGGGCCATATGACACTGCTTTACACAGAGAGTGGTGGGGGTGGGATGTCAGAGCTTGACGACACTGCTTTATGCAGAGAGTGGAGGGGTGGGATGTCAGGGCTATACGACAGTGCTTTCGGCAGAGAGTGGTGGGGGTGTGATGTCAGGGCCATATGACACTTCTTTACGCAGGGAGTGGCAGGGGTGGGATGTCAGGGCCTGACGATACTACTTTACACAGTTAGTGGTGGGGGTGGGATTTCAGGGCCATACGACACTTCTTTACGCAGAGAGTGGCAGGGCTTGACGACACTGCTTTATGCAAAAAATGGAGGGGTGGGTGTCAGGGCTATATGACAGTGCTTTCCGCAGAGAGTGGTGGCGGTGTGATGTCAGGGCCATACAGCAGTGCTTTACACAGAGAGTGGTGGGGGTGGGATGTCAGGGCCATATGACACTGCTTTACACAGAGAGTGGCGGGGGTGGGATATCAGGGCCTGACAACACAGCTTAACGCAGAGTGTGGAGGGGTGGGTGTCAGGGTTATACGGCAGTGCTTTACGCAGAGAGTGGTGGGGGAGGGATGTCAGGGCTTGACAACACTGCTTTATGTAGAGAGTGGAGGGGAGGGTTTCAGGGCCATAAGACACTGCTTTATGCAGAGAGTGGAGGGATTGGTGTCAGGGCCATATGACACTACTTTACACAGAGAGTGGCGGGAGTGGGATGTCAGGCCCTGACGATACTACTTTACGTAGACAGTGGCGGGGGTGGGATGTCAGGGCCTGACGATACTTATTTACGCAGAGAGTGGCAGGGGTGGGATGTCAGGGCCTGAAGATACTGCTTTTCGCAGAGAGCGGAGGAGGTGGGATACAACCTCTCAGTGGGGCCAGCAGGGGGCACTCACCCTGCGGTCTGTGTGGGTCTTAATGCCCCAGTGTAGTGACGGGGGACACGATCTGGCCCACCAGCGACGAGCAGGTTACCAGATCTAGACAAAGGGGGCAACTCTTAGTCGTATGAGCTTAGTCACACATCGCAGCGATTAAAAAAACAAAACAAACATATTATGTCTGTTACTAACGACTTTTTTTTCCTACATTGAAAGTCTCTTTCCCGGGTGATTTTCTAGCGCGACTGGGGCTCTTCATTTCTCCTCGGTGTCTCATCGCGGGCGGAATTGAAACAGACCACAGAAGATGGTCACACACTATATTATTATTGAGAGAAAGGCTCACTGTACCTCAGGCTGGGACAGTAGATCACACTGTATTATTATTATTAAGATAATTGAGAGTCTGGCTCACTGTTCCCCAGGCTGGGACAGGAGATCCCACACTGTATTATTATTATTGAGAGACAGGCTTACTCTCTGTTCCTCAAGCTCAGACAGGACATCACATACTGTATTATTATTGATTGACAGGCTCACTGTTCCTCAGGCTGGGACAGGAGATCACACACTGTATTATTATTATTTAGAGACAGGCTCACTGTCTGTTCCTCAGAGTTGGACAGGAGATCCCACACTGAATTATTATTTTAGAGAGACAGGCTCACTGTATGTTCCCCAGGCTGGGTCAGGAGCTCACACAGTATTATTATAATTATTGAGAGACAGTCTCACTGTCTGTTCCTCAGTCTGGGACAGGAGATCACACACTGTATTATTATTATTGAGAGACAGGCTTACTCTCTGTTCCTCAAGCTCAGACAGGACATCACATACTGTATTATTATTGATTGACAGGCTCACTGTTCCCCAGGCTGGGACAGGAGATAACACTGTATTATTATTGAGAGACAAACTCACTGTCTGTTCCTCTGGCTGGGACAGTAGATCACACTGTATTATTATTATTGAGAGTCTGGCTCACTGTTCCCCAGGCTGGGACAAGAGATCCCACACTGTATTATTATTATTTAGAGACAGACTCACTGTCTTTTCCTCGGTCTGGGACAGATGGTCACACACTGTATAATTTTTGAGACAGGCTCACTGTCTGTTCCTCAATCTGGGACAGTAGATCACATTGTATTATTATTATTAATATTATTGAGAGTCTGGCACACTGTTCCCCAGGCTGGGACAGGAGATCCCACACTGTATTATTATTATTTTGAGACAGGCTCACTGTTTGTTCCTCAGGCTGGGACAGGAGATCACACACTGTATTATTTTTATTGAGAGAGAGGCTCACTGTCTGTTCATCAGACTGGGACAGGAGATCCCACACTGAATTATTATTATTGAGAGACAGGCTTACTCTCTGTTCCTCAGGCGAAGACAGGACATCACATACTGTATTATTATTGATTGACAGGCTCATTGTTCCTCAGGCTGGGACAGGAGATCAGACACTGTATTATTATTATAGTGAGACAGGCTCACTGTATATTCCCCAGGCTGGGACAGGAGGTCATACATTATATTATTATTATAGAGAGACAGGCTCACTGTATGTTCCACAAGCTGAGACAGGAATTCACACTGTATTATTATTATTGAGAGACAGGCTCACTGTCTGTTCCTCAGGCTGGGACAGAGGATCACACACTGTATTATTATTGAGAGACAGGCTCACTGTCTGTTTCTCAGGCTGGGACAGAGGATCACACACTGTATTATTATTGAGAGACAGGCTCACTCTCTGTTCCTCAGGCTGGGACAGGAGATCACACATTGGCTTGTTATTGAGAGGCAGGCTCACTGTCTGTTCCTCAGGCTGGGACAGGAGATCACACGCTGTATTATTATTATTGAGAGACAGGCTCACTGTCTGTTTCTCAGGCTGGGACAGGAGATCACACACTGTATTACTATTATTGACAGATAGGCTCACTGTGTCTTCACTTGGGCTTGAACAGGAGATCACACACTGGATTATTATTATTGAGAGACAGGCTCACTGTCTGTTCCTCAGGCTGAGACAGGAAATCACACACTATTATTATTACTGAGAGACAGGCTTACAGTCTGTTCCTCAGGCTGGGACAGGAGATCACACACTCTATTATTATTATTGAGAGACAGGCTCACAGTCTGTTCCTCAGGCTGGGACAGTAAATCACACACTCTATTATTATTATTGAGAGACAGGCTCACTGTCTGTTCCTCAGGCTAGGGTAGGATATCACACACTGTATTATTAGTATTGAGAGAAAGCCTCAGTGTTCCCCAGGCCGGGAAAGGAGATAACACATTGTATTTTTATTATTGAGAGACAGGCTCACTGTTCCTCAGGCTGGGACAGGAGATCCCACACTGTATTATTATTATTGAGAGACAGGCTCACTGTCTGTTCCTCAGGCTGGGACAGGAGATCACAAACTGTATTATTATTATAGAGAGACCTGCTCTTTCCTGACTGTTCCTTAGGCTGGGACAGCAGATCATAATCTGCTTTATTATTATTGAGAGACTGGCTCACTCCTGTCTGTTCCTCAGGCTGGGACAGGAGATCACACACTGTATTATTATTATTGAGAGACGGGCTCACTGTCTGTTCCTCTGACTGGGGCAGGAAATGACACACTGTATAATTAGTATTGAGAGACAGGCTCAGTGTTCCCCAGGCTGGGACAGGAAATCACACACTGTATTATTATTATTGAGAGACAGGCTCACTGTCTGTTCCTCAGGCTGGGGCAGGATATCACACACTGTATTATTAGTATTGAGATACAGACTCACTGTCTGTTCCTCCTGCTGGGACTGGAGAACACACACTGTTCTATTATAACTGAGGGACATGCTCACTGTTTGTCCTTCAGACTGGGACAGGACATTCCATACTAGGTTATCATTATTGAGAGACAGGCTCGCTGTCTGTTCCTCAGGCTAGTACAGGAGATCACGCACTGTATTATTATTATTTAGATACAGGCTCACTGTGTGTTCCTCTGGCTGGGACAGTAGATCACACTGCATTATAATTATTGAGAGGCTGACTCACTGTTTCCCAAGCTGGGACAGGGGATCACACACTGTATTATTATTGAGAGACAGGCTCACTGTCTGTTCCTCTGGCTGGGGCAGGGAATCACACACTGTATTATTATTATTGAGAGACAGGCTCACTGTCTGTTCCTCAGGCTGGGACAGGAGATCACACACTGTATTATTATTGAGAGACAGGCTCACTGTCTGTTCCTCTGGCTGGGGAAGGGAATCACACACTGTATTATTAGCATTATTAAGAGACAGGCTCGCTGTCTGCTCCTCAGGCTGGGACAGGATATCACACACTGTTGTAGTGTTCTCTCACGAGGCACCAGTTCTGTAGGGGTTTGGGCATTTACTGGGACAATTATTTTTGTGGCAGTAAATCACAAAATTGATTATTTTAATGGTTTAGAATCCAACCATGCGACATAACTCAAACAATGCACACACAGGTACTAATACACGAGGATACAATATATAGAATATGCATGCAAACCTAACAGATCTTATCGTAAGGCTTAACAGAATACAAAAGATATAAATTCATTCAGTTACAAAGAGTTACACATATCAAGAGGACATAAGTATATCATTCATTTAGACCGTTTCGTAATTGAACTTGTTTACAACGTCTACATGAGATACTCAAAACAAGAACATAACCCTTAGGAATTAAATTGATATCAACTGGTTGGGAGCAGTAATGCAATAAGGTTCAATACTCACTGCCAGTGGGTCCCTTTTCTCACCGTTTCCGTAGTGCAGCGGTTATCACGTTTGCCTCACACGCGAAAAATCCCCGGTTCGAAACCGGACGGGAACAGCCTCTTTCTGTACGCTCCTGTACTTCACAGAGGTCTTGAGCGACCGGTCACATGTTCCTTTCCTTCTGAGTGACGTTCCTGCAACACTCTCCCGCTCCTCTTGGTGCGCTCATGCCGCAACACAGGAAGGCTGGAGCAGGTGGCTGTGGGCTTTGCGCACTGCCGAAATAGCTCAGCTGGGAGAGCGTTAGACTGAAGCTCTGAAGGTCCCTGGTTTGATCCCAGGTTTCGGCATTTTGTTTCATCGCGCCCTTTGTTCCTCTCTCCAGCGCCCCCTGCCTACAGTGACGCGTCCCTTTCTCAGCCCGAAACGCAAGCGAGACACCAGCAGCGGTCCCTGCAGGTTTCCGTAGTGTAGAGGCTATCACGTTCGCCTAACACGCGAAAGGTCCCCGGTTCGAGACCGGGCGGAAACAGCCTCGTTTTGCACGCTCCTGTACTTCACAGAGGTCTTGAGCGACCGGTCATTTGTTCCCAATGTATTTCCGGTGCCTTCGTGCACTCTTGTACCAAACGCACGTTCCTTCTGTACGCGGAGCCGATCATTTGCAATTGGGCTGTGCCGACAGACCAGGTCGAGCTCTGTCGGCTCAAAAGCAGCGCAGGACCTGCAAGAACAACAGAAAGATTAGCATCCAGCGGGGGCCTCTTAGTGAGCCCAAGAGCTCATCAAGAATCGGCTCCAGCAACAGGGCTGGGCGCATTGTTCCATTCTCCGCCCACTCTCGGTGTAAACAAGTCCCTCCTGGTCTCTGCTTGAAATGCACTTTCCTGCGTTTGCTTTGGTGTAACTGGCTTCCCCTGCATGGGCGAATGTGAAGAAGATCCTTAGTAAGTCATTGAAGAAAACCGAGAAGAGGTCGGAGTGGCCTCTGTCGTTCATCAACGATCCAGTCAGGCAGTACTCCTCTGTAAAGCGCCGTTCGTTCACGTCGATTGGCTTTTTTTTGCCTTCATTCGTGCGAGTAGTAAAAGCAGACGCCCCTATTCTGCCGTGACCCGGATTCGAACCGGGGTTGTTGCGGCCACAACGCAAAGTACTGACCACTATACGATCACAGCGAGTTACCGAGACACACGCGGCAGGGCGGAAAGGGCTGTGCTCTCTTCGTGTGACATAATTCGGAAAAGTCCTGACGTTGCATTTCAACTGAGCCCCAGTATACATCGACCCTTCGACACTCTGAGTGACAACTCTCTTGCGTGTTTTCTCATATTTATGTAGTTTGCTTGCATGATGCCGGGAACAGCATGGTTGTTCGCTGCCATATAGTCTAGCGGTTAGGGTTCCTGGTTTTCACCCAGGCGGTTCGACTCGGTTTTGCCTCCTGCTTTCCAAAAGATCAGCACCGTGTACGAAAGAGCCGCATTAAAACTACTCGAACGTGCAAAACGTGCGAGAAGAGGGGGCGCTTGTTTCCAACCGAAACTTCTCGCGTGTGAGACGAGCTGATCATCGCTGTGGGAGGGTTACTCTGGTAGACAGGGCTGACCTTCGGCAATAGGATTTATAGTCTCCAAGATGATATTTGCACTTTCTGGAGAGGCGATTTTCTCCACTTCAGTAGCCCGATTTCGTCGATTGCGTGGAGAGGGCTGTAGAATGTGGCGCCGCCTTTCCTGCTCCGTCCATGACAGGCGTGCTGGTCTCTGGAGAGAGAGCACGGTCCATCAGCGCACTCCAATAAAGGCACTGGAAGCAGCTAAATCGCATTGGCGAAGCTCAGCACTGGGCCGCTGGGCACGTCTTACCACCGTTTCCGTAGTGTAGTGGTTATCACGTTCGCCTCACACGCGAAAGGTCCCCGGTTCGAAACCGGGCGGGAACAGACATCTTTTGTCGCCAGGCACAAAAGGGGATTGGGGATTCGCCTAGCGCTGTGATCGAACAGACCCACTGGACCCACCTCTTAGTGTGGCGGGATCTGCACAGTGCATGTCACAGCGCATCCTGCTTTCACTTCAAGGCGCGTCCTGATGCACCCCAGTCTCCCGCGTGACAGGTGGGGACAGGTGACAGGTCCTATACTAACGAGGAAGACATCGCTCTCTCCGACCCCCGGCATCGTGTCCCGACCCACCGTGCTGGAAGCCGACGCGTGCTGTGATTCCTTTACGGAGCAGAAATGACAACCGAGGAGCCGAGAGATCATTTCAGCATTTCGCGTCTGAACGGAAAACACAAACGACCAACTCGGAATGACTTGCCTTTGACGCTTCTCAAAGCGTTCTTTGTGCATCGAACAGACCCACTCACCTCTTAGTGTGGCGGGATCTGCACAGTGCATGTCGCAGCGCTTCCTGCTTTCACTTCAATGTGCTTCCTGATGTCGAGTCGTGTGCCGTGCGGAGGCTCTGAAAGCGAGAGCAATGAAAAGGTGCACGACGCTGTGAAAGAAAACAGAGAAGTGAAAGGCAGTCATTTCTCTAAGGAGGTGAAAGAAAAGCTACTCCCCGTCGGGGAATCGAACCCCGGTCTCCCGCGTGACAGGCGGGGATACTTGCCACTATACTAACGAGGAAGACATCGCTCTCTCCAACCCCCGGCATCGTGTCCCGACCCAGCATGCTGGAAGCCGACGCGTGCTGTGATCCCTTTACGGAGCAGAAATGACAACCGAGGAGCCGAGAGATCATGTCAGCATTTCGCGTCTGAACGGAAAACACAAACGACCAACTCGGAATGACTTGCCTTTGACGCTTTTCAAAGCGTTCTTTGTGCACGACGACTGCGCCGCCTAGCAGATACAAATGGTTTGTACAACTTTGAACTAGCAAATGGAAGAGGGCTTAGCCCCCTCTCTTTTAGCCCAGGTTCGATCTGTCTCCCAGAATCACCAGGGCGCACACACACACACACACCCGTGCCGTTGAAGTGCTCTGCTTCATTTCTAAGGGCAACTCAACATTCACTCCTACCCCGAGTGCAGAAAAGACAGCATCCACAGCAACAACAGCTCAGGTCTCTGCACAGGAGCTAAGCTGCCCTCATCTCCTCTGCTCTGCGGCTCCTGCGGAGTGGAGTCCTGCCTGGAGCCGTGTTTGCAGGCGGCGGCTCCCCGCGCCCTGTCTGTGCGTCGTGTCCAAGAGCTCCTGGGAGGAAGAGAGAGCCCTCCCACTCGGGGGCTTTTCCACGGTCTGTGTGAGGAGGGGCGGGTGTGTCCAGTAGCTTATCGAGCGGAAGCCTGGGGCGGCGGAGAGCTGTGATCGTGCAGACCTTGAGGTGTCACCTCTTTGTCTGCTTTCCCGCCCCCCCTCCGCCCAAGCTCTGCTCCAAAGTAGCCCGGCAACCCCTCACACCTGCACGTGTCACAACCTAAGGTGCGGTCATGAGACACCCATGGGGTGTCGTTCTGTTCTTGCTAATTGTTTCCTGCCCGTCGCAGGCAGGAGTCCATGCGAGGAAGATGCGCTGGACAGAGCTCAGAGGGCGCAGCTGGGTGGCTTTCCTTCTGAGTGACGTTCCTGCAACACTCTCCCGCTACTCTTGGTGCGCTCATGCCACAACACAGGAAGGCTGGAGCAGGTGGCTGGGGGCGCTGCACACTGTCGAAATAGCTCAGTTGGGAGAGCGTTAGACTGAAGATCTAAAGGTCCCTGGTTCGATCCCGGGTTTCGGCATTTTGTTTCATCGCGCCCTTTGTTCCTCTCTCCAGCGCCCCCTGCCTACAGTGACGCGTCCCTTTCTCAGCCCGAAACGCAAGCGAGAAACCAGCAGCGGTCCCTGCAGGTTTCCGTAGTGTAGCGGCTATCACGTTCGCCTAACACGTGAAAGGTCCCCGGTTCGAGACCGGGCGGAAACAGCCAGCCTCGTTTTGCACGCTCCTGTACTTCACAGAGGTCTTGAGCGACCGGTCATTTGTTCCCAATGTATTTCCGGTGCCTTCGTGCACTCTTGTACCAAACGCACGTTCCTTCTGTACGCGGAGCCGATCATTTGCAATTGGGCTGTGCCGACAGACCAGGACGAGCTCTGTCGGCTCAAAAGCAGCGCAGGACCTGCAAGAACAACAGAAAGATTAGCATCCAGCGGGGGCCTCTTAGTGAGCCCAAGAGCTCATCAAGAATCGGCTCCAGCAACAGGGCTGGGCGCATTGTTCCATTCCCCGCCCACTCTCGGTGTAAACAAGTCCCTCCTGGTCTCTGCTTGAAATGCACTTTCCTGCGTTTGCTTTGGTGTAACTGGCTTCCCCTGCATGGGCGAATGTGAAGAAGATCCTTAGTAAGTCATTGAAGAAAACCGAGAAGAGGTCGGAGTGGCCTCTGTCGTTCATCAACGATCCAGTCAGGCAGTACTCCTCTGTAAAGCGCCGTTCGTTCACGTCGATTGGCTTTTTTTTGCCTTCATTCGTGCGAGTGGTAAAAGCAGACGCCCCTATTCTGCCGTGACCCGGATTCGAACCGGGGTTGTTGCGGCCACAACGCAAAGTACTGATCACTATACGATCACAGCGAGTTACCGAGACACACGCGGCAGGGCGGAAAGGGCTGTGCTCTCTTCGTGTGACATAATTCGGAAAAGTCCTGACGTTGCATTTCAACTGAGCCCCAGTATACATCGACCCTTCGACACTCTGAGTGACAACTCTCTTGCGTGTTTTCTCATATTTATGTAGTTTGCTTGCATGATGCCGGGAACAGCATGGTTGTTCGCTGCCATATAGTCTAGCGGTTAGGGTTCCTGGTTTTCACCCAGGCGGTTCGACTCGGTTTTGCCTCCTGCTTTCCAAAAGATCAGCACCGTGTATGAAAGAGCCGCATTAAAACTACTCGAACGTGCAAAACGTGCGAGAAGAGGGGGCGCTTGTTTCCAACCGAAACTTCTCGCGTGTGAGACGAGCTGATCATCGCTGTGGGAGGGTTACTCTGGTAGACAGGGCTGACCTTCGGCAATAGGATTTATAGTCTCCAAGATGATATTTGCACTTTCTGGAGAGGCGATTTTCTCCACTTCAGTAGCCCGATTTCGTCGATTGCGTGGAGAGGGCTGTAGAATGTGGCGCCGCCTTTCCTGCTCCGTCCATGACAGGCGTGCTGGTCTCTGGAGAGAGAGCACGGTCCATCAGCGCACTCCAATAAAGGCACTGGAAGCAGCTGAATCGCATTGGCGAAGCTCAGCGCTGGGCCGCTGGGCACATCTTACCACCGTTTCCGTAGTGTAGTGGTTATCGCGTTCGCCTCACACGCGAAAGGTCCCCGGTTCGAAACCGGGCGGAAACAGACATCTTTTGTCGCCAAGCACAAAAGGGGATTGGGGATTCGCCTAGCGCTGTGATCGAACAGACCCACTGGACCCACCTCTTAGTGTGGCGGGATCTGCACAGTGCATGTCACAGCGCATCCTGCTTTCACTTCAATCCGCGTCCTGATGTACCCCAGTCTCCCGCGTGACAGGTGGGGACAGGTGACAGGTCCTATACTAACGAGGAAGACATCGCTCTCTCCGACCCCCGGCATCGTGTCCCGACCCACCGTGCTGGAAGCCGACGCGTGCTGTGATTCCTTTACGGAGCAGAAATGACAACCGAGGAGCCGAGAGATCATTTCAGCATTTCGCGTCTGAACGGAAAACACAAACGACCAACTCGGAATGACTTGCCTTTGACGCTTCTCAAAGCGTTCTTTGTGCACCACGACTGCGCCGCCTAGCAGCAACAGGGGTTTATGGCAGGAAAGGGGGTTTACTGATTATGATTCCAGATGTGAGGGGGCATAATCTTAAACTGACCATTTGGCCAGGGTCTCTTAACTGGACAAATACCATGACCCCCCCTTACCATAACACCGAATGACGTCTGAAGCAGCAAGGAAGGACTATATAACCTAAAAGTTTGTACCGGCACATCGAACAATACTTCCGTTTTGTTGTTTCTTGCGGGAAACAAGACTTCGGCTTTATTGTTTCTTGCGTGCAATACACTCATCTGTTTTACTTCATCTCGGGATCCAGAACCTTATTCCTTCTGTTACAACAAATTTGGCGTAGTTGGCGGATGCTCCAGAAGGCGCAGAACTTCCCATCCGCAGGAGAGACGGTCAGCGCTCACATTACTAAGAGGTAAGGACTCCTCTTTTTTTAAAAAACAAGTCCCGACTCTCTCTGATCGATTGGGAAGTCTCTGCTCCCTGCGAGAATCGCCTGAGATGACGGAGTAAACGTGAGTTCCTGAATTCCTCTGGCCCGGGGAAGACACCGGTGTATGTAATGGGTGGTTTGCTGTAAGCCCAGAATTTGGTCTGGCAGGCGGTCCGCGGTATTGTGTACAGGCGTTCGAAGCTGGTGTAGGCGTCCCACACTGACAGATTGAAGAAACTGAGTCTCTTTAGTCTGAAGGGAGTGTCTCACACTGACAGGCTGGAGGAACTGAGTCTCTTTAGTCTGAAGGGAGTGTCTCACACTGACAGATTGAAGAAACTGAGTCTCTTTAGTCTGAAGGGAGTGTCTCACACTGACAGGCCGGAGGAACTGAGTCTCTTTAGTCTGAAGGGGGTGTCTCACACTGACAGGCCGGAGGAACTGAGTCTCTTTAGTCTGAAGGGAGTGAACCCAGGTGCCCTGTGCTGAGCCAGGATCAGGGTGGAGTGGCGATTGCCATGATCCGGCGAGCACAAAGCTTCATCAGCTGCCCTTTGCCACAGGAGGTAAGAGGATGTCCAGTGATGACGTGCTTCCCTGTCCGTCGTGGCAGTGAACAGGTCCTGGTTACAGGACCTCTAAAAAAGGAAATAAAGACTGAAATCAGATCCGACCCACCATGCTGCCACGGCGACGGTGCTCTGCCCAGTGAAAGTGGCAGCCTGTCCCTGGACTGTGGGTGGAAACTGGAGCACCTGGAGGAAACCCCCACAGACCAGGGAGAGAACATGGAAACTCCACACAGACAGCACCCACACCCCAGGTCCAGCACTGTGAAGCATGCCCGACGATGCGGAAGGGCTTTTACAAATGAGTGTGTAACTCACGCTGGTGCCCAGGATGGCCTGCTACCGGAACGCAACCTAATTTTCTTCATGCAGTTTGTTCGAAGCGGTTCACAGGAGCTGGAGGTGAGGACTGAGCTGGGGTCCAGTGTGCGAGAGTGACTGCTGATGTCACGTGTGTGTGTGTGTGTGTGTGTCTGGATCATTGTGAGCACCATCAGGTTTGTGTATTTGTTTAAACAAGAGGACGTCTCTGTACGGGTCTGACTCTGTGTGAAGGTGCAGCTCTAACTGTGTCTATCTCTCTAGCTGTGAGCGCCTGTCTATCTCTACAATGCATGAGGGGCTAAATCTGCCTCCGAGAACCCGACTTTTCAGAAGAAAAATCTATGAAAAGGCACGGCCTGGCCCTCTTCTCTTGCTCCCGATATATAACACACTGGGGGATGAAGCTGGTGTCTTCAGCTGTAACCCTAGCTATTTATGCAAACAGCTCTTTTATGAAAAGCAGCTCTAGGCCTAGACAAGAGGAACAGATAAAACAAATCTTGGACTTATGACTTATTCAAAGCAGACTGAGTGCTGCTATACTGTATGTAGGAGCCAGAGATGAAGAATGAGCTATTTAAGGAAATCAGGAGTGTGAGGGAGGGACTGTGTGCTTTTCCTCCCAAAAGAGAAGACTTGTGGTTCTTTATGCTTTTCTGCACAGGCTGCCAACGTTTGGGTTCTTGGTTTGAATGCTCGAGTTGTCAGGCTGGCGTTTTTAGTTCCTGTTGGAGCCCATAATTGTGAACAAGGCGCTTTAGGACGTCTCTGTGCGGGTGTGTGTTTGTAATGACGTGTGTGTGCCTCTCTGTTTCAGTATAAAAAATGCATTTAAGACATTCAGCCTTTTCATGTTCCTAATATTCTTTCTTTCTCGACAATAATAACTAAGGTGGCTGCTGGAAGAGGTGTTAATGGGGCCAGCAGGGGGTGCTCACCCTGCGGTCTGTGTGGGTCCTAATGCCCCAGTCTAGTGATGTGGACACTGGACTGTAAACTGGCGCCGTCCTTCGGATGAGACGTAAAACCGAGGTCCTGACTCTCTGTGGGCATTAAAAATCCCAGGGTGTTTCTCGAAAAGAGTAGGGGTTTTACCCCAGTGTCCTGGCCAAATTTCCCATTGACCCTTACCAATCATGGCCTCCTAAAAACCCCCATTTATGAATTGGCTTCATTACTCTGCTCTCCTCCCCACTGATAGCTGGTGTGTGGGGAGCGTTCTGGCGCACTATGGCTGCCGTCGCATCATCCAGGTGGATGCTGCACATTGGTGGTGGTGGAGGGGAGTCCCCATGTCCTGCAAAGCGCTTTGAGTGGAGTGTCCAGAAAAGCACTATATAAGTGTAAGCAATTATTATTCATTATAAAGTAATAAGTCAATTTTTTCTCACCCCTCCATTGCAAGGCATACACAACACAAACACCAGGAACAATTATCTCAGAGCCAGTTAACCTCCCAGAAGAAATAAAAGGTGTTAAAAGTAAGTATCTCCTTTAGGTGAGGACAGACTGGATCAAACAAAAACAACATTTGAAGTGAATTGCAAATGTATTGAGTTGTGATGCAACTGTAACTTGAACCTAACATGACTGGGGCGTGCATTTTTGAAATTGCATTTTCACAGCTGAAATACAAAATGAAGCTGATCGCAGTCCAAACTCAAGGTATTGTTGTAAAACTAAATATTCAACATGTTTCTACCTGTCCCTTTTCAGCTCACTCAGAAGTCCACAGCCTGCAGCCTGGTGCCTCTCTGTCTCTCTCCCTCCACACTGCTGGTCCAGTGGAGGTGCTGTTTGATCCTGCAGGATCTGTCCAGTCTCGTATAGTCTTACTGAGCAGCGCAGGGCTCCCTGGCCCCAGGTACGAACAGTGAGTGTCAGTGCAGAACAGCTCTCTGACACTCCGCTCCCTCACTCCAGCTGATCAGGGCAACTACACAGTGAGGGACCTTAAGGGAAGCAGTATCAGCACTGTGATCGTCACTGTGGGTGGTAAGCAGGTCTACAGTAGGGCTCTATATTCTTGACAGAGTGTGTTCTTATATCATCCTCTGTCCTGATTGTCTTTCAGCTCATAGAAACACTGTCACCCTGCAGCCTGAAGCCTCTCTGTCTGTCCCTCCGTTCACTGGAGAGCCAGTGGAGGTGCTGTTTGATCCTGCAGGAGGTGGAAACTGGACCTCAGTGTGTTCTGTCCAGAACAGCACAGCCAGCTGTGTCCCCCAGTACAGTTTTTTTCTATTTTTGATGATTAGCCATATGTTGATTACAATATTGTACATAATGTATAATTTGAACTCGATATTTTTCAGGAGTGAATGATTGTAAATTTTCAGAATAAATTTCGAAACCAAATTATTGTCCCTCGATCTCTGTCTCTCTCACCCTGCTGTCTGTCTGTCCCTGCCTCTCTGTCTCTCTCTTTCAGCCCCGTCTGTCAGTCTGTCTGTCCCTCGATCTCTGTCTCTCTCTCTCTCCTTCCTCTCTCTCTCTCGGTTTGTTTGTCCCTCAATCTCAATCTTTCTCTTTGCCCGCTGTCTTTCTGTGCCTTCATCTTTGTCTCTCTCTCTCCTTCCTTTCTGTCTGTCACTCTGTCTGTCCTGCGTTGTCCCAGCTGGGCCTGTCTCCCCGGCTCTCTGCCTTCAGCTCTGTTCGCCGATGTCCCACCAGCCCGTCTCTCTCTCAGCCTGTCTCTTGACTTGCAGGAGGAAGAGGAGGTGGAGACAGCTCCTCCGGCAGGAGAGAGGAAGGAGGTCAGTGCTGGTCCCACCCTGCCTCCTGTCCTGTCTGTGGTGGAGTTTTGCCGTCTTGTCTGTCCCTGGTTCTCAGTGTCTCTCTCTCTTTCAGCCCTGTCTGTCAGTGTCTCTGTCCTCAGTGTGTCTCTCTCCTCCTCCTCTCTGTCCTGTGGTGTCCAGTCAGTGTGTCTCTCTCCTCCTCCTCTCTGTCCTGTGGTGTCCAGTCAGTATGTCTCTCTCCTCCTCCTCTCTGTCCTGTGGTGGGTATGCTTTATATAGGCAGTGTGTCTCTCTCCTCCTCCTCTCTGTCCTGTGGTGTCCAGGCAGTGTGTCTCTCTACTCCTCCTCCTCTCTGTCCTGTGGTGTACAGTGGGTCAGTATTAGTGGGCTACACCCAGGCTCACTCACCGCGAGTGTGATCTCAGCAGAGTCTCTGTGCTCTTGGGACACTTGACTCACCTGTCTCTCTCTTCCTCTCCCTGTGCTGTCCCTCTCCTGCCCCCTCTCTCCCTCCTCGGACTCCAGCTGGAGGAGGTCCAATCACCACCTCCTGTGAGACAGAAGAAAAAGAAGGTGGGTAATGCTCTGATCCTCTCTTTACTCTTGTCCAGTGTCCAGTCAGTGTCCAGTCAGTGTGTCTGTATGAACCCCTCTCTCTCTCAGTGCAGTGTTCATGTACTGGAGTGTCCAGTCAGTGTATCTGTATGAACCCCTCTCTCTCAGTGCAGTGTTCATGTACTGGAGTGTCCAGTCAGTGTGTCTGTATGAACCCCTCTCTCTCAGTGCAGTGTTCATGTACTGGAGTGTCCAGTCAGTGTGTCTGTGTGAACCCCTCTCTCTCTCTCTCAGTGCAGTGTTCATGTACTGGAGTGTCCAGTCAGTGTGTCTGTATGAACCCCTCTCTCTCTAAGTGCAGTGTTCATGTCCTGGAGTGTCCAGTCCGACTCTTAACGTGACTCTCCTGTCTCTGCTTCAGAAGCGCTGGTGGGTCTTTTTCAACTCCCTGAGCTGCGTGTCGGTGGAGACAGGTGATCAGGACGAGCCGATGGAGGCGGTGGAGACCGTGGGTCAGGAGAGGAAGAGCGAGGGAGAGGAGGAGCAGGCTGCCGGGAAGGACAAGAAGAGGAAGTGCAGGTGAGCAGACAGGGGGGCGCCGCCCGGTCGTGTCTGTGATTCAAGGAAGAGTCTCCTCTTGCTGTTTGATGTCATGGTGACGTCTGTGTCTGTGTCCCTCACACCTGCAATAACAATATTCTTTCCAGGTTCCTTTCCTGGTTCTGTGCCTGATAAGATCTGGACTGGACTGGACTGGACTGGACTGGACCGGAGCTGAGGGACACCGGACGACTGGACTGGAGCCTAGGGACACCAGGCTGGACTGGACCGGAGCTGAGAGACACCAGACTGTGCTGGACCGAAGCTGAGGGACCCCAGACTGTGCTGGACTGAAGCTGAGGGACCCCAGACTGTGCTGGACCGAAGCTGAGGGACCTCAGACTGTGCTGGACCGAAGCTGAGGGACCCCATTCTTTGCTGGACTGAAGCTGAGGGACCCCAGACTGGACTGGACCGGAGCTGAGGGGCCCCAGACTGGACTGGACCAAAGCTGAGGGACACCAGACTGTGCTGGACCGAAGCTGAGGAACCCCAGACTGTGCTGGACCGAAGCTGAGGGACCCCAGACTGTGCTGGACTGAAGCTGAGGGACCCCAGACTGTGCTGGACCGAAGCTGAGGGACCTCAGACTGTGCTGGACCGAAGCTGAGGGACCCCATTCTTTGCTGGACTGAAGCTGAGGGACCCCAGACTGGACTGGACCGGAGCTGAGGGGCCCCAGACTGGACTGGACCAAAGCTGAGGGACCCCAGTCTGTGCTGGACCGAAGCTGAGGGACCCCAGTCTGGACTGCACTGGAGCTGAGGGACACCAGACTGGACTGGAGCTGAGGGGCCCCAGACTGGACTGGACTGGAGCTGAGGGGCCCCAGACTGGACTGGACTGGAGCTGAGGGGCCCCAGACTGGACTGGACTGAAGCTGAGGGACCCCAGACCCCAGTCTGGACTGAAGCTGAGGGACCCCAGTCTGGACTGAAGCTGAGGGGCCCCAGACTGGACTGGACTGGAGCTGAGGGGCCCCAGACTGGACTGGACTGGAGCTGAGGGGCCCCAGACTGGACTGGACTGAAGCTGAGGGACCCCAGACCCCAGTCTGGACTGAAGCTGAGGGACCCCAGTCTGGACTGAAGCTGAGGGGCCCCAGACTGGACTGGACTGAAGTTGCGGGGCCCCAGACCGGACTGGACTGAAACTGAGGGACCCCAGACCCCAGTCTGGACTGATGCTGAGGGACCCCAGACTGGACTGTGGAAAACTTTCACATTATCTCCACCTGAGTCCTCAGACCGTCTGCATAAGATCTGGACTGGACTGTGCTGGACCGGAGCTGAGGGGCCCCAGACTGTGCTGGACCGGAGCTGAGGGGCCCCAGACTGTGCTGGACCTAACCTGAGGGTCCCCAGACTGGACTTAATCTGTATTGTAATTTTTGTTCTTTTGTTAAACATCAATAAAAAAAAAAAATCTGTTCAGCTTTTGGTTTTTTCCCTCCCCCCCCACCGAAACGAACGAACAGAGTCTGTCCTTCTCTTTCATCCCGGAGAGTTTGTGGTTGACGGATTGAGGCCGAGAGCCCTCGTCGTCGGCGTGCCACCAGTTGGCGGGGATATAGCAGGGGGGGCATCGTGTCCAATACTCCTTGAAACGAGACAGATTTCAAGCCACCTCCGTCTGAAGAGAAGGAAGTCGACCACGAAGTCCAGGGTGTCCTAGGAAGCTCTTTAGCCATCGTTTGCCCAGCAGCCATCTCACCCTGCAGCTCCCAGCTGGCAGCCCCCTCCCCACTGGAGCCCAGCAGGTGGGAGCCTGGTCAGTACCTGGAGGGGAGACTCCTGGGAAAAACTGAGGTTGCTGCTGGGAGAGGTGTTAGTAGGGCCAGCAGGGGGCGCTCACCCTGCGGACTGTGTGGGTCCTTATGCCCCAGTATAGTGACGGGGGACACTGGACTGTAAACAGGCGCCGTCCTTCGGATGAGACGTCAAACCGAGGTCCTGACTCTCTGTGCTCATTAACAATCCCGGGGTGTTTCTGGAGAAGAGTAGGGGTGTTACCCCAGTGTCCTGGCCTGATTCCCCCCATGGTCTTGACCCATGATTGCCTCCTAATCACCCCCCCTCTCTGAACTGGCTCCATCCCTCTGCTCTCCTCCCCACTGAGAGCTGCTGTGTGCTGAGCGGACTGGAGCATCATCCAGGTGGGGGCTGCACACTGGGGGGGCTGGAGGGGATCCCCCTGACCTGGGAAGAGCCATGAGTGGAGGGTCCAGACTTATTAATTATTATTATTATTCGTGCTGCACTGGGCTTCAGTCCTGGCAGTGAGAGGGGGACTCTGTGATCAGGACAGATACTTATGACTGTATAATAATACACGATAGAAATGGAACACAGGGTAGCGCTGTAGTCTCTTCGAAACGTTTTGAACTGCCAGAAGAAGTTTTCACAACCCGGACTCATGAAGGTACAGGTCTTCTCCCTTCGGCCGGAGCAAGGTGTATCGTGTCCTGGTGATTTCTCCCGTTTCGAATGGAGTTTAATGTCGCATTTCTACTTTATTAGAGAGAGGCACTGAACTTTGGGGAACGTGACATCCACCCAGTATTACTAGTAGGTTGATAAATATAAATGTTCTTTTTCCCCCCGTATTATACCTCGCGAAATATAATATGTGTGTGTGTCCTGTGATGGACTGGTGTCCTGTCCAGGGTGTGTGAGTGTGTGTGTCTGTGTGTCCTGTGATGGACAGATGGTACCCAGCCTGGACACCCATGAGACATCGGCTGTGATGGACTGGTATCCTGTGAAGGACTGGTGTCCTGTCCAGGGTGTGTGTGTGTCCTGTGATGGACTGGTGGATCACAATATTAATTCTCCTCCTTGATTCCCTCCTTCATCGCCAGAGTGAAAGCGGGACACGGCAGTAAAAGCTCAGCCCTGCGGGTGGTGGTCCTCTCGACCCCACGGGGGGGTTATGTTCACGTCCCGCTGGGAATCGCACCGACGCGGTGGAGTTCGTGAACGTCCCAGACACCAAGAAAACGAGAGAGAGAAAAAAGGTCGTTTTCGGGGTTCAAGAAGCAACCCCGAGATTCAGGGAGTTTCCCCGCTGAGCTTACTCTGCCGAAAACACGCAGGTTTTATTTTTTTCCCGTGCCCCCCCCCTCACACAGGCCGTTTCTGTAGCGTGAAGTTGTGTTTTTTTGCGCAGCGGTCGGTGAGGGGCGAAATTGTATTTATTTTTTTCCCACGGTTTGAAACAGAAACAGCCGGGTGGTGTTGTAGAGAGGTCGACGTGCCTGGTTTTCCTCGTCTGCGAAGCCCGTTTTTTTTTTGGGGGGGGGGGGGGGTCGTGAGGTCCCACGCAGCGCTCGGAAAAGAAAATGGCGTTTCTTTTCCCCGCAGGACGGGGGGGTACCCGTGTTTTTTGGACGTGGCGTGGCCCGAAATTTCCGCCCTTGGGCGCTAGAGGGGAGTGGAGGTTGGTCTTTCTTTGATTTGGGGTTCGGGGGGGATGCTAATTTCACTGAACCAAACCCCACGGAAACTCGTGTTGGACGTGGTGGTGCTGAATGCGCCCTTGACGTGATTTTGTCTTTAAATTCAAGTGCAGCTTTTGTAACCCTTGGGCCGGAAACAGCTGGACCCGTTTCCCCTGCCTGTCCGAGGTGGTGACTACCGGGGTCGTACAGGGACACCCGGCTGGGTGCGACGTCACGGAGGCGTCACAATGAGCCGCCTGACGTCACAGAGCGGCGGCTTCTCTCCAGACACAGCTGGGTGAGCTCCTCCAGTCAGGACAGGAGGCTCTACTGTACACAGAGAGTGGCGGGGGTGTGGAACAAAGCTGATACCCTGGCTCCTCTCCAGACACAACTGGGTGAGCTCCTCCAGTCAGGACAGGAGGCTCTACTGTACACAGAGGGTGGCGGGGGTGTGGAACAAAGCTGATACCCTGGCTTCTCTCAGGACACAGCTGGGTGAGGTCCTCCAGTCAGGACAGGAGGCTCTTCTGTACACAGAGGGGGGCGGGGGTGGGGAACAAGCCGCCCAGCTGTGTGGCTCCGCCCCCTCCCCTCCGCTCTGTGACTCTGCTTGTCTCGGCAGGACGATGGACCGACAGAGATGCCTCACGGCCGTGCACGGTCGCAGCAGGACCCGGGCCCGGCGAGGCGTCATAAGTCCACCCCTCCCGCCCACCATCCAGCGTCCAGCGTCCAGCCCTCCTCCGACTGGCCTCTCCGCCCCCAGCAGCGCTCGCTGTATTATAATAATAATAATAATAAACTTCACCGATAGAGCACCTTTCACACACATAGCAACGCAAAGCGCTTGACAGACCAGGTCTCACGGTAACACCTCCAGACGAGGAGAGACACTCCCAGTGGTGATCTTGACTGAGGACACGCCTCGGCTCAAGAGACAGGGTCGCAGGTCCATTATAGCCTTCTGAGAGCACAGATTGCCTCTGAACGTCCCACACTCTTCCTGGACACACTGTAGAGACTCACCTGTCCAGACTCTTACTGGACACATTGTACACACTCACCTGTCCACACTCTCACTGGACACACTGTAGAGACTGCCCAAGGCCCCTAGTCGCGACACGACTGGGCTGGGCTATTTGGTCAGAGCTGTCTCGGAGATGGGCTGTTTGGCGTCTTCACAGGTCACACCGGTCAGGCCCGGTGCTTTTCCGTAAGTCTGACCCAGTCGCCTTCCGCGAAACTGGACCGGCCGCCCTGTGGTGGGCCCGGTGCCCCACATCTACCCTACAGCTCCCCCCACTGACCCCTAAACTCCCGATACCCTACAGCTCCCCACACTGACCCCTAAACTCCCGATACCCTACAGCTCCCCACACTGACCCCTAAACCCGATACCCTACAGCTCCCCACTCTGACCCCTAAACTCCCGATACCCTACAGCTCCCCACACTGACCCCTAAACTCCCGATACCCTACAGCTCTCCACTCTGACCCCTAAACTCCCGATACCCTACAGCCCCCCACACTGACCCCTAAACTCCCGATACCCTACAGCTCCCCACACTGACCACTAAACTCCCGATACCCTACAGCTCCCCACACTGACCCCTAAACTCCCGATACCCTACAGCTCCCCACACTGACCCCTAAACTCCCGATACCCTACAGCTCTCCACACTGACCCCTAAACTCCCGATACCCTACAGCTCCCCACTCTGACCCCCACAGTCCTGATGGCCGAGAGGTCTCTGCTTGCTGTAGTGATTGAGTGAGCTCTGTGGACCTGACCTCTGTCTTGTGTCCTCGTTTCCAGCGTCTCCTAGTGGTCCGGCATTTCACACGACCTGAAGGTGAGATCTGGGGAGGAGACAGAGCACCCCCTAACACCCCTGAGCTGGGTTACAGGGTAAGACAGCTTCTTACTGTTGGACACACCTGTCCACACTCTTACTGGACACACTGGACACACTCGCCTGTCCAGACTCTTACTGTCCACACTCACCTGTCCAGACTCTCACTGGACACACTGTCCACACTCACCTGTCCACACTCACTGGACACACTGTCCACTCTCACCTGTCCAAACTCTCACTGGACACACTGTCCACACTCACCTGTCCACACTCACTGGACACACTGTCCACTCTCACCTGTCCAAACTCTCACTGGACACACTGTACACACTCACCTGTCCACACTCACTGGACACACTGTTCACTCTCACCTGTCCACACTCTCAGTGGACACACTGTACACACTCACCTGTCCAGACTCTTACTGGACACACTGTACACACTCACCTGTCCGGACTCTTACTGGACACACTGTACACACTCACCTGTCCAAACTCTCAGTGGACACACTGTACACACTCACCTGTCCAGACTCTTACTGGACACACTGGACATACTCACCTGTCCAGGCATAGTCTCTGCTCCTCATCCCCCCTGCGTTGTGTTTCCCCCTCTCCCCGCTGGACAGAATCCTGTGGTGTCTTCGTGCTTCCCCGAGCTCGTCCAGAAGCTGGAGAGGGCGGCCGAGCTGCAGCTGGAGCTCCCGGGGTCGCCCGACTCGTTCCGCTCGGTGTCCCCCCCCTCCTCGCCCGAGAGCCCCCCCCGCTCCCCGCCCCCGGCCCCCCCCTCCGGCCCCCTCAGGCCCCTGACCGCCCCGCCCCGCCGCCCCCCCTTCCTCGCCGCCATGCCCCTCGAGCCCCCCCTGCTGCCCGGGGCGGTGCCCCTGCCCCTGCCCCTGCCCCCGCCCGTCCTGCCCCCCATCGCCCGCCCGGCCCCGCCAGGCCCCGCCTGGGGCTCCCCGGTGCGGAGGGCAAGGAGAGAGGCTGAGATGTCTGACGAGGCAAGTGGGGCAGAGTCTGTCCGTCTGTCCGTCTGTCCTTCTGTCCATCTGTCTGTCTGTCCTTCTGTCCATCTGTCTTTCTGTCCTTTTCTGTCTTTCTGTCCATCAGTCCATATGTCCTTTTCTCTGTCTCTGTCATCTGTCCATCTGCACTTCTCTCTTTCTGTCTTTCTGTCCTTCTGTCTGAGTCTCTGTGTCTGTCCCTCTCTCCCTGTCTCTCTCCCTCTCTCTTTCCATGTCTCCCTGCTCTCTGTCTGTCCAGCATTGTCCCAGCTGGGCCTGTCTCCCTGTGTCTCTCCGTGTGTCTCCCTGCTCTCTGTCTGTCCTGCGTTGTCCCAGCTGGGTCTCCCTCCCTCCTCTCTCTCTCCGTGTGTCTCCCTGCTCTCTGTCTGTCCTGCGTTGTCCCAGCTGGGTCTCTCTCCCTGTGTCTCTCCGTGTGTCTCCCTGCTCTCTGTCTGTCCTGCGTTGTCCCAGCTGGGCCCTGTCTCCCTGTGTCTCTCCGTGTGTCTCCCTGCTCTCTGTCTGTCCTGCATTGTCCCAGCTGGGTCTCTCTCCCTGTGTCTCTTCGTGTGTCTCCCTGTCTGTCCTCTCTGTCTGTCCTGCGTTGTCCCAGCTGGGCCTGTCTCCCCGGCTCTCTGCCTTCAGCTCTGTTCGCCGATTTCCCGCCAGCCCGTCTCTCTCTTAGCCTGTCTCTTGACTTGCAGGAGGAAGAGGAGGTGGAGACAGCTCCTCCGGCAGGAGAGAGGAAGGAGGTCAGTGCTGGTCCCACCCTGCCTCCTGTCCTGTCTGTGGTGGAGTTTCGCCGTCTTGTCTGTCCCTGGGTCTCAGTGTCTCTCTCTCTTTCAGCCCTGTCTGTCAGTGTCTCTCTCGGCCTGCTGTCTGTCTGTCCCTGCCTCTCTGTCTCTCTCTCTTTCAGCCCTGTCTGTCAGTCTGTCTGTCCCTCGATCTCAGTGTCTCTCTCTCGGCCTACTGTCTGTTTGTCCCTGCCTCTCTGTCTCTCTCTCTTTCAGCCCTGTCTGTCAGTGTCTCTCTCCTCCTCCTCTCTGTCCTCAGTGTGTCTCTCTCCTCCTCCACTCTGTCCTGTGGTGTCCAGGCAGTTTGTCTCTCTCCTCCTCCTCCTCTCTGTCCTATGGTGTCCAGTGGGTCAGTATTAGTGGGCTACACCCAGGCTCACTCACTGCGAGTGTGATCTCAGCAGAGTCTCTGTACTCTTGGGACACTTGACTCACCTGTCTCTCTCTTTCTCTCCCTGTGCTGTCCCTCTCCTGCCCCCTCTCTCCCTCCTCGGACTCCAGCTGGAGGAGGTCCAATCACCACCTCCTGTGAGACAGAAGAAAAATAAGGTGGGTAATGCTCTGATCCTCTCTTTACTCCTGTCCAGTGTCCAGTCAGTGTCCAGTCAGTGTCTCTGTATGAACCCCTCTCTCTCTCTCAGTGCAGTGTTCATGTACTGGAGTTTCCAGTCAGTGTGTCTGTATGAACCCCTCTCTCTCTCAGTGCAGTGTTCATGTACTGGAGTGTCCAGTTAGTGTGTCTGTATGAACCCCTCTCTCTCTCAGTGCAGTGTTCATGTACTGGAGTGTCCAGTCAGTCAGGGTGTCTGTGTGAACCCCTCTCTCTCTCAGTGCAGTGTTCATGTCCTGGAGGGTCCAGTCGTGTGTCTGTATGAACCCCTCTCTCTCTCTCAGTGCAGTGTTCATGTCCTGGAGTGTCCAGTCCGACTCTTAATGTGACTCTCCTGTCTCTGCTTCAGAAGCGCCGATGCGCCTTTTTAAAGTCCCTGAGCTGCGTGTCGGTGGAGACAGAAGATCAGGACGAGCCGATGGAGGCGGCGGAGACCGTAGCTCAGGAGAGGAAGAGCGAGGGAGAGGAGGAGCAGGCTGCCGGGAAGGACAAGAAGAGGAAGAGGAGGTGCAGGTGAGCAGACAGGGGGGCGCCGCCCGGTCGTGTCTGTGATTCAAGGAGGAGTCTCCTCTTGCTGTTTGATGTCATGGTGACGTCTGTGTCTGTGTCCCTCACACCTGCAATAACAATATTCTTTCCAGGTTCCTTTCCTGGTTCTGTGCCTGCTAAGATCTGGACTGGACTGGACTGGACTGGACTGGAGCTGAGGGACACCAGACGACTGGACTGGAGCTGAGGGACCCCAGACTGTGCTGGACCGAAGCTGAGGGACCCCAGTCTGGACTGAAGCTGAGGGACCCCAGACTGTGCTGGACCGAAGCTGAGGGACCCCAGACTGTGCTGGACCGAAGCTGAGGGACCCCAGACTGGACTGGACCGAAGCTGAGGGACCCCAGTCTGGACTGCACTGGAGCTGAGGGACACCAGACTGGACTGGACTGGAGCTGAGGGACACCAGACTGGACTGGACTTTTGTAAAGCATCAATAAAATGTTTTTAAAAAAAATCTGTTTAGCTTTTGGTTTTTTCCCTCCCCCCCCCCCAAGGTTGCTGCTGGGAGAGGTGTGAGTGGGGCCGGCAGGGGGCGCTCTCACCCTGTGGTCTGTGTGAGTCCTGATGCCCCAGTATAGTGAGGGGGGACACTGGACTGTAAACAGGCGCTGTCCTTCGGATGAGACGTCAAACCGAGGTCCTAACTCTCTGTGCTCATTAACAATCCCGGGGTGTCTCTGGAGAAGAGTAGGGGTGTTACCCCAGTGTCCTGGCCTGATTCCCCCCATGGTCTTGACCCATGATTGCCTCCTAATCACCCCCCCTCTCTGAACTGGCTCCATCCCTCTGCTCTCCTCCCCACTGAGAGCTGCTGTGTGCTGAGCGGACTGGAGCATCATCCAGGTGGGGGTTGCACACTGGGGGGGCTGGAGGGGATCACCCTGACCTGGGAGGAGCTCTGAGGGGAGGGTCCAGACTTATTAATTATTATTATTATTGGTGCTGCACTGGGCTTAAGTCCTGGTAGTGAGAGGGGGACTCTGTGATCAGGACAGATACTTATGACTGTATAATAATACACGATAGAAATGGAAAACAGGGTAGCGCTGTAGTCTCTTCGAAACGTTTTGAACTGCCAGAAGAAGTTTTCACAACCCGGACTCGTGAAGGTACAGGTCTTCTCCCATCGTCCGGAGCAAGGTGAGAGGCCACCCCCTCGGGGCGCAGTATCCCCGATGCACCCCCCCACCACCACCCAAAACGACACACACTTCTGTGACGATTGGGAGACCCCGGTTCGACCAGCCCCTGCGGTGGAGGAAACAACCCGCTGGAGAGAACACGCAGACTCCACACAGAAGGGTCACCTCGGCATTTATTCCAACAGCAAAACAACACCAGAGAAAAACGGTCTCCGAAAGAGAAGCGTACACCGGGAAAGACATGACGGGGTCATTACAAATGGGAATAGGAGTTCTTTTTTTCTTTTTTTTTCCGGACATCAGTTGTATCGTTTCCTGGTGATTTCTCCCGTTTCGAACGGAGTTTAATGTTGCGTTTCTACTTTATTAGAGAGAGGCACTGAACTTTGGGGAACGTGACATCTACCCAGTATTACTAGTAGATTGATAAATATAAATGTTCTTTTCCCCCCCGTATTATACCTCGCGAAATATAACGATGGCCAACTCCTTAAGTCGAAATTTAAACCCTTTTCACGCTACAAGACTCCGGACGTTTCCTTTTTTGTCCTCTTTGGCCTCCAAAATAAAAAAAACTGGGATCCATCATGGCGTTTCCAAATTAAAACGTCAACCACTTTTCGGGCTTTCGTGCTGTCCATGATGAAACCGTCATGGTTCTGTAAGGATACGTTACGTCACAGACCGGCGGCGCTCGGACGTGAGGAGTGTCGTTACGTTTTTGAAACGGGCACGTCAGACAAGATCTCTGACAAGATCTCTGAAAAACCCAAACCTGTAAGATTCAATTTCAATTCAGTTTTTTATATAGTGCCTTTCACAACAAGAATGCCCCAAGGTCCCGAACAAAGGAGTTGTTCCACACCCCCGCCACCCTCTGTGTACAGTAGAGCCCCCTGTCCTGACTGGAGGAGCTCACCCAGCTGTGTCTGGAGAGAAGCCAGGGTATCGGCTTCAACCACAGGTCTGGGCAGCTTGTTCCCCACCCCCACCCCCTTCTGTGTACAGAAGAGCCTCCTGTCCTGACTGGAGTGACAGTAGAGATGGGGTTCATGGGTTATCTGGAGGGGGACTTCGCTCCAACAAAACGCCCAGCCCTGCTGCTCCTACCTCGGACAGAAGACATTTTCCCCAGCTGCTTCATCGTCTTCTCCCTGCGGGAGACCGGCCGCCTGCCGGATCGGGGGGCGCTGTCGCCGGGGCGGGCCGCGGCCCCCGACGTCGAGGAGCTTTCGGGGGGCGCCCTGCTCGTCGTCGCCACCGGCGCCGCGTTCTCTGCCGCTGCCACCACCGCCACCACCGGCGTCGGGCTGCGGGCCTCACCTGGAGGCAACACACCGGCTTCTTTTAACAGATCACCTCGGGAATCGGGAACAACGGAGCGGCCGTTTGTACGGAGGGGTTCAGCGCGGGGGGGCTCCGGGCTCGGGTCTGGTCCCGGGGGGGGGGGGGGGACTGTTTGTGTGGAGTCTGCATGTTCTCCCTGTGTTCTCCGGGTCCAAAGACAGGCTTTTGGGCTAATTGGCTTCTGGGAAAACTGGCCCTGGTGTGTGTGTGTCCTGTGATGGACTGCTGTCCTGTCCAGGGTGTGTGAGTGAGTCTGTGTGTGTCATGTGATGGACTGGTGTCCTGTCCAGGGTGTATGAGTGTGTGTGTCTGTGTGTCCTGTGAGGGACTGGTGTCCTATCCAGGTTGTGTGTGTGTGTCCTCTGAGGGACTGGTGTCCTGTCCAGGGTGTGTGAGTGTGTTTGTGTGTCCTGTGAGTGACTGGTGTCCTGTCCAGGGTGTGTGAGTGTGTGTGTCCTGTGATGGACTGGTGTCCTGTCCAGGATGTGTGAGTGTGTGTGTCTGTGTGTCCTGTGATGGACAGATGGTACCCAGCCTGGACACCCATGAGACACTGGCTTCCTCAGAAGACTCTCACGGAGGGCACACTGTCCCTAACCCGGGTCCAGAAGAAACTACAGTGATCTATAATTCCTGCGCCTCGGAAGGGGTTATGACGTCTATGTCCGGCGCCCGCGCCCGCGGACCGGCGGTTCGGCGTCGAGCTCCGCAGCTCGAGCTTCGGTGCGAGGCAGGGCGGGAGGGAGTCGATGTGGCCTCGGCGCCATCTTTGCTGGTGAGTCAATTGTGACCGTTGCGGTACAATAAACCATCAATAAACCTTTTCCCACCCCGAGCAGTATTTCTGTCGCGGCCCACGTCCCTTACAATCGACAACCTATAAAAAAACAGTAGCCCTTCGCAACATTACACGCCATTTTTTTTATTTTAAACGTCCGTTAGATACGCAGGTGGCTCGATACTTGTCTTAACCTCGCCGGCGTCTTTATACCGGCAAGTGAATTTTATTTGGGGTCCCTCAGAATTGTGACAGAAATGTCAGTGAACCACAATAAAAAACGAAACTTTTTTTTAAAGGCGATGAATGGATTTTAAGAGTAACCGTGTAGCGACTGACGTAAGGAAAAAAAAGTTGTCTTTCCCTACGAAGACGTTTTGGTACAGGACTTTCTTTAAATATCAGTTGTGCATAGCGTTTTACAAAAAGTTGATAATGATCTTGGAGATAATTGCAAAGGAAAATTGAGATAACTACCAAAACATTACGTGTGAAACGACAGGACAGAACTTTGAACCCACAAAGAAACAAAGGTATGAAATATTGCCTCGTCATGGGGGGTTGATAATTGTAATAAGTGTTCCTAATTTTCGTAAAGAAATGTATATTATGGGAGTCACACGTGAGATTTAGTGTATATACGTTTCATATTGTGCATATATACGGGGTTAACAAGTGGAATGAGTATGATTATAAACTCGTGTGTCCTATAATCAGATAATTTTTGAACAAGCTTTGATTAGACAGGTGAAAAACAACACCAGATCCTTTTTTAAAATATATTCTCACGTCTGAATATCAGCTTCTCCCCTCTGGCCAACATTTCAGGGCTCCCAGATGTAGATCCCAAATTGAAACAAATATTCATTTGTTACCCTTATTAAAACAGTTAATAGAAGTGAGTGACCAGGGTAAATAAAGGTGGGTCAGTGTAAACTGTTTATTCTGGACCAGACTTCGTCATGTGTGATATGTCATGACTTCTTATATTAAGTTTTATCTTTATATTTAGTTATACATGTGTAATAGATGCGATGTGTCCATAAAAAGGTTTCTCCAGGGGAAAATCAAGTTGGTTTTAAAACCGTGTTTCCTTTTTAGGGTACTTTGCATTCCAAGTGTGGTGTTTTTGCCTTTTTATCATGTTTCGGATGTGAATCCGTGGTATTTTTGCCGAGACAAGTTGCCTTTTTATACGCAGAGGGATCTGCTCATGAAATGTCCGCTCGGTCCATTTCTGAGCTCAGTATAAGGTGTAGAAAGCATGACTGTCATCATAACCCGCCTCTCACCCTGGCCCGAGCATGAAGCATGCCCCCTAGTGCAGGGTTAGAGGTGTGGAATAATGTTGTGACTATTGCTTCATCAATAACATGCTGATTGCATGTTTCTAGATGGGTATAATAGAGATCTCAACTACTGAGGGGCCTTACTAATAATTGCTTACACTTATATAGCGCTTTTCTGGACACTCCACTCAAAGCGCTGCACAGGGAATGGGGAATCCCACTACCGCCACCAATGTACAGCCCCCACCTGGATGATGCGACGGCAGCCATAGTGCGCCAGAACGCTCCCCACACACCAGCTCTCAGTGGGGAGGAGAGCAGAGGGATGAAGCCAGTTCAGAGAGGGGGGTTATTAGGAGGCCATGATTGGTAAGGGCCAATGGGAAATTTGGCCAGGACGCCTGGGTTACACCCCTACTCTTTTCGAGAGACGCCCTGGGTTTTTTAATGACCACAGAGAGTCAGGACCTCGGTTTTACGTCTCATCCGAAGGACGGCGCCTCTTTACAGTATAGTGTCACCCGTCACTATACTGGGGTATCAGACCGCAGGGTGAGCGCCCCCCTGCTGTCCCACTAACACCTCTTCCACCTCTTATTAGCCAGTGAAAAATGCTAGCTTCCTCAGAGACACCGCAGTAAGACAGGAGTTTGTGATGAAAGTTCGAGAGGGATGGCCACACCCTAGTTCGGTCAGACTCGGCTGTCGATATTTTAGCAATCACTCCTGACTCCTCTCCTGAAACACTGTCAATACTGCACGTGATCCCCCTCTCTCCCTCGCGTCCCTCTCCCACCCCGTCTCCACCTGTGTAGCTGCCCCCCCTGGTCACTCCTCCTCGCTGTGCAGGGGGGGTCCCAGCCACTTCGTCCTCTGGCCAGGAGCCCTCAGCCAAGTGGGTTCAGCCAGATCATCACTACATGATCCTTTCAGTATGCTAAATTCCTGGTGTTGTTTTTTTTCTCCCCAGAAAACTGACTGTCCACCCCACCTCTGCGCTAAGTGGACGTTTACAGGTGTTTACAGGTAATACTTCAGACTGGTCGGTCTCACCTCAGGGTGTCTGGGCGTTTGATATTATACAGTTGCAATGCTGAGGCCTTTGACTGTGATGCTGTAAGGCTACAGGAGTCTCTCTGGAGATCCTGAGTGATTTCCGGCGTTCGTGTGGAAACACAGCCCCACCCTCCCGCAGTGTCCAGTCCGCAGAATTTCCTGGAGACGTGGCCTAGCCGATGGGCGACCCCGCCAGCGAGAGACTAGCTGAGGCAGGATGTTCTGTACGGTTCAGTTAATTAGACGCGCACAGATGTTGAGCTCATCGTCCTTTTAATTGTGCCATCTATGCTAACTGTAGCCGAGATTGAACTATCAAGGTGACAGATCAATAATTTTAAATTAAATAGATGCATGATATTGCTAGCGCTGATGCGAGAGGCAAGTCAGAGGAACTGAACACAGAATGGATAGGAGTCGCAGTGAGTGAGAGAGGAGTGAGCTAAATTATTTAAGAGGATTAAAACACTGAAGAACAGGAGACACAGTGAGAGAGAGGAGATCACAGGAAATACATCAGTAACAAACATACTAACACACAGGACAGGAGACACAGTGAGAGAGAGAGGAGATCACAGAGAGTCCCTCAGTAACAAACCCACAGGACAGGAGACACAGCGAGAGAGAGGAGATCACAGAGAATCCCTCAGTAACAAACACACAGGACAGGAGACACAGCGAGAGAGAGGAGATCACAGGAAATACCTCAGTTTTAAGTGCAGACAGCCGGACAGGAGACAGAGTGAGGAAGAGTAAATGAAACACAGTAGGATTGATAGGAGACGGGTTATGATAGGAGATATTGATAGGAGACGGGACACACAGAGATGGAGAGAAGGGAGGCGACAGTTGAACTCGCTGGCTGAGTTAATTGACGCTGCTGTTTCTTTGGCAGATGAAGTCGGGGTCCAGAGTTTCGCTGACATGGCAGAACCGTCCCAGCTCGGTCTCCTCCCATTCCTGCAGGTCAGTGCCCCTTCAGAAAGACCCTGTGTTCAGGGAGACACACAGGGAAGTCGCACACTGTGACAAAAGGCTCTAGAGACATCGCCGAACCACAGAATAGGTCCGGAGCATTTGTGCACCTTTTGGAATTCTTCACGTATAGTGAAAGGTGAAAATAAAACCAAGAATGGGTGACGCGTCTTTACACAGAGGCGGGTTGGGAACAAGCTGCCCAGCCTTGTTGTTGATGCCGATACCCTGGCTTCTCTCCAGATACAGGTGGATTAAATCATGGGTCCAATTAATCACTAACTACCAGACAGGCTTGAAAAACCGAATGGCGTTCTCTCGTTTTTAACCTTTCTTCAGTTCTTAGAAAACCTGCATGCAGAAAAAAAATAATTTGCATATTTTTACAACTTCCAACGGTCAGGTCTGTGGGTATTTAAATCTGACTAGAATGTGTATTGTTCAAAATCTCTTGTTCACTATCAGTGTTGTTGTTTTTAGTGTCCTTCTCATTACTCCTGTGGGTTTTATACTGTGGTAAAGAGTTAAAAAAGTCCTCACTTTGTGCTGCTCTCGGTTTGTTGACGGTGGCGTACTCCACATCACTGTTGGGTAGTATGATGTCTGTAGCGAACAGGATACGGGTCAATACTTATGTTAACTTATACTATACAGGATAAGACTTACATTAACACCATACTGAACAACAGGGCTCACTGTTCACACTCGTATTGACACTGTACGGACGACAGGACTCACAGTTCACACTTATATTAATACTTTTTTGATCAAGAGGACTCAGTGTTCACACTCATGTCGACACTTATACCACTCGTATTGACACTGTACTGAACACCTGGACTTACTGTTCACACTCGTATTGACACTGTACTGAACAACAGGGCTCACTGTTCACACGCGTATTGACACTGTTCAGACGACAGGACTCACTGTTCACACTCGTATTGACACTGTACACAACAACAGGATTCACTGTTCACGCTTGTATTCACGCTGGACACAACAGCAGGACTCACTATTATTACAAATGTTCACACTTGAGTTAAAACTGGACAGAGCAGCAAGAAGTTATCATGATGTTTTCTTTCTGCTAGTTTAATAGATAGAAGTAAAAGATCCTCACTTTGTGCGGCTCGGGATTTGTTGACTGTGGAGTATTCAACAGCAGTATCTGTCTGTGTTAATTCTGCAAAGAATAAAACATGTGTTCTCACCCGTTAACACTGTGCAGAGCAAGAGGGAATTCAATGAGTTAACACTGTACAGAACCGGACTCACTGTTCACACTCGTATTGACACTGTACAGAACCGGACTCACTGTTCACACTCGTATTGACACTGTACTGAACAACAGGACTCACTGTTCACACTCGTATTGACACTGTACTGAACAACAGGACTCACTGTTCACACTCATATTGACACTGTACTGAACAACAGGACTCACTGTTCACACTCGTATTGACACTATACTGAACAACAGGACTCACTGTTCACACTCGTATTGACACTATACTGAACAACAGGACTCACTGTTCACACTTATATTGATAGTTTTTTGATCAACAGGACTCGCTGTTCACACTCGTATTGACACTGTACAGATAACAGGACTCACCGTTCACACTTCTATTGATACTTTTTTGATCAACAGGACTCACTGTTCACACTCGTGTCGACACTGTTCGCACTCGTATTGACACTGTACTGAACAACAGGACTCGTGTCGACACCGTTCACACTCGAATCGACGCTGCTCACACTCGTGTCGACACTTGACACTCGTATCCAGTAATGATTGCCCAACCCACCACTTAGCAGAGCTCCCGGTGGTTGGGCTGTGGTCCAGGAGCTCTGCCCCGACTTCACCTTGCACTGACCTAGCAAGCCCGCGCACCACAGGCGTCTCGCCGCCCCCCGCCGCTGCCGTGTGAGCCCTGCGAGCCCTTACACGCAAGAAGGCAAAACCTACTTCCGCCCGCGGGCCCGGGATCCCGGATCACGGAGTAGTGGCATTCCTGCGGTGCCCCGGTTCCTGAAAGAGAGAGATAACGGTCAGGGAAGCGTCGCTGAAGACGCGCGGCAGGTAGGGATAACGGTCAGGGAGGGGGCCGTGTTGGCCACCCGCAGGCCGCAGAGGCAGCAGGTACGGGATCGTTCCACGCGGCCGAGAGAGAGGGGAAAGAGACGCGACATTTCGACTGTGGTCTTTTCCGGCTTCACGCGCCCGAAGGAGGCTCCGCGGCCGAAACGCCGCGTCTCTTTTCCTGTCCTTTCAGCGCAGGGATAAACCTTGACCTGCTCCGCTGCGGGTGAAGACAAAGTCGGCGTCGCTGGGTTTTTTAAAAAAACCCGCAGAGCCACTTCATACTTCTGACGACGATGGAAGGGGAATATTTACAAGTCCTGTTCTAAAAGGTCTTCGGATCTCACCGTTACCAGCTGGGAGTGGGGTTTGCACCAGGCAGTAGTCGGAGTCCGTTTTCTCCAGGCGTTCTGAAACAACCCAAAACACAGGATGAGAGACCGCAGTTGTGAAATGAGTTGAAAGCCGATCGTGGGCCGCCCGTTTGCTAACTGAACCAGGCTTGCTCAGGCCGGATCCATTAAAACCCACAAACGTCATGAATTGATACTTGAGCTTGCGTTGTCCTGTTCTGGGAGTGACCAGCTTTGACTTTGCTGGACTTTTTATTGACCATCATATCGGACTGCTCCAGTGAGAGCTCAGCATTACAGATCTCTCAAGGTCAAACTCACAGAAGAGCCACAGACAGACAGAGACAGGATCAGAGACACAGTGGAGAGTCAGGACAGTGAAGGCATCATCATGGAGGAGATCAGATACACTGAGAGAAGAGCCACAGACAGAGACAGGATCAGAGACACAGCGGAGAGTCAGGACAGTGAAGGAGTCCTCATGGAGAAGATCAGATACACTGAGAGAAGAGCCACAGACAGAGACAGGATCAGAGACACAGCGGAGAGTCAGGACAGTGAAGGAGTCCTCATGGAGAAGATCAGATACACTGAGAGAAGAGCCACAGACAGAGACAGGATCAGAGACACAGCGGAGAGTCAGGACAGTGAAGGAGTCCTCATGGAGAAGATCAGATACACTGAGAGAAGAGCCACAGACAGAGACAGGATCAGAGACACAGCGGAGAGTCAGGACAGTGAAGGCGTCCTCTACTTAAATTATTACATTATACACAATTTGAGTTCATTTTAAAAAGTAAAAGGTAATGAAAGGAATGCATTTTCATAAGAAAGATAATACCGATATGTATGTGATAATCTTCCTTATATCATGTAGTGTGTCATTTGGACACTTTGTGGGCTTGAAATACAAAGAAAATCATGTTCTATGGTACAAGATAAATACAAAACTTAAGCTTTTATTTTAATTAGATTTGTTTCTTAAGCATAAGCAATCATTTATTACATTAATATATGTGAAAATAACATTTTAGCATCATATGTTTAGTTTATTTAGTCCCTAATCCCAAGGACTCCAGCTGTCTTACAACCACTGCCCTGTTTGCCTCACCAGACACGATCTGATCCTGATCCTGATGCCCCAGTATATGCCCCAGTATAGTGACGGAGGACACTGGACTGTAAACAGGCGCCGTCCTTCGGATGAGACGTCAAACTGAGGTCCTGACTCTCTGTGCTCATTAACAATCCCGGGGTGTTTCTGGAGAAGAGTAGGGGTGTTACCCCAGTGTCCTGGCCTGATTCCCCCCCTGGTCTTGACCCATCATGGCCTCCTTATCACCCCCCCTCTCTGAACTGGCTCCATCCCTCTGCTCTCCTCCCCACTGAGAGCTGCTGTGTGCTGAGCGGACTGGAGCATCATCCAGGTGGGGGCTGCACACTGGGGGGGCTGGAGGGGATCCCCCTGACCTGGGAAGAGCCATGAGTGGAGAGTCCAGACTTATTAATTATTATTATTATTATTCGTGCTGCACTGGGCTTCAGTCCTGGCAGTGAGAGGGGGACTCTGTGATCAGTACAGATACTTATGACTGTATAAAAATACACGATAGAAATGGAAAACAGGGTAGCGCTGTAGTCTCTTCGAAATGTTTTGAACTGCCAGAAGAAGTTTTCACAACCCGGACTCGTGAAGGTACTGGTCTTCTCCCATCGTCCGGAGCAAGGTGTATCGTGTCCTGGGGATTTCTCCCGTTTCGAACGGAGCTTAATATCGCATTTCTACTTTATTAGAGAGAGGCACTGAACATCCTGTGATGGACTGGTGTACTGTCCAGGGTGTGATTGTGTCTGTGTCCTGTGATGGACTGCTGTCCTGTCCAGGGTGTGTGAGTGTGTGTGTGTGTCCTGAAATGGACTGGTGTCTTGTCCAGGTTGTGTGAGTGTGTGTGTATCCTATGATGGACTGGTGTCCTGTCCAGGGTGTGTGAGTGTGTGTGTCCTGTGATGGACTGGTGTCCTGTCCAGGGTGTGTGAGTGTGTATGTCCTGTGATGGACTGCTGTCCTGTCCAGGGTGTGTGAGTGTGTGTGTGTCCTGTGATGGACTGCTGTCCTGTCCAGGGTGTGTGTGTGTCCTGTGATGGACTGGTGGATCACAATATTAATTCTCCTCCTTGATTCCCTCCTTCATCGCCAGAGTGAAAGTGGGACACGGCAGTAAAAGCTCAGCCCTGCAGGCGGGGTTCGTGAACGTCCCAGACACCAAGAAAACGAGAGAAAAAAGGTCGTTTTCGGGGTTCAAGAAACAACCCCGAGATTCAGGGAGTTTCCCCGCTGAGCTTACTCTGCCAAAAACACACAGGTTTTATTTTTTTCCCATGCCCCCCCTCACACAGGCCGTTTCTGTAGCGTGAAGTTGTGTTTTTTTGCGCGGCGGTCGGTGAGGGGCAAAATTTTTTTTTTCCCACGGTCTGAAACAGAAACAGCCGGGTGGTGTTGTAGAGAGGTCGACGTGCCTGGTTTTCCACGTCTGCGAAACCCATTTTTTTGGGGGGGTTGTGAGGTCCCACGCAGCGCTCCGAAAAGAAAATGGCGTCTCTTTTCCCCGCAGGACGGGGGGGGGGGGGGGGACTCGTGTTTTTTGGACGTGGCGTGGCCCGAAATTTCCGCCCTTGGGTGCTAGAGGAGGGTGGAGGTCGGTCTTTCTTTGACTTGGGGGTAGGGGGGGTGTCTATTTTACTGAACCCCACCCCACGGAAACCCGTGTTGGACGTGGGGGTGCTGAATGCGCCCTCGACGTGATTTTGTCTTAAAATTCAAGGGCAGCTTTTGTAACCCTTGGGCTGGAATCAGCTGGACCCGTTTCCCCTGCCTGTGCGAGGTGGCGACTACCGGGGTCGTACAGGGACACCCGGCTGGCCGCCGAGAGTTGGAAAAATAAAATGTCCACCCCAAAAAAAACAACCGCGAAAAATGTCGGCCATTTTTGTTTCGCGGCCGAGCCGTGAGCGCGTCGGGGGCGACGTCACGGGGGCATCACAATGAGCCACCTGACGTCACAGAGCGGCGGATTCTAGCGGGGGGCGGTGCCGGAGCCCCGTGAGCTCAGAGGAGTGAAGAGAGAGGAGGAGGAAAGGACTATAGAGTCCTTTCTAAACACGTGTTTCTTCCAATAAAGTTACTTCGACTTCGATCATTAGTTTCAGCTTCAGAATTGCTCTTCAGTATCCCCGTGAAATCGGTAAGTCGCTGAAAAGCGCCGCTGGCAAGAAATAAAATAAGTTGAGAAATAAGTTGTTTTTTTTACTGTTACTTCACTCTTATTGGTGTGATCGTGCTGTAAAAAGATATTGAGAGGAGGTGCACCTCTACACAGAGGGTGGCAGGGGTGTAGAACAAGCCGCCTAGCCCTGTGGGTGAAGCCGATACCCTGGCTTCTCTCAGGACACAGCTGGGTGAGCTCCTCCAGTCAGGACAGGAGGCTCTACTGTACACAGAGGGGGGTGGGGGTGGGGAACAAGCCGCCCAGCCCGTGTGCTTGAAGCCGATACCCTGGCTCCTCTCCAGACACAGCTGGGCGAGCTCCTCCAGTCAGGACAGGAGGCTCTTCTGTACACAGAGGGGAGCGGGGGTGGGGAATAAGCCGCCCAGCTGTGTGGCTCCGCCCCCTCCCCTCCCCACTGTGACTCTGCTTGTCTCGGCAGGACGATGCACCAACAGAGATGCCGCACGGCCGTGCGCGGTCACAGCAGGACCCGGGCCCGGCGAGGCATCGTAAGTCCACCCCTCCTTTCCGCCGTCCAGCGTCTAGCGTCCAGCCCTCCTCCGACTGACCTCTCCACCCCCAGCAGCGCTCGCTGTATTATTATAATAATAATAATAATAATAATAATAATAAACTTCACTGATAGAGCACCTTTCATACACATAGCAGTGCAAAGCGCTTGACAGACCAGGTCTCACGGTAACACCTCCAGACTTGGAGAGACACTTCCAGTGGTGATCTTGACTGAGGACACGCCTCGGCTCAAGAGACAGGGTCGCGGGTCCATTATGGCCTTCTGAGAGTACAGATTGCCTCTGGACGTCCCAGACTCTTCCTGGACACACTGTAGAGACTCACCTGTCCAGACTCTTACTGGACACACTGTAGAGACTCACCTGTCCAGACTGTTACTGGACACATTGTACACACTCACCTGTCCGGACTCTTACTGGACACACTGGTCAGACTCTCCTGTCCAGACTCTTACTGGACACACTGTACACACTCACCTGTCCGGACTCTTGCTGGACACACTGTACACACTCACCTGTCCAGACTCTCACTGGACACACTGGTCAGACTCACCTGTCCAGACTCTCAATGGACACACTGGTCAGACTCACCTGTCCAGACTCTCACTGGACACACTGTAGAGACTCACCTGTCCAGACTCTTACTGGACACACTGTACACACTCACCTGTCCAGACTCTCACTGGACATGCTGGTCAGACTCACCTGTCCAGACTCTCACTGGACACACTGTCCACACTCTCACTGGACACACTGTAGAGACTCACCTGTCCACACTCTCACTGGACACACTGTACATACTTGCCTGTCCAGACTCTTACTGGACACACTGTACACACTCACCTGTCCAGACTTTCACTGGACACACTGCACACACTCACCTGTCCAGACTCTCACTGGACACATTGTAGAGACTCACCTGTCCAGACTCTTACTGGACACACTCGTCAGACTCACCTGTCCAGACTCTCACTGGACGCACTGTACACACTCACCTGTCTACACTCTCACTGGACACACTGGACACACTCGCCTGTCCAGACTCTTACTGGACGCACTGTACACACTCACCTGTCCAGACTCTTACTGGACACACTGTACACACTCACCTGTCCACACTCTCACTGGACACACTGTAGAGACTGCCCAAGGCCCCTAGTCTCGACACGACTGGGCTGGGCTATGTGGTCAGAGCTGTCTCGGAGATGGGCTGTTTGGCGTCTTCACAGGTCACACCAGTCAGGCCGAACCCGGACTGGCAGCGGGAGAGGTCCCGGCCCAAGTCCCGGTGCTTTTCCGTAAGTCTGACCCGATCGCCTTCCGCGAGACTGGACCGGCCGCCCTGTGGTGGGCCCGGTGCCCCACATCTACCCTACAGCTCCCCCCACTGACCCCTAAACTCCCGATACCCTACAGCTCCCCACACTGACCCCCACAGTCCTGAT